>NW_024080698.1:2513361-2877076 GCF_003009895.1 Hyaena hyaena
GGGGGGGGGGGGGGTAGTGATCAGCACGAGGGAGCGCAATGCTGCCACCTGCTGGAGCCTTGGGGAGAGACAGCCCAGCTGTGGAGCTGGGTTGCGTGGGCCTTGGGTGGAACCACTTCAGAATCTTGCACTCAGATGATTCACTTTCCTTTTTCCAGAACAGCGTCCTGCCTATTCCCTCATTTGGCCCCTTGGTTTGTAGGTTGGAGTAGGATCACCATCTCGTTTTATGGATGAGGAAACTGATGCCCTAGAATGAGCAGAATGCCATCTGAAATCACATGATGGGGGGATGGCTTAACGGCAACATTCGGAGCATTTGGAACCAGAGGGGCCCCCTTATGATGAGGCTGATCTCCTCCAAGATCCAGGGAGATGGGGTAAGGAAGGGAGGGGGCATCTACATCTTCCTTCTGGGACCGATGCCCCAGGAAGTAATGACCCCCTTACAGTTGGCTCAGGGTCTGATACATGCCCACAGTGATTTTGTTTCCTAAGGATTCACACACACACATTACTGCATGGACCATTTCAGCCACTGCAGCTCCATATTCTGAAATGCCAAGGGCAGGCTGGCTACCAGGGCAACCTTGACCAATGCCTGTCTTGATTAACTCGGCTCCTCCATCCCCCAGAAGGTCCACCTCCAGGGCCCACCTTGGTCCCTGTTCAGAGTTCTCAGTCTATGCCTTCCCTGGTTCCCACGTCTTCAGTGTCTGGATTCCAGCTCTGCCCCACAGTCGGGTGGGCAGGACTCCTCAAGTCACAGGCTGTCCTCCAGAATTGCCCACAATCCACTCCCTGTGCCCAGGGATGAGCGGACAAGGGCGCTCAGACATGACCAGAGTCTGCCCCATCCCAAGTCCTCATGGCAGGGTCAGCTCCTTCAGGCCCTCTTCTGCAGCAGGAAGGTCCACTTCCAGAGGCTGGTCCCTCCCAGCCTGCTTGTCCCGCCATGATAAACTGCCACATGGGGCGATGATGGACGGTCCAGAACCAGGGCTGGTGTCTGAGGCCAGGTGGCTTCCAAAGGCACCACCAGCTAACCCAGCCCTCTTCTCTGTCTCATAATCACATCACTAGAAGAAACATCTCTAAGGAGGGTCAGAGAGCAAACTAGGAAGCCATGAGAAAGAACTGAAGAAAAAGACTGTCTGACTCATCTCAGGACGAGCACTGACTTTCTGTGCACAGAACCGATCACACAGGGAAAGACCTGACTTAACAAAAAGGTGAAACTTCTGGGGGCGCCTGGGTGGCTCGGTCAGTTAAGCGCCTGACTTCAGCTCAGGTCACGATCTCACAGTCCGTGGATTCGAGCCCCCTGTCGGGCTCTGTGCTGACAGCTCAGAGCCTGGAGCCTGCTTCTGATTCTGTGTCTCCCTCTCTCTCTGCCCCTCCCCCACTCTCTCTCTGTCTCTGTCTCTCAAAATAAAATTAAGACATAAAAAAATTTTTAAAAAGTTGAAACTTCTGTGTCAAAAAGTTCTCAAAATCCGGGGGTGGGGGGGCTGGGGAGAGTTTTTGCAACAGTAAGGGTGACACCGTGACACGTTTTGTCCACAAACTGTCATTTAATGTCCTTGCTGTTTTTCTGTTAGGAACATCGGGTTGTTTGTTTATACATTAAACAGGAAAAGGTTACTTATTTTGAACCCGCTGAATTTTGAATCTGTGACTGTACTACCTATTGAACTAAAAAGGGGACAAAAGGCACTATAAATATACATGAAACAAAATATTTTAATTGATTCTATGTGAAGAGTTGATGAATGAAAATTTAATATTAAAAAAATTCCTAAGGGGAATATCTGTCACAACACTCAGCCCAGAGACCAGGGAAAAGGCAGGTTGTAAAACTGATTACGTTTGTACCCAACAGCCACATCTCTGCTTTCTGCTCCCCTGTCTCACTGCCAAGCACCCCTCTTTCCGAAAGCCCTCCCACACGCTCCCCCACTGGACGCCTTCCCCCCAGGAGGGCTTTGCTCAGCTCCCCGGTGACAAGGTGCCCAAGGCACATCTGTGGCTTTACAGCACAGACGCTATTTCACATTCTGACAGCAGTGTGCAGGCCAAACCCACTGTTAGGCAGCTAATCCACAGCGAGTCACCACGTGGCGCTGGCATGGGCTTTGAGAAAGAGTTAAAAGTCTGTTGTGGTGATATTTTTTGCTGAGAATCTAGAAGGCCGGCGTCCTGATATACACAATAGGTGTAGGAGAGTGGGATCCCGAGGGTCAGCATCCTCGAAGCCATTTTCCCAAGTGGCCAGGGCAGCTGGAGTATGGATGGGGACCGTTCCTATGCCCCTCACTGAAGATACCCTGTGATCAGCAGGGGACGAACAGGCAGATGACTGGGGGCTACGTCTGCCCTCATCTTGGGGACACCCCGGCCACCTCTGCCTCCCAGCCTTTCCAGCTGAGGCCTTTCCTTGGCCAAAACAGTCTGTAGGACAGAAAAGTTGCCCCTTCTCTGCCCAAACCCCACCCCCCGCTCCCACTATGGGGGAGCAAGTCCCCTTGTCCTGATGTGTTTTGTGCGCACTGGCAGATGATTTGGGCCTGTGTTATAAACCCATTAATTAGTTCCAGCAATCTCTACCCCTCCTCCTGACAGCTGTGCTCATTGGTCATCCTCACTACCAAGACTCTGTCTCCTCTTCTCCTGACCAAGCTCCTGACCTTTCCACTCTCTTCTTGTCCTTCCAGAGTCCAGGAAAGCCAGAAAGCTGTGGACAGGTCCTAGGCTGCCTACAGGCTGCAGAATAAATGGGGCCCAGTGGCTGGTCGCTTGGCGGGCTCCGCACCAGTGATAGTGCTGGGGGGAGCCTTCTAAGGCAGAGCCACAGCGCCACCTCGTGGTAGAGAGCCACCTGCTCAGCCAGGCCAGAGGCAACCCCAAGAAACTTCGTGGGTGCCTCTTCCTTAACTATTTCGCTGTCTGGTCCTTGAGGCCTTCCCTAGATCACAGGAGAACCCCAACCTTGAGGACTGAGGACAACTGTTGAGCTGGGGTCCCAGGCACCTCTCTGACACACACACCCATACACAAAGCAAAACACCTAGAAAGGGCCTGGGCTTCTATGTCAGGGAGACTTGGTACTCCTATGTTCTCTGTTTAGCAGATGTCTAAGCTCAGGCAATTACTTAACCTCAGGAGCCTCAGTGTCCTGCCTGCAAAATGGGTGCAATGAAAAGGCTACCAGGGAATACATTCGGTACTAACGGTCCTAGAGCAACAGCTGGTTCACTGCATGTATTCAAGAAACAATGGTTTCCTTTCCTTTCTGTCCCAGCCTGGTGTCTGGAAAACCCAGACTTACCCCACGGCAGGGCTGAGGGGACAGTCAAAACCCAAAGCCCAAGATGAGAAATGATTCTACCTCAGGAATTCCCAAAAACCATTCCAAGCTAACTTCATCCGATGCTCTCTACCTCTGTCTGAACACCTTGTTTAGAGTGACCAACCCTCCTGATTTGCCAGGGACTGGTGGATTTTCAGAGAGCAAGGGACCTTCAGTGTTCAAGCTGGGGATGTCCCGGGCCATCCTGGAGTTGCTGACGGCCCCCTCCTTCTCTTCCCCGCAGTCCAGCCCTGGGGCTTCGCTGGGCCCGGGAATCTGCATTACAACACTCCCCGGGTGATTCTCGTCAACACCACTCACCACCCCAACGCTCTGCTTCTGGTGGCAACACTACTCATCAACGAGACAGAAAGCCACCTGAGGCACGACACACGCAATGACAGACCCTGGAAAGACTCCCGCGAACTTTCAGAAAACCTGGATCTGCGAGCCAACCAGCAGCAATGGGACGTACTGCCTACTCCGCTTCACAGCCCGCACCCATGCGCTGCTCCGCTATTACCCTCCCATTGATTCAGTAATGATTTGTCGAGCATCGGTTGGCCTGGCCCCTGAATTTACATCCTAATGATGGGAAAGAAACAATTACCATTTATACAAGCACAGTAATTTTAGATAGCAAATAGTCGTGGAAAATACTGTATATAGTAGTAAATAGTACACCACGTTGAAAGGCATCTCTGAGGAGGTGATATTTGAGCCTTGAAATGGCTCTAAGACTTCGCTGAAAGCGTTCCAGGAGAAGGAGTTGTCCCGAAGCAGAAGCAAGAAACAGACAGAATGCCGGGAGCTGAGGGTAGAGAGGCGGGCAGGGGCCAGTCCGGGCATGCAGGGCCTTCTGGACCACTGCAGGCCTTTGCATTTTATTCTGCATGCAGTGGGGAGTCGTCAATGGTTTTCAGCAAGGAAATGACAGAATCTGATTTGGGTTAGTAAAAGTTCACTCGGGCTTCTGTGTTGAGAAAGGACCGGAAAGGATCAAGAAGTGGGAAGCAAGGAGTCAGCTAAGAGGCTGCTGCCATAGCCCAAGCAGGAGATGACAGGAAGTGCAGATGGACAGAAGTTCTGGAGGGAGACACAGGACTTGCTGGTGGGTTAGAGACGGGGAAGCAAGGGGGTACAAGGAAGGCCGCCTCTTCAGTGTGTCACTTGGTACCCAGGTGAATGGATGACATGGGCATTTTGTGGGATGGGAAAGACTATGAGAGGAGCAGGCTTAGGAGGGAAAAGCTCAAGTGCTATGCATTTTCATTTTAAGGTTTATTGATTTATTTTGAGAGAGGGAGCATGAGCAGGGGAGGGGCAGAGAGAGATGGAGAGAGAGAATCTGAAGCAGGCTCTGTGCTGTCACCATACAGCCCGATGTAGGGCTCAATCCCACGAAGGTGAGATCACAGCCTGAGTCGAAACCAAGACTCAGAATCTTAACCTACGGAGCCACCCATGCGCCCCTCAAGTGCTGTGCTTGGTCATCCAAGTGGAGATGGCAGAGAGGCTGATAGAGAGGGCTGGGCTTTGTACAAAGGCATGGAACCCTCTAGTAGCTTTATCCCCAGGCCAGCTTAATAGTGTGAAAGACTGCAGTAATTTTTAGTTTAGCTGTAAGTAGATGCCGCCTTTTCTTTCTGAAAGGAATTCTCATTAAGAAATTTGAAAAATTGGTGGTGCCTGGTGGCTCTGTCAGTTAGGCATCAGACTCTTGGTTTCAGCTCAGGTCATGATCTTATGGTGAGTGAGTTCGAGCCCCACATCTGACTCCTCGCTGACATTGCAGAACCTGCTTGGGATTCTCTCTCTCTCTCTCTCTCTCTCTCTGCCTCTCTGCCCCTCCCGTGCTGTGTGCACTTGCTTGTGCTCGCTCTCTCTCTTTCTCAAAAAAAAAAAAAGGGAAGAAATAAATTTGAAAAATTGGTCATCAGTGTAAAATGATGTTTTGTACAATAACAATCGCATCAAGTCAAGACCCATTTTGGGGGGCACCTGGGTGGCTTAGTCGGTTAAGCAAATGACTTCGGCTCAGGTCATGATCTCATGGTTCGTGAGTTCAAGCTTTGAGTCCGGCTCTGTGCTGACAGCTCAGAGCCTGGACCCTGCTTCCAGATTCCGGGCCTCCCTCTCTCTCTACCCATCTCCCGCTTGCACCTTTGTCACTCTCTCTCAAAAATAAAAAAACATTTTTTTAAAAGTCCTCTTTTGGTTACAAGTGACAGAGACCCAAGTCTGACTGGCTAAAGCAAAAGGGTACTTTTCCAGTGCTCACAATCAAACCACAGGAAGAGAACTGGTAAGGCTAATCTTAAGAATCAGAGATGCAAACACTTTCAGACCTCTTTATCTCTTCTCCCTGTCTCATTAAATGGAGCCTTCTTTATAGCCAGAAGAATGACTGCTAGAAAGACACCTGCTGCAGGCAGCAGGAAGCTCTAGATTTCTATTTTTTATGTCTCTAAACAGAAAGAGAAAAGGCCTCTTCCCACATAGCTCAAGATAGAAACTCTGATGGGGGGGGGGCGTGTAGCACTCTGAGTCACGTGCCCATCTCTGAACCAATCAGCGTGCAGTTGGTAGTTGCCTGGTCCAGGCTGGTGGAGGGTCCCCGTCATGTGCAGAGGGGCACAGTACGTTGTAAATAGAAGAAAGGGGGAAATAGATGCTGGGAACATAGTAACAGAATCTATTGCACAATCTCATTTTCTGAAAACAAAAGTAAGAATTTTAAAGCGAAAAGAGATCTTGGAAGCCTCACTCACACACCGCCCCACCACCAATGCAAGATTGTCTTCTACAACATCCAAGCTCCTGCTGCATCACCTGTGAAGCTGGGAAACGTACTCCTTCACCAGTCAACCCATCCCATTTCTCAACGGAGCCCGCAGATCGTTTTAAAAATAAATGCCCTTCCTTATCATCACCCCTGGGCTGTGGTTCTAAGTTCATGTTCTTTCTTCTAGGTCAACAGTGAGTATGTTGACTTCTCTCACAGATATTTGAAAGCAGCACATACATCCCTTTCCAGCCCACTTTTCTCCAGGATCCAGATTCCTTGGAGTTTCAACTGTAGGCATCATGAATGGCTTAATCTTATGGGAGTGGGAGGGGCATCTAGTCCCCCAGATCATTAACATTAACGTTGTGGAATCAAGGACTTGGTGGGGAAAGACTGGGGACCAATGGAGGGAGGGAAGCTCCACAGCCCACCTGGCTTTCCCCCAGGCGTGGGCACCACCCCAGCTACCTGCCTGTGCTCCCAGGGGCCAGCCAGCCAGCAGGGAGCATAAAAACACTTAAAGAGAATCAAGTTTTACCATTTACGTTAAGAAGGAGAAGAAAATCAATGGGATAAAAATAAATTCAGAAGAAAAAGTTAAAAGAAGGCTAAGAGGAAGTAAAAGACAAAGTACGGAGGGAATGGTGTCATCAACGTTGTTTGTTTTAGAGAGAGAGCCCCAGCGGTGGGGGGGAGTATCTTGCAGGCTCCATGCTCCGTGCAGAGCCCAATGCAGGGCTTGAACACACGACCCTGGGATCATGACCTGAGCTGAAATCAAGAGTTGGATGCTCAATCGACTGAGCCACCCAGGCACCCCTGTCATTAAACTTTTAAAGAAAAAGCACATCCTCATTCACAAGGGGGTGTGTGTAAAGGAATGAAGTGGTTACAAGAGAACAAAACTGTTTTAAAAATCAGCACAATTAGGGACTATTCAGATTATACAATAACAACCAATTAAATAAAATAAAAAGAGCTTTTAAACAACTTTAAACGTTATAAGGCTACAAGGTGACGCTGAAGGGGACAGGACAGACTCAAGGTCCAGAAGCACCAGGCAGGGCTGAGCGGCAGGCGGGGGGGGGGGGGGGGGGGGGGGGGGGGGGGGGGGGGGGGGGGGGGGGGGGGGGGGGGCAGGGGGGGTGTCGCCTGGGCTTCTGCTAAGTCTGGCGTTGTCTCCAGGCCACCCCTGAAAGCTGAGGTGACTTCCATCGTGCCAGCTATGTCTTATGTCAGAGCCTCCAGGAAGTGTTGGGGACAGGCATTCCGTGGGGGCCCCTGGAAGTGGAGAAAAAGTGAATGCCCTATCAGCATCTATCAACCCCCGCATTTCAGCCACTGCACTCGTGAGGTGGATTCTAGAAGCCTTATACTCAGGGATGATCACATCAGAAGTCCTCTTTAAAGGTGGTTTCACACATCGGCACAATTTTCCTTGTATATAAAATGGATATGCAATATATATCTTACAGAGAACATCATACTATAGAACATTATAAATTATATGTAGCAAAGGGCACTTGTGGGGATGAGCACTGGGCGTTATATGTAAACCAACTTGACAATAAACTATTTAAGAAAAAAAATTTTTAATTTAAAAAATATAAAAATAAATTATATGTAACATATCTGAAATATATTATTTCAGATTATTATTATTTACTAATTATTATTAATTATTATTATTATTATTTACTATTTATAAATAATAAATATTTTTTAATTTATTATTTACTAATTATCTATGTTTTGTAGATTATTTTTTACTAATTATAAATTATTATAATTTATAATTAGTATTATTATTTACTAATTACCTATGTTTTATAGATAGATAAATTATTATTTACTAATTATCTATGTTTTATAGATAGATATCTACCCCTTGGACCAGCACTGCCACATCTAGAACCTATCTCAAAGATACACTGTGAGTAAAGCAATGTGAATAAATCTCTTCATTGCATCAGTACCTACAGGACCAGAAGATGAAAACCACCCGAGTGTTCCTCAGTAGAGGCCTGCTGAAGAAACAGTGGTCCACCCACATCAACAGAGCACCACGCTGCTGTACTAAGAAAGGAGGAAGAGTTCTATCTGCAATACTAAAATGATCTGCAGAATATACTGTTAGTGAAATTGGAGGAATGGCATAGCTTTGGGGTTTTTCTTTTTAATTTTTTTTTAATGTTTATTCTTGAAAGACAGAGACAGAGAGAAAGAGCACACACCGGGGGTGGGGAGGAGGAGCAGAGAGAGAAGAAGACAGAATCTGAAGCTGGCTCCAGGCTCCAGGCTGTCAGCACAGAGTATGATGTGGGGCTCAAACTCACGAACCATGAGATCATGACCTGAGCCACCCAGGTGCCCCCCACCCAGCCCCCTTTTTTTGTTTGTTTTTGAGAGAGAGAGAGAATGTGCAAGAGCAGGGGAGGAGCAGAGAGAGGGAGAGAGAATTCCAAGCAGGCTCCCTGCTGTCAGGGCAGAGCCTGGTGCAGGGCTCAGTCTCACCAACCATGAGATCATGACCTGAGCCAAAATCAAAAGTCAGACGCTTCATTGACTGAGGCACCCAGCCTGCACCTGTATTTTTCTCTTTTTAAAAAGTATGCATTTCCTAGTTCTGTCCACTGAAAGGGCCTTGAAAACATGACAACCAGAGTAGCAATAATCAACTCTTGCACACAGATTGTGATCTCCTAAACATTTCCCAACAAAAAGAAGCAGACTCCTAGGAGAAACGGCTGATTCCAGGATTGAAGAAAGAAGAGTACAAAATGTGTTTTGGAATATCTTGTCACGCTGGGAACAAGAAGACTATCAAAGATCTAAGATTATGTCAAAAAGACTCAGGAGCCAACTGGATGGCACTTTCTCTGGCCAAACGTGAGACAGATCAAGCATCAAAGGTGATAGCAGAGCAAATGAATCATGGGAACATAACGGTCCTAAACACTGATGTAGCCCAATAACAGAGTCACAAACTACATGAAGCAGGAAAAGGTAGAACTAAAAGGAGAAACAGAAAAATCCAGGATTGTCGCTGCTTATTTTCATGCCCTTCTCTCAAAGACGGAACAAGTAGACAGAAAACCAAAGATGTAGAAGCCTTGAGCAACACTAGAAACCAGTGTGGTATCATTGACATTGACAGAACACTCTTCCCGACAACAGCACGATACGCATTCTCTTCCCGTATATCAGAATCAAATAAAAGCAGGCAAACAACAGAGAAAATCAATGAAACTGAAAATTGGATATTTGAAAAAGATAAAGGGAAAACCTTCTCATCAGACTGATCAGGAAAAAAGAAGAAAAGAAAAAGAAAAGACATAAATTACCAGTATCAGAAATTTGCAGGGACATCACTATAAATCCTAAAGACAAGAAGGGAATATTATGAATAACTTTACGCCAATAAATTGAACAAATTCAATGAAATAGACAAATTTCTTGAAAAACACAAAATACTGAAGCTCAATCAACAATAGGTAATAATCCCATATCTATTAAATAAATTAAATGTATAGGTTTAAAAAGTAAAACCTTCCCACAAAGAAAATTGCAGACCCACACAGTGCTTCACTAGTGAATTCTGCCAAATATTTAACAAAGAAATAATACAAGGCTTATACCCTGAAAGCTACAAAGCATTGCCGAAAGAAATCAAAGGTCTAAAGAAGTAGAGAGATGTACCTTATTTATGGAATCCGAAGACTCAATAGTGTTAATTAGGCAATTCTCCTAAATTGACCAAGAAATTCAATGGAATTCTTGTAGAAGTCTCAGGATGTTTTCATGGAAAATGGCAAGCTGATCCTAAAGTTTAAATGGAAAGGTAAAGAACCTAGAACGGCCTAAACAGTTTTGAAAAAGAACAAAATTCTTTTAGATTATCTGGTTTCCAAACCCATAGTAGCCAATACAGTGTGGTGTTGGCATAAAACCACACTAACATTTAGGTCAATAGAATAGAATGAGAGTCCAGCAAAAGAGCAACACATTTTTATGGTCAATTCATTTTTGACAAAATATCAAAGCAATTCAATCAGGAAAGGCTATGCTTTTCAATAAATGGTGCCAGAATTGAATATCCATACACAAAAAGTTAGACCTCTACTTACATCACACACAAAAATTAACTACTAAATGTAAGAGCTAAAACATAGAATATAATCTTGGTGAGCTTGAGTTAGGCAAAGATTTCTTAGCTATGACACCAAAAGTACCATCTATAACTTTTTTTTAAAAGACAGTTTGAACTTCATCGAAATTTTAAAAATTTTCTCTTGAAGAGACTCCACTAAGAAAATGAAAACCCAGGTCATGTGGGTGGCTCAGTTGGTGAAGCATGTGACTCTTGATCTTGGGGTGATGAGTTCAAGCCCCATGTTGAGCAAGTTCAAAAAAATAAAGAAGAAAACCCCAAACCACAAGCTGGGAGAAATTATTTTCCAAAAGAAGAATTATATCTGCAATATACAAAAACTCTTACAACTCAATAATGAAAACACACACACACACACACACACACACACACACAAAGGGCAAAAGATTTGAATGGACAATTCGCCAGAGAAGATATATGAATGTCTAATCAGCACTCAAATGCTACTCAACATCATTACTGTAGCTGATTGTACGTAAACTATCACTCAAAAACACCTGTAAAATAAAAAACTAATTGGTCACCTTTAGGAGTTGCTAGGGCATCAACTCATTATTCTTGAAGACTAGTAGAAAAATGAAAAGAATCAAACAATATTATCCATGCTTTTCTAAAGCAAATCGTGCTTGAGGAAAATCAAATCGTCAATAGGAAAAAAGGGGGGATTTTTTTTTTTTAGAATCATAGTCATAAATACAGAAGGAATAATAGGATTAGAACATCACTATTGTGTAATCCTTAATAAAATAATAAGTCTAGACAAAGAGCATCTATGGCTGCTGAAACCATTAGGTTAGAGGCTGGTGCATAATTTAATAATGGATGGATTAAGTTGACTACATCTGAAGTCATCAATGAAATTAACATCATGAAATGTGGAACATTATGTACTTTCTCTTATGATGCAATAGTACATAGTACCACCTATATTTTTGCAAAAAAGAATTGAATCTGAATATTATCGAGCTTCTAGAGCTAATTATCAGGAGGGATCAAAGGACCTGTTGAAGGATGCCTTGAGGGTGCAATTAGCCAAAATCGGCAGCAAACTCGACAGATCAACAAATAATATCATAAAAGGGAGTAGGGAGAGAGGGAACTGCTATCAATTAAGAGAAATTTAAGAGATATGTTAGTCAAATGCAATGTGTGGATTTTGTTTGGATCTTGATCAATCAAACCAACTGAAAAAAAATACCAGAGATAAGTGTGGGGATTTGAACAGCGCCTGCGCATTAGGTCATGTAGGAGATTTATTAGTATTGATCTTACAAGGTGTAATAATGATACTGCGGTTATGCTTTTTTTAAATAGTCAACTGTTGGGCATACCTACCGAAGTGTTCACAAGTTAAACTAAGCCATATCTGGGATTTCCTTGAAAATATTCCAGTGGCCACGGTACAGGGGTAGAGGAAAATGTTGTGGAAATGTACAGAGGAAATAATGCTGATGATCCTTAGAAGTAATACAGATGGATACAGGGAGTGGGAGGGTAAATACAGTCTCTCTGCTACTTTATTATCTTCCATAATAAAGCACTGGTCTTGTGTTCTGTTGAATTTTATTTATTTTTTGTCTTTTTTTTTTTCTTACAAATAGTTTATTGTCAGGTTGGTTTCCATATAACACCCAGTGCTCATCCCCACAAGTGCCCTCCTCCATGCCCATCTCCCCCCTCCCCTCCACATCCATCAGTCCTCAGTTTGTTTCTCAGCATTCAAGAGTCTCTCATGGTTTGCCTCTCTCCTTTTCCCCCACCATTTCCCTCCTTCTTCTCCCCCACGGTCCTCAGTTAAGTTCCTCCTAATCCTCCTATACGTGCAAACATATGATATTTGTCCTTCTCTGCCTGACTTATTTCGCTCAGCATAACACCCTCAAGGTCCATCCATGTTGCTACACATGGCCAGATTTCATTGTTTCTCATTGCCATGTAGTATTCCATGGTATAGATAAACCACATCTTCTTGATCCATTCATCTGTTGATGGACACTTAGGCTCTTTCCATGTTTTAGCTATTGTGGAGAGTGCTGCTATGAACATTGGGGTACATGTGCTCCTATGCCTCAGCATTTCTGTATCCCTTGGGTAAATTCCTAGCAGTGCTATTGCTGGGTCATAAGGGAGTTCTATTGTTAGTTTCCTGAGGAACCTCCACACTGTTTTCCAGAGGGGCTGTACCAGTTTACATTCCCACCAACAGTGTAGGAGGGTGCCCGTTTCTCCACATCCTCGCCAGCATCTAGAGTTCTCTGATTTGCTCATTTTAGCCACTCTGACTGGCGTGAGGTGGTATCTCAGTGTGGTTTTGATTTGTATTTCCCTGATGAGGAGGGATGCTGAGCATCGTTTCATGTGTCTGTTGGCCATCTGGATGTCCTCTTTGGAGAAGTGTCTGTTCATGTCTTCTGCCCATTTCTTCACTGGGTTGTTTGTTTTTCGGGCGTGTAGTTTGGTGAGTTCCTTATAGATTCTGGATATTAACCCTTTATCTGATATGTCATTTGCAACTATCTTTTCCCATTCCGTTGGTTGCCTATTAATTTTCTGGGTTGTTTCCTTGGCTGTGCAGAAGCTTTTAATCTTGATGAGGTCCCAACAGTTTATTTTTGCTCTTGATTCCCTTGCTTTTGGGGATGTGTCAAGTAAGAAGTTGCTGCGGTGGAGGTCAAGGAGGTTGTTTCCTGCTTTCTCCTCTAGGGTGTTGATAGTTTCCTGTCTCACGTTCAGGTCCTTTATCCATTTTGAGTTGATTTTTGTGCATGGTGTGAGAAAATGATCTAGTTTCATTCTTCTGCATGTTGCTGTCCAATTCTCCCAACACCATCTGTTAAAAAGGCTGTCTTTTTTCCATTGGATATTCTTTCCTGCTTTGTCAAAGATCAGTTGGCTGTATACTTTTGGGTCCACTTCTGAGTTCTCAATTCTGTTCCATTGGTCTATGTGTCTGTTTTTGTGCCAATACCATACTGTCTTGATGATGACAGCTTTGTAGTAGAGGCTAAAGTCTGGGATGGTGATACCTCCCGTTTTCGTTTTATTTTTCAGTATTACTTTGGCTATTCGGGGTCTTTTGATGTTCCATACAAATTTTAGGATAGTTTGTTCTAGTTTTGAGAAATATGCTGGTGCAATTTTGATTGGAATTGCATTGAATGTGTAGATTGCTTTAGGTAGTAATGACATCTTAACTATATTTATTCTTCCTATCCTTGAGCATGGAATGTTTTTCCATTTCTTTGTGTCTTCTTCAATTTCTTTCATAAGTTTTCTATAGTTTTCATCATACAGATCTCTTGTATCCTTGGTTAGGTTTATTCCGAGGTATTTTATGGTTTTTTTGTGCAATTGTGAATGGGATCAGTTTCTTGATTTCTCTTTCTGTTACTTCATTGTTGGTGTATAAAAATGCATTCAATTTCTGTATGTTGATTTTGTACCCTGCAACTTGGCTGAATTCTTGGATCAGTTCTAGTAGGCTTCTGGTGGAGTCTGTCGGGTTTTCTATGTAGAGTATCATGTCGTCTGAATTTTAAATAGGCTGTCTCCATACAGATTGCAGCCCTGGGGCCAGTTCTGACTTACTGAGAGTTCAGCAGAAGATTCCCTCCCTGATCCACACAGAGACCCCAGGTTCAGTGTCTGCAGGGTGCACAGGGGAGAAAGGAGCCAGGGGTTAAGAAAACAGGAAAGTGAGCAGGTGAAAGCGGTGGCAGCTGGCGCCCACCTGTGTGCCGAGGATTCATGGAGAGTGGGGAGACCCTGGCGAACAGAAGACCGCATGCCCACTACTAATGTTGCCATGTGGGAACAGGGGCCCCAGATGGCCAACTTTTCTGACTTTTCATTAGAAAGTTGAAATTTGGACATTTCAGTAAAATCCCCCAACATGTAGGCAAATGCTTAACAATTGTTCAAATGCTTGGCCACTCAGTGCTAGAAAGCCGAACAAAACCTGTCAGGAGGCTCAATTTGTTCCACGGACTGCTGTTTTGTGCTCTCTGACACCACACCACGTAATGCCTTATACAGTACTGGGAGGCATTAATAATTGTTGACGTCGTTAGCAGTTGGGTCACACGCCGGGACAACCGGGGTCGCCTACATCTGAAAGCCCCAGACCCCTTACATGGAAACAGCTGTCAAGCCAGACATCCCCCACATTGAACTCTGAACTGAACACAGGCATACAATTATCTCTGTCAAATTGCATATTGTTGTTTGTCAGAAACATTTGTCTCTACTTGTCCTCCAAATTCCATGGAATTTGTAGTTCCTTCCAGCTTTGTGTCATGCACAATAAGCCTATCTGCATCCAAAGTAACTATAAAGTTAATGTCAGCCCGGGATGTGTCAGGCTCCGCTCTTGAAGGAGATCACCTATAACTTCACCCCACCCTCCAAGTTCGTCCACCTTGTACTTACACATCTTCCTCATTAAAGCCACTCTACATCATACACCGGCCTGATCCACCAATCTTGTGGTGTTAATAGTGCCACCTCCTCCCATCTGTATGGTACCGTATGGTTTTTAAAGTGTTTTCCCAAATTATCCTGGCTTGATCTCTGTCACCTATCACGGGCTTTAAAAATCCAATCAATGTCATATTACAATGTCATAATTACAAATCTACCAGTCGCCTATTTGTTTGTTTATAACCCACTACTAACTTCCTCGTAGGGGATTTCTAGACTAAATAAAGAAGGGCAACTAATTTCACTTCCTTCCTTCTCACCTCCCCCATTTAACTAGAAAAAGAGCTCCCCAAAGCACCGCCATCCCAACAATAACTAACAGGGACAGAAACAATATTTAAGAGAAAGGTCTAACCTTGAGAGCTGACAGAAAGTGACATGGGTTGCCTTGCGAAGAAAAGACATTTTGATGCCAGAAGTTTTCAACTAGGAGTTGGGGTTCTGTAGAAGGGATTCCGACATGAATGGGAAGTTGTGCAGAATGATCTTACGTTCATTTCTTTCTGTCCACATGGTGAACCTGCTCTGTGCTCAGCTCTCAAAAGTATCCGACCAGTTCTCGCAGCCTGTGACAGTCAGAAACACACTTAGCAAGTCTAACTATTTTTATGCTTTGTGTATTTTACAATCAACTCCTTTAAAAAAAAAAAGCTTTCAGGAAATTTTCTTTTTAAAATGCCAACCTTCTCACCATTGTTCAAAAATAAAGAGAATCCATACAATGGAATATTATTCAGCTATAAAAAGAAATCAGGTAGTGATACAGGGTAGAACATGGATGAATCTTGAAAACACTGGGCTAATTGAAAGAAGCCAGTCACAAAAGACCACGCGTTCTATGATTCCATTCAGATGAAGGTCCACACTAGGAAAATGTATACAGATAGAAAGTCGATTAGTGGTTGCTTAAGGCTGGAGTGGGGAGCCAGTGGTGACAGGTAAAGGATATGGGGTATCTTACTGAGGAGCTGAAAATATCCTAAAATTGACTGCACAACCCTGCGAATATACTAAAATCGATTGAACTGTATACTTTAAAATGGTATGTGAATTATTTCTTAAAACTGTTTTTTTTTTTTAAACTTAAGCAAACTCTCTTATTATTATTATTAATGGACAGATACTTGTCTCCAGGCCTGGGCTAGACTTCTCACCATCTGCTGAGGCTGAACCTGTAAGCAGAAGGCTCTCACTGGATGAGGGCCTGGCCTCAGGATTGATGAGAAGGGCAGACTTTCTCGCATTTCAGTGGGCATGAGGCTCTCCATCCTCAATCTGAGGCTGGGGTTAGTAGTAGAGATGAACAAGAACTCCACCCTCCACCCAGTTTCCCTGAGCTTTTTAGGTCTTACCCCTCAACGCTCCAGATAGTATTTCTACCCCAGGATTTAACTACTATCCTGTCCATAAAAACAGCAGAAACCACTCTTTCTTTCGGGAGAACACTTTGGGACGACTCTCACCCGGACTAAATTTGTTCTCTGCTCCGCCCACACCTCCTGGGGGTGTAGGGCACCCACCCACCCCTTAGCACGCTTCAGAGGAGTGCTGGCTGCAAAAACAACAACAAAACCAAAACAGATTTCCCGCCCCCTCTCCCTCCTCTGGAGGATTTCTGAACCTGGCTTTTATGGCATGCATGGAAGGAGGACACCCACCACTCGGACAACTCTAGAAGACGTATGCTCTCCGGTCCGCCAGCAAACTGCACCACCGCAGACTGACACCGGGGAGAGAAAGCACAGAACGCGGAGAGGGAAACTGCCTGGGCACACATCCCAACCTCTGCACGTCCGCTCTGGGAGGCCTGCGTGCCTGGGGAGCGGAGAAGGGCCCGCAGTCTCCGAGTGTCTGCAATTGGGGGGGGGGGGGGGGCTGCTCCACGTTAGCCCTGCTCTTAGCCCCTGGCCCCAGCTCCCCGGAGTGGTCGCCCTGCTGGCGACCCGCGACCGAAGGCGGGCGGAGCCACGCCCCACCCTGCCCTGGGCGAGGGGCAGCCGACGGGAAGCCGGACCTCTTCCCGGCGCCAGGAGCTCGCGCACGCCCCGTAGATTTTTGACCTCGATGTCCAGGCAGGGCCCCACACCCGTGCGGCGCCCCTGGAACTCCAGTCCACACCGCCGCTACCGTGGCCGGGGACTGGATGCCGTTAAAGGCCTAGGAAGTAGAGGTAGGAGGAAGCAGTTTGCAGACGTCCGGGGTCGAGTGGCTGCATGGTGCGTAGGGGCAACAAGTAGCTTGCGCGGCGGGTAAGAAACGCCCAGTGCGAGCTGCTTCCTGCCTGCGGCGGAGCGACCCGCGCACGCAGGCAGAACCGGGAACTGAGAACCTTAAAGAGAGACAAACTTGTTCTTTGGGCTAGGAGATAAAAGGGGGCTGAGGGTGTCCAAAAGGGTCGTGCTCCAGGTGAGGCTCGAACTCACAACCTCGGCATTGCTCTGCATGTACTGCTGTATAAGTACCGCGCGCTAACCGATTGCGCCACTGGAGCTCCGCTCAGCCGGCCTCGCGATGGCTCTATCAGGGTTCACCCGGGCCCGGTGCGGGCTTCGACGGAGCATGCGCACTGGCGGCTCGGCGGGAGCGGGTCTGGGCCCGGAGCCGCCAGCAGCTGAAGGCCCCGTGGCCCTAGGCGGAGAGAGTGGGGGCTCCTGCGAGGGTCTCCCCCCGGAAAGGAGGGCCGGCCGGCTGGGCGGTGACGGGCAGGCCACTGGGCGGTTGAAATAAATGCAGCCTGCCTCACTGGGCAGCGCGGGGGGAGGAGCCCCGGCGCCGCGTTCGGCGTCTCCGGAGTTTCGCGTCCTGGAGCGGGCCCCGCGACGAGCCGGGCTGGCGGCCGCCGGGTGGACCTCGGTGCGGTGGTGACGCGGGCCGAGGGGTGGAGCGGAGCCGGGCGGCCTCGGCTCGTCGGCCGCACTTTCCCAGTGGCCGCCCCCCGCCCCTCGTGACCCGTAAGCCGGAGGCGGTGGCCCGGACTCCCCGCGCCGCCCTGGAAGTCGGCGGGAGCCGTCCGGTGGCGCGGTCGGGCCGCGCCGGGGTCGGGGGTGGGCCGAGGGCGGCCTCCGCCGGCGGGGACTCCAGGACCCGAGAGGGCGGGGGCTTCAGCATCCGAGCGTGGCCTGCCGGGAGGTTTTTCGCGCTCCCTTGTCCATCCCGAGCGCAGGCACAAAGCGTGTCCCCGGATTTGTCTGAAGCCACGGGCATTCGAGAGGGTGCAGGCTAAGCCGCGCGTGTTTGGTTGGGCCACAGCACGTTTGTTTAATTTTAAAACTAGTTCCTAAAATTTAAAATCAAGATGTTTCATACAAATACCTGCATATCCAGTTCTTTATTAAAAAAAAAAAAGAAAAACAGTGTAACACTGTACCTAAGGCCAAATTATAACTAAGGACTTTTGTCTTCGTGGGCCCCTTCCTCCATTAAAATTGTTTTTAAATTATATTTTACTGCGGCAAAATAAAGACAAATAGAATCCAGGCTGGATTTATTGTTACATCATGATTATTTTATTTTTCTTCTGATTTCTAAAGGATTTAAAACGTAAACGTTTTTGCGGGCTCTAGGCACTGTGCCTGTTGAACCTAATTGTTCATTCTGCCAGGAACCTGCATCCCCCTGGGGGGTTAGCTGCAGCCACCTCCACAAAGGACCACCCACCCCCTCTGTCTTCCTCCAGCGTTGCCTCTCTAGATGGTCTCCTGGGTCTCTGCTGGCGTGTTGGTCACCATGTTTGGTTGACCACAACCAGAAGATGAAACAACAGAACGCTCTGATAATAGGTTGGGGATCTGGTATGAACAAGTGATGGGAGGCAGAATAGAGATCAGGTATGCAGACACTTTGGTGGTGACTTGCCCACAGGAACAGATTGTGGTAGGGTGACAGTGTCAAGCAGTAGGATTGTAAAAAGGCCTGAAATTCAAGTAGAATCTATTAGATTGATCAGGCAGACAATGAGGAGATAGTAACAGGCTCTGTGCAAGGCAGAGGCCTCCCAAAGCTAATATTTTTGGGAAGCTCAATACCAGGAGCCTACGCAGAGAAAAAAGGTGAGACTCTCCAGATCGGTTTGAACTGTAAGAGACACACGTCCAGAGCAAGAGCTCAGAAAGGGAGATGGTCAACACCCCTGCGACATCCCATCAGGCACCAGGCAGGTAGTGGGATGCAGAGATGTTTACAGCGTGCCAGGATTAGGGGTTTTGGAGCATGCCTGGCCAAGTCCAGGGTACCTGGAGGGCAGTGGAGAGTGAGACTTTGAAATGAATAAGTTGGAACAGACTGTAAGGTAATTGCATGGTTTCCCTGAGGTGGGAATAACTTTTTACATTTTAAAATTCTATGTTATTATTTTTTAAAATGTATTTACTTAACGTAATCTCTACACCCAATACAGGGCTCGAACTCACTACCTGGAGATTAAGAGCTGCGTGCTCTACCCACTGAGCTAGCTGGGCACCCCTGGATTCTTAAATTTTAAGTTGGAAAGAATGAGGCACCTGGGTGGCTCAGTTGGTTAAGCATCTGACTTTAGCTCAGGTCATGATTTCACAGCTTGTGGGTTTGAGCCCTGCGTTGGGCTCTGTGCTGGCAGCTCAGAGCCTAGAACCTGCTTCCGATTCTGTCTCCCTCTCTCTCTGCCCTGCCCCCACTCACGCTCTGTTTCTCTCTGTCTCAATAATAAATAACCATTAAAAAAAATTTTTTTAATTGAAAGGATGGGGCATCTGGGTGACTCAGTTAAGCATCTGACTTTGCCTCAAGTCACGATCTGACAGTTCATGAGTTGGAGGCCCACGTTGGGCTCTATCCTGACAGCTCAGAGCCTGGAGCCTGCTTGGATTCTGTGTCTCCTTTCTCCGACCCTGCCCCACTCCTGCTCTGTCTCTCAAAAATAAATTAACATTTTTAAAAAATTAAAAATAAATAAATGGAAGAGGTTAATTTCCTAATAAACAAGAAAGTTGTGGACCCACACATAGTGCCTTCTCAAATCCAGCAGCATTTGCAGTCTGGTCTTTCTCCGAGTCTCTCAGGTAGAGCCCACCTGGTAAACTCTGGGCAGCAAAGTTGGCCCTGGTGGGCCACAGATCCATTCCTCCATCATGGATCTACTCTTTCATTGGTTCAGCAGATATTGGCTGATCCTGGTTGCATGGGAGGGGAAGACGGCACCTCATACGGCCTTTGGGAACTAAAATAGTTTAGTCCCCAAGGAAACTGGGCTCTAAAGGAAGGATCAGGTAGAGTCAGTGCCTAGGAGGGGGCCATGTCCAAACCTCTGCTACCCAAGAGATTTTTTTCCAACAAGGAGAAGTCTCCTGGGACCTTCAAATCATTGAAACTCGTACAGACCCTGAAGAGCAATGAATTAAGAGTCTGAGCTCTGGCCCTCCCTGGCTGAGTGATCTTAAATCTCTTACCCTTTCTGGGCCTGAATTTCCTCATCTATAATCTAAGGGATCTAGACCAGATACGAGCTCTCTACCCTATTTTGACTGGAGAAGTCTTTTCACTGTGTGTATACTTGCCAACACCTTGAGATTATTAAAGCATTTAATAATTTCTGTGATGTGTAATAAATTATTTTTTTTTATATTTTTATTTATTTCTAGGAGAGAGAGAGAGAGACAGCGTGGGCAGGGGAGGGTCAGAGAGAGAGGGAGTCACAGACTGAAACAGGCTCAAGGCTCAAAGCTGACAGTCAGCACAGAGCCCAACACGGGGCACGAACCCAAGAACCGCGAGATCATGACCTAAGCGAAAGTCGGACGCTCAACCGACTAAGCCACCCAGGCGCCCCTGTAATAAATTATTTTAAAATAAAATTTATTTTAGACATATGTATAACTTTAAAATAATCTCAAGCAAAGTCTATAATATAAAGATTAGTCTTAACCTATTTCCCTTTACTTTCATAATTATATGAATTATGTAAATATTAGTTTCAGGTGTACAATATAGTGATTCAACACTTCCATACATCACCCAGTGCTCATCCCAAGTGCACTCCGTAATCCCCATCACCTGTTTTAACCCCTCTGGTAACTATAAGTTTGTTCTCTGTAGTTAAGTGTCTGCTTTGTGATTTGCCTCTCTCTTTTTCCCTTTGCTTGTTTGTTTCTTAAGTTCCATATATGAGTGAAATTATATGGTATTTGTTTTTCTCTGACTTATTTCCCTTAGCATAATACTCTCTAACTCCATCCATGTTGCTGCAAATGGCAAGATTTCATTCTTTTTCATGGTTGAGTCATAGTCCTTTGTGTGTGTGTGTGTGTGTGTGTGTGTGTGTGTGTGTGTGTGTGTGTGTATGTACCACATCTTTTTTTATCCGTTCACCAGTCAGTGGACACTCGGGCTGTTTCCATAATTTGGCTATTGTAGATAATGTTGCTATAAACATTGGAGTGCATGTATCCCTTTGAGTTGGTATTTTTGTATTCTTTGGGTAAATACCTAGGAGTGTAATTGCTGGATCATAAGGTAGTTCTATTTTTAACTTTTTGAGGAACCTTTATACTGTTTTCCAGAGTGGCTACACTAATTTGCATTCCCACCAACAATGCTGTTAACAAATAACTTTCAAGAGAACATTTATCAGGGTGCCTGCGTGGCTCAGTCCTTTGAGCATCCAACTCTTGATTTCAGCTCAGGTCATGATCCCAGATTTGTGGGATCAAGCCCACATTGGGCTCTGTGCTGAGCATGGAGCCTGCTTAACATTCTCTTCATCTCTCCCTTTCCCATGCTCTCTCTCTCTAAAATAAACTTAAAAGAAGAAATAAATAAAAAAACATTTATCATATTGGCATTGGGACAAATGTATATTACCATGTACGAAATTTAACAACTCATTGTAGCATCAAAAGTAGACAAAAACTGCTTTTCTAAGTGAACGTTTGGAATTTAAGCTTTTTGCACTTGAAAAAAAACTGGTTTATTTTTATCACTTTCTTGTTTTCATGTCTAAATGATGAGATTCTGCAGATAGTATGAAGTGGGTCTAGCTCATGTTTATTCCTAATAATGAAAGGCTGTATCGTACCTATTTTCTCTTTTTTGGCTTTGGTTTTTTGATATCAGGATGAACCAGATAAACATTTTGATCAGCTGAATGCAATCTGCATGTCCCGTGAACGAAGATCATCTTGAGTCACACTGTAGAATTTTCATATGATGGTCTTCATTTACTTTATTTCAGCAAACTCTTCACCTTTTATGTTTTGAGCCAGCGTTCCATTATGGGCATATATCAAGCAGTATATGACTACACAAAGTTGCCCTAGAGTCCCCAAAACCCACACAGGATCCACCGGAGTGGCTGAGTCATAGGCACATGCCTGGTGTCCGGATGCTGCTGCAGGTGCTGGTCAACATGCATCAGGATGTTCCCAAAGTGATCCCATTTTCATGGGGCAGGGGGTTGTCTGAAGAATACTTTTTTTCGGACTAGAAGTTTACAGGTCCACCTGTAAGTGCGGACCATCTTGAATAACTTTCCAAACTCCTGGGATCAGGCAGCATCTGAGGCCCCCTCCTGTGCTAATTAGCCCATGATCCACCCCAGCACCACGTGGGGAAATTACCCTTTATTTTCCTTTAGGAGGAGAAAGGCCCAAGGCCCAAACTCCAGGGTAGTGAGGCAGACTGAACCAGTTACATGCAGCCATGGAGCATGTAACTTGGGGAAACACAGATCCCTTCATTCTGGATTGAAGCTGAAATGAAGACATGGGAAGAGCCCGTCAGGTGAGAAGAAACTCAGAAAGACTGCTAACACCGATTGTTGGTAAGAGTGTGGTGTTGGGAGCCATTCTGAGCCCACTAGTCGAGAAAACTCCTGGTGAGGTTAAAGCAAGTTTGCACAGTCTCTTGCCAATCAGATGATGACCGATATCCACCCCCACTCAATTATTTCTGCTTGAGCACTGACCCCTAGGGTACCTTGTTGATCAATATCGGGAGTGACTTGTCCCCTTATTCTGGCCCTGGTATGATGATTGCACCTTGTGAAGGAACTTCTTTTGATTATGGGAACAGACATCGTGTCTCCAGAAGGTCCTGTTTCCCTCCATACTTTCCCTTGAGCTATGAACAGGCTAATGACCCTTACTCATAAAAGACTGACCTTTACATGTACAATTCTGTTTCTACCGTTGCGTTAGTCCAAGATGTTCATACAGCTCCACATGTAAATCAACTAACCAAAAATGTCTTTCATGCCCTAGCTATTCAAGAAATCATAAAACTAGACACAAAGGTAAATGCACTCATAGAGGCTATTCTACGTATTGGGAAATAAGCTAAACTCTAAAGGTATGGTTGGCTCTCCGGTGCTGTAAAGAATATAACTGGAAAATCAAGTCTTGCCTGGAGACAAAGAGCCTAACCTAGAGAGAAGGACAGAAGATAAGTTAGTACCTACACCTTTGCTAACTGATAGTGTATAGCAGCCCCTTCCCTAAGGCCTACTTTCCACAAACACCTTCCCTTACCCTGGCAGCTGTGATGAGGATGGATAAGAGTATCTACAAACCTATGACTTAGTCTCCCTTCCCTAAGGCCTACTTTCCACAAACACCTTCCCTTACCCTGGCAGCTGTGATGAGGATGGATAAGAGTATCTACAAACCTATGACTTAGTCTTAGTGTTATTAAAATGTGAACACCTTGTTATTTTCTCAGTTACTCAACCTCACTATAATTGGGGCAGTTCTGCAAGAAGACTTCTGTAAAACCTGTTTCTGTACATTTTCCAAAAACACCTTATCACAAAGAGCTATCCATTGTAAATATTCCATTTCCTGACCTATAAATAAAGACACCAAAACAGACAGGACGGAGATGTCTGCCTGGTGATCAGAAAGGATCTCGGGGCTCTCTCACTCTCTCGCCGACACCGTCCATCCTTCAGGGACCCCTGGACCTGTCGGAGCCGGCGCGGCCTCCGACATTGTGGGAAATGGACGCTGTTGTTTGTTTGTTTGTTTGTTTTAAGACCGTTGGGTAGGATCTATCAAATGCATGTATCCTTTGACCCAGTGCTTCTGCTTCTAGGAATCTTCCCTATAGAAACACTCATGTATGGGAACAAATATACCGCATTTCAACAACTCTGAGATGCCCTAAACTGGAAAATATACCGTTGTTTTATCTACCATTAAGAAAGGAGGGTGTCCTAGGTGGCTCAGTTGGTTGACCGTCTGACCGGCTCAGGCCACGATCCTGGTGAGGTCCAGCCCCACATGAGATCCAGCCCTACATCAGGCTCCAAGCTGACAGTGCAGAGCCTGCTTGGGATTCTCTCTCTCTCCTCTCTCTCTCTGTCCCTCCCCCAGTCGTGCTTTGTCTCTGTTTCAAAATAAATTAAAAAAGAAAAGAAAAAATGCTGCCATTTGAACGATGATGCTGTACTTTCATATTACTTAGACTTTTTATTATATACTTATTAGAAGAGCTCTTTTAGACAGACTCAAATGTACTTTTTCTTTTTATCATATATTACTCTTGAGAACTGCTGCTGCTCTCTGCCCAGCTTTTCTCCCTCTTGGTTCCTCCCACCTACATACCAGCCAAGCTTTGGAGGGGAAAGCCTCTCAGGGTGTCACACTCATCTCAGTGCACTTCTCTTCTCCCTGAAGTCATGGCCCCTCAACACCTGGACTGCCTCAGTAGCTCTTCAAGCAGGTGTCTGTGTGTGTGTGTGTGTGTGTGTGTGTGTGTGTGTGTGTTTATTGTGCCTCTAGCCACTATCAGTGGGAGTAGCTTAATAGAAAACAACACTCCAGGAGGTAGCATGAATTCATCCTCCAAACAAGGACGTTCCTAGGAGCCAATAATACTGGATCGGGGCACCTGGGTGGCTCAGCCACTTGAGTATCCGACTTCAGCTCAGGTCATGATCTCACAGTTCATGAGTTCAAGCCCCACATCCAGTTCTGTGCTGACAGCTCAGAACCTGCTTCAGATTCTGTCTTCCTCTTCCTCTGCCCCTCCCCTGCTCACACTGGTATCTCTCTCTCTCTCTCTCTCTCTCTCTCTCAAAAATAAATTTTAGGGGTGCCTGGGTGGCTCAGCCGATTAAGCATCTGACTTTGGCTCAGGGCATGATCTCACAGTTCGTGGGTTCGAGCCCCACATCGGGCTCTGTGCTGACAGCTAGCTCAGAGCCTGGAGCCTGTCTTTGGACTCTGTGTCTCCCTTTCTCTCTGACCCTCCCCTGCTCATGTGGCCTCTATCTCTCTCTCAAAAATAAATAAAAGACATTTTAAAAGATTTTTTAATAAATTTTAAAAACATTAAAAAATAATAATACTGGATCAATGAGCATGAGGTGTGCCTGTAGTGGACAGCCAGAACACACGGCCCCCCCAATCCTAGTCCCCTTTGTACTGCTATAAATACATAAATCATAAATAAGAAAGATTCCCTATTAGTCTTTTTAAGTTTGAGAACATAGATGGGGTGTGTGCCTGCTATTAACTAAGTGCTTCTCTGCCCCCAATACGCCTGTCTCTGCCCTGCTCTGCAATCCTGTTAGCCAGCGCCACCTTGGGCCTGTCCATGAGTGGAGAGTGTTTTTCTTCTGGCTCCTGGAGCACAGCCGGGTGGCTTCCCAGTGAGATTTTGCCATCCCCCAGCACAGTCTCCTGCCTGTCGACTCTAGCCTGCTGCACCTCGGGAAACCTCTCTGCCGTCCAGTAGGCCACCATCATGAGTCTCAGCTTTGGCAGGAGGGAGGGCCCCTTCCAAGTTTCTTCCTTCCATGGGTTTTCTACATCGTCTCTGGAGGTAGTGGCTTCTCCCTCTAGCCCTATTCCTGTATTCATTAGAGCTCCATTTACCCCTCTCAGTGGTTACTCCCTGTCTGCTGGTTAACAATTTTTTACACTGAATTTCCTCTGTCCAAATTCCTGGTGTGGTTTCTGGATCCAGGCTGATACAGGATACATTTGTATATTTCTTTTGCTTGTCATTCGAGAACACAATTTTTCAAAGGATATGGAGAATACGGTGGTGAGTGGGGAAAAATAACACACTTCTACAGTGCTTACCATTTGCCAGGCACTGTCCTAAGAACCTTACACCTTGTTACCTACGGCTACTCCCATACCATTATATTTTCCTCTTACAGATGAGAACACTGACCCATGGTGAGGTCACCTAAGTAAGTAGGAGAGACCAGATTCAAATACAGATTGTGTGATTCGAGAATCCATGCCCTTGACACTCTGCAGAGCAGGGTGCTCAGAGGGCCACTGGAGTAGGAGGCTCATGACCAGTGCCTGGCACTTAGAACCGGGTCTCTCAAGGACCACCCTCAAGAAGGCACTAATCAGGACTCACAGAGACCCTGCATGATGGTGGCTAAGGGTCCTAATTTGACATATGGGAAAAATCAGATAGCACTAGGACCACTAGAGAGATGAAAACTGGGGCCCAGGCATGCTAGGGCACCTGGCTGCCCTAAATCCCCCTGCTGAGAAGATGGGTGGCTCCCCTGTCAGTTCTGTCAGCAGTTGAACCCAAACATACTGGAACAGGTACATGATAGTCTCTAAGGAGACTAAGCACAGATGATGATGGAGAGGAGGAAGAGAGAGTCTTAACAGAGGCAGCCACAGAACTCTGGGGCTGCAGTACCTCTCTCTCTGTGCTATCCTTAGGTCAAAGTGTTGGGGTCAGTAGGAAAGCTTACCCTGTGAGGCTGAAGAAAGACAAGGAAGTAGAGGAAAACAATCTTCACTCCCATCTCTGTTCAGCCAGGAACTGACTGGCTTCAAAATTCCTTTACATGTATACACTGTGAAAAATGACAGTGGGAAACTTCACTAAAATGGAGTCTGGAGGTTTCGACAGGGGAGCTCTCACGCACCACCACGCGGCCGTCAATTGCAGACCCAACTTGACCATGGAAGACACAACTTGACCAGGCTAGTGGATACCACTCTACCACTCCAGCCAAAGGAAGAGATGCTTTCCTCATCCCCCAGGGCAACAGCTCAGCCATTGAGAAGCCACCATGCTTGGAACTCCCAGTTTCCCCCAGCAGATTTTGTTTCTAACAGCCTTCCCAACTTACCTCTTCTCTCCTTAAAAAAGCATACCTCTCCTCTCTTCTTTGGACTTGCCTGTGGTTTGGGTGCAGCTTCTTTGTCCCGGATTACAATTCTCTTTAATTCCTGAATAAACTCGTAAAATAACTGACAGATTTTATTTTTAAAGTTAATATTGGGGCGCCTGGGTGGCTTAGTCGGTTAGGCATCCGACTTTCGCTTAGGTCATGATCTCGCAGTTCGTGGGTTTGAGCCCCGCGTCGGGCTCTGTGCTGACTGCCAGCTCAGAGCCCGGAGCCTGTTTCAGAGTCTGTGATTCCCTCTCTCTCTGACCCTCCCCTGCTCACGCTGTCTCTCTCTCTCCTAGAAATAAATAAATAAAAAAATTAAAAAATTTTTTTAAAAAGTTAATATTACTTGGTGATCAGAGGTGGCATCCAGAGAAGACCGCCACCCCCACCCCAGGGGCTCCCAGGGCTGGTGAGCAAACAGGTGGGGTATACCCATGGAGCTGTTGCAGTTCCCTACTTTCTTGAATCTTCTTGGGGTTGGAGGATAAGTGTTTTCCTGGATTTTGAGCTTCACACTTTGTGTCTGAGCTCTCCAGGCTTTACTGGGGACCTATTTAATGCCTTTTTTTTTTTTTTTTAATCTCTGAGAGTACAGTTTGGCCTCTGGATTCCTTTTCGGCATCAGACTGTTCCCGTTGGAATTGTGCCAGTTCGAACTGTGGTGGCCTTTGTTCCTACTCCCCTTTGGGACCGAACTGGTCCAGTTGGAACTGTGCCTGTTGGAGCCGGCATAGCCTTGGGTCCAAATCCTGTTTGGAACTGGCCTGTTCCCCCAGACACTGTGCTAACTACCCTCCGTCTGATTCCTTCTGGAGCCAGGCTGTTCCTGAAAAACCTCTAAGAAATGGGATCCTCGTCATCAAAATGCTTTGAAGGCCCCACCCTTACTGAGAGTCCAGCCCGTTTTATGTTTAAAAACTATGAGGGCGCCTGGGTGGCTTAGTCAGTTGAGCATCCAACTTCAGCCCAGGTCACGATCTCCCAGTCTGAGTATGAGCACCACGTCAGGCTCTGGGCTGACAGCTCAGAGCCTGGAGCCTGATTCAGATTCTGTGTCTCCCTCTCTTTCTGCCCCTCCCCTGCTCATGCTCTGTCTCTCTGTCTCTCAAAATTAAATAAACATTAAAAACAAAAACAAAAAAACTATAGTCCCTCCACATGCACACTTATAAATACATGGACTGACTTAACCAGAAGTGATTTAGAACTTCAATGGCCATTATAGGGAGCTTTTGATCTCCCCAAACTTACCTTTCTCAAAGCTGAATTGGACGACCATGGTTCTAAAATCGACAAAACTGAAGAGGACTGAATAGGATTTTGAAGCTTCCAAATGCTATCAGGAATCTAAATCCCTCTCTCCTGATATTTTGGTATTTTTCATCCAACCGTATCAAATGTTCCCATTTAAACATTAACTAGCATCATGGTTTATGATGTTTAAAAAAAACTGGTCCTTATGTCTAGTGGCACTTTGAATCTTTCATGCCGTGATACTGAAGCAGGATCGAGAAGGTTTTATGGAAAATTGGGATAGTCTCCATGACCACAACTAAATAATAAGGAACAAACAACCTACCTTGTGGGTTTTGAAAA
Source organism: Hyaena hyaena (assembly GCF_003009895.1). Classification (NCBI taxonomy): domain Eukaryota; kingdom Metazoa; phylum Chordata; class Mammalia; order Carnivora; family Hyaenidae; genus Hyaena; species Hyaena hyaena. Next base: position 2,541,875 of record NW_024080698.1, read on the forward strand.
GTTTAAAACATAATAATAAGATAAATAAAATTGCCTGTCTCCAAGATAACAATTTATAAACCAAAGGAGGCAAACAAACAATTAAAAAGGAAAAAGGTGGCTTCTGAGACCTCTTCTTTCTTGAAGACCCCATCTCTCTTGTCTACTGACACAAGGCAGCCATCTTATGCTCATCTCCTCCCTCCTAATCAGCTGGGAAAAACTACCGTCCTTACTGGGAATGAATCCCTCTCTGTTCTTACTGACACAAGAACTATACTCTGTGCTTACCTCCACTGCTCTAAAGCAGCCCCTGCCTCTGAGCACTAAAAAGCCTCTCAAATACTGGGCGGTCTCTGATAAACCTCAACAGATTCTCATCTCTGAACCTAGTAGGCCCTTTGAAAGATACATACCCTCTTCTCCTTAGTTCCTCAGCGCCTATTCATTTATTGGGCTGAGCTTTCTGAGAAGAATATCATGCCAGAATTTCTTTCTCCCAAAAGGGAAACATAATTCTAGAATTTGACAGTGGTAACAAAATTAGTGAACAAAAGGAAATGAATGACCTTTCGGCATCTTTTCTGATGCACCATAGCTGAGTCTGAGGACAGTAATCATTTGTTCCTTTTGGGTCAGCTACCACCCTCTCTATGGGCAAAATCATCAACTGATACTGGCAGAGTCCACAGTGCACCTCCCATCAAGATTCGAATAGGTCCCTCAAAACCTCTCTCTAGAATTAACTAATACCCTATAAATAAGGAAGCCTTAGGGGCATCAAGTCCATAATAGAGGATTATAAGAATTGGGGCCTCAGTATCCCCTTTACTAGTCCCTGTAACACCCCTATTTTACCATGAGAAAACCAATTAGCCAAGGATGGATGTTTGCCCATGACCTTCAAGCAACAACTAACATTGTTACCTTTGGCATCCAGGTCCCGACCCTCATACACTACTGACATCCATTCCCACTGAAAGCAAATTTTTCACGATCAGTGTCCTATACAGTGCATCTCAGTATCCCTGTTGATAAGGACAGCCAATACCTTTTTGCCTTCGTTTGAGGGGAATGGCAATACACCTGGATAGTAGTGCCCCAGGGTTACACAGAAATTCCTTCCCATTTCTCACAAAACTTAAAGGCTGATTTGGATGATAGAACATTTTTTCCAGGCTCTAATTTGTTACAGTAGGCTGATGACCTGCTTCTCTGCTCCCCTTCTCAAACCTCCTCGTCAGAAGAGCACATCCTCTTGTTAAAACTCTTGGTTTCAAAGGGACATAAAGTGTCCAAAGAAAAATTGCAGTTTGTTCAAACCCAGGTTCGATTATTTAGGGCACTTGATCTCAGACCAAGGACTAGATTTGGATCCGGGTAGATTTCAAGGCTTCCTTAATTTCCCAAAACCTGAAACTGAGCAATTTCTTGGACTGGCTGGCTATTATCACAATTGGATTCCAAATTTCTCTCGTATGGTTCAGCCTCTCTGTACTTTACTAAAAAACGACATACCTAACCCTATTACTTGGCAAGAGGGAGATGACATAGCCTTTGGGACTTTAAAAGTCTAACAAAACTCCCTGCCCTTGGGATCCTAATTACCAACTCCCTTTCACCTCTTTGTATGTGAATGCCCTTGGAGTACTAGCCCAGAAGCACAGGGACCATCATGGCCCTGTGGGGATTACAGGCAACAACGGAACTGGATCTCCTCTATGGCTCGTGGATATTGCCCTTGCCTGAGAGCCATTCTTGCACTGCCCTTTTAGTTAAGGCCACTGCAGAAATAGTCACAGAGTCCCCTTTAACTATCCTTGCACCACCAAACTCCAGGGAATAGACTTTTGGATGTATGTGACACACGTAAATAAAACACCAAACCCTGGCTTGACCTGCATACCATCTGGTGACCCGAAAGTAAAGATTTCTCAGAACTGAAAGAGATAGCATCTGGACAGACAGCTTTCCCAAGATGTCCCCACCAGGCCTATACACCTGTTCCCACTGCTGCTTCTATCTCTCTTGCTGAAGGAAAACGCCCTTTATCTTAATTTCCCAATGTCTTGCAAAGGGAGGAAACCTCCTTTGATTACGAGCTTTTCACAAACAGCCACATAATGATCCCGTGAGCATTTCTGAAGGGTTAGAAGGTTCAGAATTCACAGTACTCTTTTATCTGGACTATTAACTGACTCTGGATTCTTAACCCCAATTCATGGTTTCTAAATTGACAACTTTACAAACTACTATTGAATAACACGTATGGTTCTAAACAGTTCTTTTGAGGTAACAGTATTTTTTTCCTTTATCTTTGAAGTTTTGCTCTTCTTGCAAAAAAAGTTCATCACCTGTTCCTTCGTGTTTATACATGTGCTGTTTCTTCCCAAATGCACTGTTTTTTCATTCGGTGCACTCCCACAATATTTGAATATTTTGCCTCATAGTCACTTTAAGAGGAGATACAGGAGGTATATCTGATTTCGGGTTTGCCTTCATAGGGGAAACCTTACTTCCCTAAGCCCAGATAAGTGCCAATAAGCATTTTTTAAAATTTTTCATGTTGTTTTTATTTCATATTTGACAGAGAAAGACAGAGACAGAACGCAAGCAGGGGAGGGGCAGAGGTACGAGAGACAGAGACAGAATCCGAAGCAGGCTCCAGGCTTCACGCTATCAACACAGAGTCCGAAGCGGGCCTCAAACTCAGGAGCAGTGAGATCATGACCTGAGCCAAAGTCAGATGCTTAACTGACTGAGCCACCCAGGCGCCCCGCCAATAAATATTTACAATTGGGTACTTTCAGACCTTGAGTCCTGGTTTAAAACCAACGTACAGTTTGGAACTGTCATGTTGCTTTTAGTTCTGTACTTGTCTATCAGTCTTTTGCAGAAAGGAGGTGCCCTTGCAGAAAGGAAGATACAGACTTCCAAAGAGAAGTGCCTGAGAGTTTCTCCCTTCTAACCCACACTGTTAGTCCAGTGTGGCTTCAGTGGTTTCCAACTGCGATGCATTTTCCCTCCGTCGTTAGACATGACAACCAGGAAAGGTTCTTCTTGGCATTGAGAGAAAATGCACACTAAATATAAGGAACCTGACTATTGATCAATGATGCTTTCAAGGAAAGATCAAAAGGGAGAAATGTGAAAAATAATAACTGAGAAACCTCATTAAAATGGAGCCAGGAGCTTTCGGCAAGGGGACCTCTCATGCATAGTTAATTGTAGACCCAAAAGGAAGAGATGAACTTGACCTTACATGGACTTGACCTTGCACCTTGTAGGTACACCCTTCTACCCAAGCCAAAGGGAGAGATGCTTTCCCCATCCCCCGGGGCAACAGCTGAGCCAATGAGAAGCCACTATACTTGAAACACCCAGTTTTCTCCAATGGACTTTTAGTTTATAACAGCCTTCCCAACTTACCCTTTTTCTCCTTGAAAGAGTCTACCTCTCCATTGTTCCCCAGACTTGCCTTCGGGTTTGTCCCAACTTGTTTGTCCTAGATTGCTATTCTTTTTTATTCCTGAATAAAGCCATCTTTTGCTGGTAAAATAAACCGGAAGTTTTTATTTTTTAAGGTTAACAACACGTGGTTTAGCCATTCTATTAATGGACACCTTGGGTTATTTGCTGTTTAAAGCTATCATAAATAAAGCCACTAACAGCATTCTTGTGCACAGCTTTTAGTTTTCATTTCTTTTGGATAAATACAGGAGAAGAACTGCTCGATCATAAGGTAGGTTTATGTACAGTTTTTGTAAAAAACATTTTTTATTGTGAAACATATAATTTTCCATTTTAGCCATTTTTGAGTGTACAATTCAGTGGCATTAAGTATATTTACATTGTTATGCAACCATCACCAATAACCGTCTCCAGAACTTCTTCATTGTCCCAAACTAAAAATCTGTGCCTGTTGGGCCACCTGGGTGGCTCAGTTGGTTGAGTGTCCGACTCTTGATTTCGACTCATGTCATGATCCCGGGGTCGTGGGATCGAGGCCGAGGTCGTGGGATCGAGCCCCGTGTCATATTCTACACTGGGCATGGAAACTGCTTAAGAGTCTCTCTCTCCCTCTGCTCCTCTCCCCTGCTCTCTTTGTCACTCAAATAAATAAATAAATATTTACATTTATGAAGGCTTCTCCTCAGCTGCCCTACCTACCCTGCCTTGCCCTGTCCAGGAGGGTCTCAGCTGAAGTCAAAGACTGCTCCATCCCGGGGCCAGCGGCCAACTATGACCACTTAGAGAGGCAACATATTGGAGGACTAACCACTTTATCATTTTGTAAAAACTCCCTTGGGCCAAACGGTGAGGGGCTCGCCATTGTTTGATCTCAAACTCTATTCTGGTAAAAGGTCAGGGGTTGAGCAACCTAGCTCCTCCTGGCTGCAGCAAGTCCCTGAGATGTAAATCTATTGAACATTGATTAGAACTGTCAAACATGTTCTTCAAGCAACTGTTAAGCAACCCCCACCTCTAACCGCAAAATTCTCGCTTCTGTACACCGGCTTCGCCCCTCTCCCTATATAAACCGTGAGCTATGGCTCTGCAGGGAGCTCTTCTGGGGACTCTTCGGGTGGGTGCTCGGGAGGGGCCATCCGGCCCGGACTAAAATAAACCTGAATAACTAATTCCTTTTGTGTTTTGTGGGCTTTGTCCTCAGTGATTCTCCTTTGGAAAGGGAGGTCTAACAATTTGATGCTATGATCTTAGGACCGAGCCCTCCCTGGGTTGCAAATCACAACCATAAACACATCTTTTAATAGATAAAATGAAGCATATTAAAAGATGCCAGTCGGGAGACAGAAACCATACCACTTAGTCAACAAAGAATCGACTACAGAGAACTGTTAGCTAGGCTTAAAGTTGTTCACTAGGTAACTGAGAAGTCAAAAAAAGAATTCTGCAGTATCACAGATACCACAGCAGCTGGAAGAAGCAGCTACCACCCCTAGGGCTAAAACATTCTTTTAGTTTTATTTATCTTAGGAGAGAGAGCATGAGGAGGGAAGGGGCTGAGAGACAGAATCCCAAGCAGGCTCTGCACTGTTAGCACAGAGCCCGATGTGGGCTCCAACTCATGAACCGCGAGATCATGACCTGAGTCAAAACCAAGAGTCACGTGCTCAACCGACTGAGCCACCCAGGCACCCAAGATTTAAAAAAATAAAACTTTAAAAAAACCCTCTGACCTCCGAGAGGACACGCTAGCTTCTGGTGTTGGTATCTCTGATGGGGTCACTTTAAAGCTGATTCTGCAAGATCCAGGAAACTGCCAAGCCCTAGAGGATGTGACAAGGGAGCTAAGGGGAAGGCCCAGGGTGTGAGCCTGGGGAGCCTGTAAGCAGGCCAGGCAGACAGGAAGGAATCAGGGAGGAGCCAGTCTCTGCTTCCCCCACCCCCATCTTCACAGACTCCCTCTCTTACCTCCATTGGCTTTTTTTGTGGTTGTTTGGCTATCATTTTGTTTTTCATTTCTTATTTTATTGCACTGTGATGAATGAAGATGGTCTGATTATTATTTTGGGAAGCGAGGATGTGTTAATATTTCCTTTGTAGTTGAGTCTGTGGTCAACTTTGTGAAAATGCGGTCTTCTCTTAAAATGCAGCTCTAGGGGCCCCTGGGTGGCACAGTCTGTTTAGCGGTCTACTCTTGATCTGGGCTCAAGTCGTCATCTCACAGTTCCACAAGTTCGGATCTCACAGTTTGTGAGTTGGAGCCCCACATCTGGCTCTGTGCTGACAGCTCAGAGCCTGAAGCCTGGTTCAGATTCTGGGTCTCTCTCTCTCTCTCTCTCTGCCCCTCCCCCACTCATGCTCTGTCTCTGTCTCTCTGAAAACTAAATAAAAACACTAAAAAATGTCTTACAAATAGTAAAGTCTTTGTAAATAAAAATATGAAAGCATTGACATTTAAAACTCAGTAGATGGGCTGAATGGTAGAATACTTCAACTAAATAGAAAAACAGTAAGCTGGAAGATTAGACAGAAGAATATTCCCAGAATGCAGAACAAAGGGAAATGGGGAAAAGAAAGAAAAGTTCAATGACGTGCAGATAAGAATCTAAAAATTCTAACATTCATCAAAAAAAATTTTCAGACGTTGATAAAAGAATTCATGAGAAACAATTTTTTTAAAACCCAAGAATTTCTCAGATCTGAAGAAAGATACACACATACACACACAAATACACAAAGAATAATTCCCAAAAAATGTATGGAATATAAGAAGTAATAGCAAATTAATACATTAGGAAAACATTAAGACATTGAAGTATTGCCTGTATAAAATTTTTAAGCAATGATCTAAACAAAATCAACTAAGAAGTTGCCAGTAGGGAATTCCAGAAGGAAGTTAAAGCTTGCCCAGATTCCTTTGTTGTTGCCTTAGGTTCTAGAGGTAGATATAGGTGCTGTTTAACAGTACACATTATTGGGGCACCTGGGTAGCTCATTCGGTTAAGTGTCCACCTTTGGCTCAAGTGATGATTTCACAGTTCATGAGTTCAAGCCCTGCTTTGGGTTCCACACTGACAGCGTGGAGCCTGCTTGGGATTCTCTCTCTCCCTCTCTCTGTCTCTCCTCTGCTCTTACTCTCTCTCAAAATAAATAAACTTTAAAAAAATACACATAATTAGAAACCTACAAATTTAAATCAGTGCATGTATTTAAAGAATAACCCCTAGACACATAGAAGTAGAATGCAGAAGGAGAAACAGATCCAAGAATATATAATCAAAAGCCAGATTAGTAGACATGACTAGCTACCTCCCAAGCATTATTTACTACCTTCCAGTCAACAGCCAGAGTTTTGTGTGAGGATCCCACCCCTTCCCCATGGCCACAGACCCTGGGAGATGCCTACTCCGCCTGCAGCTTCAAGTACAAATCTTAATTTAACTAAATCAGAGTATCTACTCCCTTTGCCCCAATAATTGGTTCAGGTGTGGACATGGGAGCCTTAGACCATCAGTAAACACACCCAGTTCTCAGCTGGGGGCAGTTTTGCCCCCTCCACCCTGAGACTTTTGGCAACGTCTGGAGACAGTTTTGGTTGTCCCAAATGGAGAAGAGCTCTGGCATCCAGTAGAGAGAAGCCATGGATGTGCTGAACATTCTACAGTGCAAAGGACAGCCCTCTGCAACAACTATTCAGCCCAAAATGTCAATGGTGCCAAGGTCGAGAACACCTGGTCTAAAGGAAAAGCTATGGATACTCTACATCCCTTGACCCCTCAAGGAAGCAGCCTTGGGATGAAGCTGGTGCTGCAGATAGCAGATCCAAGGGATGGAAAGAATCAGGGTCCATGATAACACCACTAGTCACAGGCTCGTTCTCCTGCTGGGTGTCCAGCTACGTGAGCCTTTAACTCTCTATTGGTTAAGCCACTGTTTAACTGCAGTCCCTGTTATTCACAGCCACAAGCATCCTGATAAACTAGGAAAGAAAGGAAAGAAAAGAAAAAAACAAAGAATAGGGATGCATGAAGACAGAATAATGCCCCAATATGAAAGAGTTGATCACCTATTAAATAATAGAGGCTCTCAATCTGGAGATTCTTTTTAATTTATTTATTTATTTTGAGAGAGAGAGAGCGTGCATGGGAGGAGCAGAGAGAGAGGGAGAGAGAATTCCAAGCAAGCTCTGCACTGTCAGCACGGAGCCTGACATAGGACTCAATCCCACGAACCATGAGATCATGACCTGAGCCAAAATCGGACGCTTAACTGACTGAGCCACCCAGGCACCCCCAGACTGGAGATTTTTAAATTCCAGCGACATGAGGGTGCGAAAAGACACTCACCTTTGCTGGGAGGAGTGGCAAAGTCACCTAGAAACGGGTATGGATTTGAGAAGGGAAGGAGTTACTGTGGCATCTTTTTTCTTTTTCTAAGATTTTATTTTTAAGTAATCTCACCACCCAACATGGGGCTCAAACTCACAACCCCGAGATCAAAAGTTGCATGCTCTATGGACTAGGTCAGCCAGAGACCCTGAGGCTTCTTTTTGATCAACTTACAATACTTGGAAAATATACAAACATATAAAGGTATAGCAATATTAATATAACATATATCGATTCATATTAATATAATAGCAAAGTTGAATTCAAAGTGAAAGGAAACTAAGAGGAAATAGTTCATCTTGACAAACTCTACAACAGAAAGGTAAAATAGTCTTGAAGCTCTTTACATCTAACAACATAGATTCAAAACGTGCAAAGTAAAATCTGCTGAAAGTACAAGGAGAAACTGACCCAAAACTATACTGAAAACTTTAATATGCTTCTCTCAGAAACCAAAATATTAAGCGGTTCAGTTTTTAAAAATAAGGATAATGACTATTTGGGTAACACAGCAGGTTGATCTAATAGAAATATCCAGAACTGCATCTTTAAAAATGTTTTATTTATTTATTTTGAGAGAGCGAGAGCACAAGAGAGAGCACAAGTCAGGGAGGGAGAGAGAGGAGAATCCCAAGTAGGCTCAGTGCCACTAGAACAGAGCCAGATACGGGGCTTGAACATCCAAACCGTGAGATCATGACCAGAGCCGAAATCAAGAGTCAGATGCTTAACTGACTGCGCCACCTAGGCACCCTTAGAACTGTATTTTTTAAATATTTATTTATTTATTGGGAAAGTGCAAGCCAGGGAGGGGCAGAGAGAGGGGGACAGAGGAACTGAAGCGGGCTCTGCCCTGTCAGGCAGGTGACAGTAGTGAGCCCGATGTGGGGCTCAAACTCACGAACCATGAGATCATGACCTGAGCTGAAGGTGGACACTCAATGGACTGAGCCCTCCAGGCGCCCCATGCATTTCAAGAGAATATACATTCACAAAGTTGACCATAGGCTTAGCATCAAAGGAAATATTAACACATCCCCCATCCCAAAATAATAATCAGACCATCTTCACTCACCACAGTGCAATAAAATATGAAATGAAGCACAAAATGATAGCCAAACAACCACAAAAAAAGCCAATGACAAAAACAAACCAACCGTATATCTAGACATTTGTGAAACAGATTTGTGAAAAAACTCAGGAGATAGCAGGCCAAGAGCATACATTTCCAAATAACCAATGCAGTTCATAGTCTAGCCCTCCTATTCATATAAAGCTATTTGTTCTTAACTATTTGCTGACTTATATAAAAGGGTGAGGAAGTGGGGGAGTCGGGGAGGCAGACAGACAAGACCCAGAAGAGCGAGAAGAGGGCTTGGCTGGGATAACCGGTTCTGTCAATCCAGAGGTTGTAGGGATCTGACCGTTATCACCAGCCGGGTTCACCAATGCCTAGAAGCATCTACTGAACTCAATGACTTGGACAGGGGAGTCACTGGCATCCAGGGGAGGCCAGAGCAAGGCACCGGCAGAGAGGACAGGTTCTAGGAGCTTTGTTCTGAGGGGCAGATACCGTTTGCTTCTGATTCTGAGGCACCAATGAGGTCCTATGTGCAGAGGGGAGAGGTGGCTACTGTGACTAGGTAGGGTCTAGAAACTAGAAAGATCCCTCAGGTCAACATGTAGGAGAATTCCGGCTGGCTGTAACTAAACAATGCCAAAACACCCAGATAAAATGGGAAGTGTCATTTTTCTGAACACTGGAGTCAAATGGTGCCTGACACTCAAACTAAGGAAGGTTGCCAATTGAACAGATGTGGCTTATTATTTTTTAAAATCTATACAGCACAAACCAGAGGGCATATTTGATAGTTACAAATACAGCAGATTATTTAGCCTACGTTTAGGATTCATCTGGGTAACTCAGACCCCAAACATTCCACTGTAGCCTCAATTATTCACATTATTTGTCTACATATATTGAAACAGGATAATTACCCTTCTCTCCTTTGTACTATGTAACAGAACATCTGTTGGGCTGAAATATTTTTCCTTTTTTAAAAAAAAAAATGTCTTGGGGCGCCTGGGTGGCTTAGTCGGTTAAGCGTCCGACTTTCGCTTAGGTCACGATCTCGCGGTTCGTGGGTTCAAGCCCCGCGTCAGGCTCTGTGCTGATTGCTAGCTCAGAGCCTGGAGCCTGTTTCAGTCTGTGACTCCCTCTCTCTCTGACCCTTCCCTGCTCACACTGTCTCTCTCTCTCTCTCCTAGAAATAAATAAAACATTTAAAAAAAATGTCTTAATGTTTATGTTGGCGGGGAGGGGCAGAGAAAGAGGGAGACACAGAATTCAAGCAGGCTCCAGGCTCTGAGCTGTCAGCACCGAGCCCGATGCGGGGCTCGAACTACGGAGCAAGATCATGACCTGAGCCCAAGTGGGACATGTAACTGACTGAGCCACCCAGGAGCCTCTGAGTTTTTTTTCTTTTTAGTGTGAATTCATTCATGCCTTTATCCACACACCTACCTATCCATCCTGTTAACAAACATCCAAAGCAAACCTAACATATCATAGATTCTTGTCACTTGAAGTGTCACCGTTCATATCTCCTCTGGATTACTTATAGATGAGACAAACAAGGAATACGGTCTCAGGTGTTATGGTGCCAGAAAAACATCCTCAGCAAAAAAAGTTCTAAATAAATAAACAGGAGGGCAAAAGAGGGGTGAAGGGGGGGGTGAAGAGGAAACGGCCGCTTCTCCCATCAGAGGTGGGTGCCTCTGACTGGGGTCTAATTTGCACAGGGGCCTCTGTGTGTCTGAAGGTGCTGAAAACACAGTCCATCTCAGGCAGCAGGGAAAGGGTAGGTTGGCTAGGAGGGCAGGAGCTGGAGTAGTCTGAATTGTTTTTTTAAATGTTTATGTTTATTTATTTTGAGAGCGGGGGGTGGGGCAGAGAGGGAGGGAGAGAATCCCAAGCAGGCTCTGCCCTGACAGCGCAGAGCTCTAGCCCACCAACCGTGAGATCATGACCTGAGCCGAAGTCAGGAGCCAAGAGCAGACGCTTCACGGACTGAGCCACCCAGGCGTCTGAGTTTGAACTTATTAAACTCTATAGTCTGGATTCTCGTGACAGTGCCGGAGCTGTTTTCCTTTCCCCCACCTACCACCTCCCCCCCTCCCCTCCTCCCCCCCTCCCCACCTCACCCTCCTCCAACACCAAAGCGCATTTTCCTAAGAACTCTGAGTCCCTAAGAAAAAGAAGAGAGCAGGTGTCCGGCTGTCTTCTCCCTCCCCCGCACCCCCACGCGGTTATCAGGCACAGGTTTGTCCGCCCACCCCATCCCCGGACCCCGAGTTCCTGAAGGCTGGGACACCCACACAGAATTGTCACGTGGCTTGAGTATGTCCCTAAGACACAGCAGGAACTCAGAACAGCGTGGGCGCCTGGTCCGCGCTCTGCTGGCCACCCGCAAAAGTAGGCGAGGACCGGCGGGTCCTGGTCGCCCGCCCCGTCCCTCCCCGGCTCGCTGCTCTCACCTAGCCTGTGGCCGAGCGCAGCGAGCGGCACTCACTAAATGTGGCCTCACCGCTGTCCTCGTGAGGGAATAGGGGCTGTCATCAGTCCGTGCCAGTGGTAGCCGCCGTGCAACCCTGGGATGTTGCCTAGATATTCCCATTTCTCGGATGCGGAAACCGAGGCTTCTATCCACGCCCAGAACCTCCGAACTCAGGAGCTCGGATTTCCAAACCCGCCTTCCTCCCTTCAGGGTCTCCCCGGGGTCCAGAAGGAAAATCTGGGGACAGGAGACCGGACACCTTAGCGATCCTGCGTCTCAGGCCCCCACGGGTGTGCGTGGCGCCCTAGCGCGTGCAGGGGGTCGAGCTCCAACCCGGCGGCGTCCCCACTGCGCGCACCGCTTCCCCGGCCCGGACGCCTCCCGGCGGAGGCTGGGCAAGGGTAGCCCGGGACGGCGCCGGGTCAGGACCAAAGTCCGAGAGGGGCCAGGCGGGTCTGCTGCCCCGCCCACTCCTCAGTCGCGGGGGCGGAGGCGGGGTGGGGGGTGGCGTACTCCGCCCTTTGACCCCCGGGACGCCTAGGAACCGGGCGGCCAATGGGCCGCTGGAAGGAGCCGCGGCCCTTCTACACCCGCTGGGTGCACGCGGTTCCAGACTGGGCTCCCGGGCTGCCATGGCGCGTCCCGTGGGGGTGAAGACTTGGGTGGAGGAGAACCGGGCCTCCTTTCTGCCCCCGGTCTGCAACAAGCTCCTGTGAGTCCCGGGGACGCTCCCTTCCTCCTGCCCTCTGCCCTCACCTTTCCCTCCTCCGTCTGCGCCCCGCATCCCTCATCCTCGGGTCCCCAGTTCCCTGAGCCAGAAGCCTGCCGAGAGGGCCTGCCATCGTCTTGTGCCGCCAGGGGAGGGGGAGGGCAGGCTGTTCCGGGTTCCACCGCCCTCATCTGTTCCTCTTTCTGGTGACTCTGCCTGGGAGATTGTGACCTTGACTTCTGAAGATGGCTGGGTGACCGAGACTAGGAGAGATGCAGATGGCAGGTCACTGCCCTGTCCCCAGGCTCAGAAAGGGCTCTTCAGCCCCCAGAGACTCTCTGAAGCTTGAGGGCGGGGGGGGGGGGGGGGGGGGGGGGGGGGGGGGGGGGGGGGGGGGGGGTTGGGGGGGTTGGGGGGGGTGCTTTCCCATGCCTCAGAATGCGGTAAGATCTGCAGGCCAGGGTGAAATCGGAGATTCAGCTTCTGTGGGAGGATCTTGATTTGGTGCTGTTCCCTGGCTCTCTTTGCAGTGGACACACACAGGCCCTCCGGGCCCTCCCCTGTGGCCCCTCCACCTCCCTCTCCTACTCCCGGGCCCTGGGGCCGGTGCCTGGTGTGCTCCCCAGCTCCGGGCTCACGCTTCCCTGTCTGCGGAACATCCCCAAAGGCCAGGCACCCCACACCACACGCCACAGTCAAGCCAGACACTGTGCCCACTGTTTTTACACCCTCTCACGTGGTGCTCACACGCGAGCTCTGTGAGGCGGGATTCTGGGAAGTCTCCCCGTGCCCCGCAGCTGGCGCAGGATGGGCCTCCAGCCCATGGAAGAGCTTGGCGCCGAAGTCCGCACTCTAGGTCACCCTGCAGCACTTCCCACGGCTCACAGCCAGCATCCCTCCGCCCAAAGCCGCAGGTCTTCTACCACTGATGTTGCCCTCACCCCTTTCCTCCACTTCCTCCCTACGCAGCCTCGTGGGTCCCCCCAGCGCGCCCTAACGGTGTCTCACATCCGTCTACTCTTCCCAGGCCCTATGGCCACTGCTCTGGCTCCACCCTGGATCCCTCCAGCCTGGGTGGTAGGGACTGCCCCTGCCTCCAGACCCCAAACTGTGGCCTCCAGCGTGGTATTATCAGTATTATCAGTATTAACAATCACAAAAGGCAGGCCCTGCCTTTATTCATTCAGCAGGTGTTCACTGAGCACTTAGTACATGACAGGCACCGTTCTGGACACTGGAGATACAGCAGAAAACAAACGGACGGTCACTTCCTCGTGGCACTGACATTCAGTGAGAAGAGGCAGCCAATAAGTACAGACAGACCAGGGGTGGAGGTGGCAGGCAGAAAGGGCCACCCGGCAGAACAGAGCTGCGGCCCTCCGCTGTGTTTGCTAGCGCAGTCCGGAAGTGTCTGCCCCAGGCCTCTCCTAGCTCCAGGTGGCTTGGTGGCAATCTTTGCCCTCCGTGGCTTCTGCTGCATCACACTGGTCTCTGTCCTCGTCTTCACAGGACACCCTCCCTATCAGTGTGTCTGTGTCTATATCTCCCCTTTTAATAAGGATTAGAGGCCTACCCTACTCCAGGGTGACCTCATCGTGGCTTAACCAGTTATATCTGCAATGATATAACTAGTTCCAAATTAGGTTAAATTCTGAGGTCCTGGGGGTGAGACTTCAACATATGAATTTGGGGTCAGGCAGCGGGGGGGGGGGTCATATGAAATTGCTGGGGGCTTCTGAGCAGAGGAGGGACATGATCTGGCTGATGCATTGAAGTAGTTCTTGAGGGGGCTCATTCAAGAGCTTTCCATATGTACCTAAATTATATAAAGTTGATTTAAAAAAGAAAAACTTTCCTAGGCTCCCTGGCACCCCTCAGGCCAAGACCAAACTGCTTAGCTGAGCTTTTGTGGCCTGGGGTGACCCAGTTCCACCTTCTCGTCATTGCCCCCCAAGACCATGCCCACACCACCAAGCCCCCCAACACTTCCAGTCTCAGGGTCTCTGCATCCAGTTCTGCCCTCCACTCCCTCCCCCAAGGGCCTCACAGCTTCCAGCCAGCAGTTTCAGGGAGCAGAGCGTCTGTATCATAATCAGACAGCTTGGGGAAAGGGGTTAGATAAAGGTCACTTTAACCCTCCACTGCCCCCAGGCCCAGGAAGTGGGCCTGCGGTTTGCTCTCCTCTTTGCTCTCCTGTAATCGGGGATCTCAAATGAGGCCAGGGATCCTGGTTGATGAAGCAATAGATCCACCACCAGGCTGTTCCTCCCACTAGGTCAGAGGATGCTGGGGACACACACACAAATCCACTGAGACACAGATATGGGAGGACACGGGTACACATATCATCTCAGACACACACACACGCACTCTTGGATAAACAAGGCCATACTGGGATGACAGGGGAGGGGGTCGAATGTCAGAGATTACAGGGACAGTGATGCAGAAACAGCCCTGTCACCTCTCCCTGGTATACCTAGGCTCCTTCTAGGCCCCCCACAGGCCCCAGCACCCCGCCTGTCCTGTCCCATGAGCTGGTTCAGGACCTCTCCCCGCTTGTCCATTGCAGGTACCAGAAGCAGCTCAAAATCATGTTCGTCGGGGGCCCCAACATCAGGAAGGACTACCACATCGAGGAGGGTGAGGAGGTAGGCCTGCTACTGCCCCTCTCCTTAATAGCCCTAGAGGAGGGGGACGCCCCCCAAACAAAAGCCAGAGCCTGCGGACAGAGAGTGGGTGGGCAGATGGCTGATGGATAAAGGGGGCTCGATTGAAATCACGGGGCAAAACTGCTGCCTGGAAGTTAGGGATGCACAGTGGCACGTCTGACAGCGGAGCTGGAGGAGCCCCCAGAAAGAGCCCAGGCTTTGTGGGTGAACTGTTGGGCATCACCCCTGGTCCTGGACACAGGCACCGCCCATGTGCCAGGTGGGGAGTCCTGGTCCCCTCCCTAAAATCTGAATATGTAAGATTGGCCTCTCAGCTGAGACCCACATGCTGAGAGGGACCTGGGTGCTCCACTCTGGTCTCAGGAGCCTAGTCTTCCGGGAAGGGTTGGGGCTGGGAGGCCCTCTCCTTATCTAGAGGGCCGAAGACACATGAGTTCCTAAGGGCTGTTTGACAGAGGGGGAGGCTGGTGGGGGGAATTTCCCTTACAAAAGGGAATACCCTTTTGTACCTTGAATTTTGAACTGTGTTTCTGTGCTGTCTACCTACCCCTAAGTAAACAAACAAAAGTAAAATTAAAAGAAAAAGACGTGGGGTTCCTGGATTGCTTAGTCGGTTAAATGTCCGACTTCAGCTCAGGTCATGATCTCGCGGTTCATGAGTTCGAGCCCCGTGCTGGGCTCTATGCTGACAGCACAGAGCCTTCTTCGGATTCTGTGTCTTCCTCTCTCTCTCTCTCTCTGCCCTTCCCCCACTCATATTCTGTCTTTCTTTCTCTCTCCAAAAATAAATGAATAAACATTTAAAAATTTTTTTTAAAAAGACTCTTTCTCCCTCTCTCTCCCTCTGCCTCTCCCCATTGTGCTCTCTCCCTCTCTCTTTCTCAAAAGAAAGAAAGAGAGAAAAAGAAAGAAAGAAAGGAAGGAAGGAAGGAAGGAAGGAAGGAAGGAAGGAAGGAAGGAAGGAAGGAAGGAAGGAAGAAAGAAAGAAAGAAAGAAAGAAAGAAAGAAAGAAAGAAAGAAAGAAAGAAAGAAAGAAAGAAAGAAAGAGAAAGAAAGAAAAAGAAAAAGATGGGCCTCCTTAAAGAGGGACACAGGTAGGTTTCCAGCTGTCAGGATCTCTGATGACAAAACATCAGTGTAGGGAACCCCCACCCATCCTCCTAAGGGCCCTGACACGGGGGTTCGAGGTCCAGAGTCCAGCCTCCACCCCCACCGCTGGCCTCTCAGCCACAGCCAGGACTGGAAGGAGCACGGGAGAATCTCTCACTCAACAAATATTTATGGAACACGTAGTGGTGGGGGGCGGGCAGGGGGGTAAGGACCCTGGGCCAACAGGGAGCAGCCTTGCCAAGCAGGCCAGCCCTTCGCCCCTCCCAGCTCTCCAGACCTAGCCACCTGCTTCTCACCACGCCTCACAGGAGACTGTTTTCCTCTGTGGCAAAAGTCAGCAGGAGAATCTTGCAGAGAGAAGACAGCATGGGATTGGGGGCGGCCACCACGCGGGAGGCCAGGCCTGTTGTAGGCCCTCCCACCTCTACCCCACACCACACTTTGGGTCTCCCCAAGCTCTGGTTGTACAGATGGGTGTCCGCTGAGAGGCCCAGGCCAAGCAGTGATCCGCTGAATGGCTAGCAGATGAGGAGGGCTGGCCTGAGTAGGTGTGCCCACTCAGGAGGGACACTCGGGTGGCTGGGAGGAATTTGGCTCGAGGTGGGTTCGTGACAGCTTGTTGTCATCCTGAAGTTGGGGGGAGCACTGGCCACAGGCCCTGGGAGGCTGCAGAGCTGAGGCTCAACATCGTCTCTGCTCCTAACCTATCCTTCCTGGCTATGCTATGGGAGCCGCCCTAGGCCAGGGCTCCAGGCTCCTCCCTGGTGAGAGAAAATGCATCCCTGAGCCGCATTTCTTCCTTGCTGAGCTCAAGCTTCTGCAAGAGCCCATCAGGGTCCCCAGCTTCATCCACAACATATATTCCATTTATCCCCCTCCTTGGGAAGCACAGATGCAAGAGGGTCCGCCAGACCTGAGCTGAAGCCTCTGCCTCTTCCTACCCATGTGATCTTAGGCAGGTCACATCATGCCACCTCTCTGAGCCTGTTTCTTTACAGCACACAGGGACACTGGCTCCTGCCTGGTGGAAGGATTCAGTATATATAAAGTATGTATGTGCACAGAGCCTGGTGCAGAGAAGGTTCTTAAGACACACAGACAAGCTCCTCTAGGGGCGCCTGGGTGGCTCAGTCAGTTGGGCATCTGACTTCAGCTTGGGTCATGATCTCACGGTTCATGGGTTTGAGCCCGGTGTCGGGCTCTTTGCTGACAGCTCAGAGCCTGGAGCCTACTTCAGATTCTGTGTCTCCCTTTCTCTCTGTGCCCCTCCCCAGTTCGTGCTCTGTCTCTGTCTCTCAAAAATGAATAAGCGGTAAAACAAAATTTTAAGACACATAGGCTCTCTGGACCCCAGCCCCCGGAAGGCCTTGGAGGCCAGATGTGATTTAATATTCCACAGGGGCTTTCTCCCAACTGAGGTAGGGGCAGTTGTTACAGAATTGCTCCCTAAGAGAGCCTAGCAGGTTTTTTATTTGTTTTAAATAACTTGTCTGTTTTTTAAAAAAATAATAAAAGTAAACATTGCTTATTGTAGAAAACGTACAAAATATAGAAAAGACAAATGGATACCTCATTCATAATACCACCATTCAGGAGACCTTCGAATCCTGCTAGGTGTGGTTTTGAATCTTGCTTTTACATACATTTAGCATTCACCATTTTCCCATTTTATTCAGTTATTCAAAAACATCGTTTGTAATAGCTACATAGTGTTCTGTATTTTGACTCTATCATAAAAGGGTAGCGTTTTCCCTATTATTAGCATTATTGTTACTACTCCCACATCACTAGTAATAGCTAGAGGTTTATTGAGTGCTGTGTGCTAAGTATATCAGTGCACAGGACCCCGGGCAGACTTCACAGCAATGTTCTGAGTACATACTGTCACTTTGTGGAGGAGGAAATGGAGGCACAGAGAGACTAACTGAATTGACCAAGGGCACATGAGGACCTGGCCAGGTGACATTGGACTCTATGCTTTTAACTACCACGCACCGTGATTAAACAGCCATGTATGTTCACCAGGAGGTAGGTGCCTCTCCGAATCGCTTCCTAGAGACGGAATGATAAGGCAAGAGGGTAAAGTGGCCAAATGTCCTGGTCTGCCCTGGACTTTCCTGGTTTCAGCACTGAGGGTCTTGCATCCCCAGAAGCCTCTCCGGCTACTGCGCAGGGGTGTGAGCAGTGGGGGTTCTCCCTGCCCGTTGCCAGATGGCCCGTCAGAGGGGTGGTGCCACCTTGCCACGTTTCTCTAGTTTCCGTGAGCTGGCTTGATTTCTCTTAGTAGGTACGGTGACAAGAACCTCTAACTGCTTACATTTTAATGATAACTGTTAATACCACCCCATCAACTATGTGGCTGGGGCTTTTAACACCCCTGTGGTGTGTGACTGGTGGAGAAGAAGCGTATCTGCCTCCTCCTCCCTGTACCTTGGGGTGGGCTCAGTAAACACATCATTTAGGATGGAATAGAAAAAACATAGTAGGGACCCCAGGGAGATAGGAGGTGAGTGCTTCCGTCCCCGCCCTCCAGTCGGGGCATCAGCATCACAGTGGGTGGCCCAAGGAGCCAGCACAGGCTCCAGAGCTAGACACAGACTCTGGTCCAAACTGTAGCCCCAGGACTAACTGTGTGACCTCGGGCAGGCTGCTTCACTCTGAGCCTTTTTCTTCTCTTCCTTTCTATAGAATGGGGCCAGTAATACCTTTGGAGGCTATTGTAAAGATTTCTGATCTGTATAGGAGAGAGCTTGCACTGCCCCCGGGACATAGTAGAGGGGGCGCTTCTCCTTACCTGCAGGGTTCACTGAATTCCCCAGTGAGCCCCTCACCAGCCTCCTGCCCCCACACCAGAAACCAGCTATTCTGTCCCGGGTACCTCCGTCATCACGTGCATATCAAGATGTGATCCTGTGTGTCCCCAGCATGCCCATGTGCAGCGTTGTGTCAGGGGACGTGGGGGCGGGGCTCAGGGCAGGAGCAACAGAACCGCTCATAAAGGCCTTCGGGGAGTTTCTCAGGTTTCCAGGTCAGAACTCCAACCAAGGACCTGGAAGGGGGACGGGGGAGGGTCTGAGCCTGTCTGCTGTCCTGTCCCACAGGTGTTTTACCAGCTCAAGGGTGACATGGTTCTCCAAGTCCTGGAGCGAGGGAAACACCGAGATGTGACCATTCGGCAGGGTGAAGTGAGGCTGGGCCCCGGGGGACGGGTGGTGAAGGACCATGGAACAGAAAGCCATTGTCCACTCACCCTGGCTTTGGTTGGAGGGTGCCCTCCCTGCCCTGTCCAGCCTCCCTTCCTGGTCCTCAGGCACTTCCTCCTGTGAACTTCCCATCCTCAGCAAGGCCTGACACTCCCTCCAGTTCCCAGCCGGAGGCTGGCCGAGATGCGGGCTGGGTGGGCCCCGTGGGTCTGTCGGGGAGGGAGGACATGAGGGCACCAAGGCCCCTGGAGGGGGTTGTATCCTTGCCGGCACCTTGTCCCCACCACTGCACTGCAGATATTCCTCCTGCCCGCTGGGGTACCCCACTCTCCGCAGAGGTTTGCTGACACCGTGGGGCTGGTCATTGAACGGAGACGGCTGAAAACCGAGCTAGATGGGCTCAGGTAAGTGGGCCTTGCCTGGGGGTCTTGGGCAGAGACGGGGGCAAGCAGCAGAGGAAAGGACTAGATAGACCCAAGAAAGCACTCCCTGGCCCCTGAGAGGGTCGGAGGCGGTGCGGATCCTGTGTTTGCTGGCTGATGGGGACAGGGTAGGGGAGGTGGTGGCGTGCGTTTGATGATGAGGTTAGGGAGGGATGTCTTCTTGATCCCTTGGGAGCCCACTCAGCCTGAAGGCCTTCTGCCTGGGACTAGAACCTGTGCTTCCTGCACTGAGCTCTGCAGGGACTCGGGAGTGGGGGGTGCCAAAGTCAGAGCCCCCCAGCCAGGGCAGCCAGGAACACTGCTGTTCCTCCCAGCCTCCGACCCCTGGATGTATTCAGTCTCTGCCAGGATGCCCTTGGCCTGTTTCTCTACCCCAGCTCATTCCACAACCAGTGCTAACATGTGTAGGACACTTGCTAGAGCACCAGCTAGGTGCTTCAGGTGTATTTATCCACCTAGTCCACCAGGGATCCTATGGAGTAGGTACTTTATCATCTGTACTTTACAGACAAAGAGACTGGGCACAGGGAAGTTGAGTTTGCTAGAAAGTGGCAGAGCTGACATTGTAGAGAAATAGAAAGTTAGGGTCAGGACAATCTAGATAAGAGTGTGAGTAAGCACCAAGAAAGGGACAGGGGCGCCTGGGTGGCTCAGTTGGTTAAACGTCTGACTTTGGCTCGGGTCATGATCTCGTTCGTGCTTTGTGAGTTCGAGCCCCGCTTCGGGCTCCGTACTGACAGTGCAGAGCCTGCTTGGAATTCTCTCTCTCTGCCTCTCTCTGCCCATTTCCTGCTGTCCCTTCTCTCTCAAAATGAATAAATAAACTTAAGAAAAAAGTTTTAAAAAGCACCAAGGAAGGGACAAACACCAGTGCAGAGGGGGTACTCTTTCTATAGCTGAGTTCCCATTGGGTTCCAGTCAGTCACCTAGTTATTATCTGATGCAGCCTGTGGTTCAGAGGGACACAAATTTTTCCAAAAGCTAAACTATTTTTTGTATTTTTAATTAAAATTAAAATTTCTCAACAAGATCCTGAGGTCAGGATACTTTGCCCCGTATTTTCTGTTACACTGGATACTTTTTAATGCTTCCTTTTTTTCTAATCACTAGAGTCATACACATTCAGTCTTGAAATCAGGAAAAGTAAAAGAAAGCAAAGTTAAAGTTATTTGTCAGGAAAGACATAAATTTTGGTATGTGAATGATATCTCAATAAAACATAACAAATAATAATAAGGAGAAAATCAGGGCGCCTGGGTGGCTCCATCAGTTAAGTGGCCAACTCTTGGTTTCAGCTCAGGTCATGATCTCATAGTCTGTGAGTTTGAGTCCCACATCGGGCTATGAGCTGACAGCTCAGAGCCTGCTTGGGATTCTCTCTCTCTCCCTCTCTGCCCCTCCCCTGCTCTCTCTCTCTCTCAAAACAAATAAATTAAAAAAATTTTTTTTCAAAAGATTCTCTCTCTCTCTCTCGCTCCACCCCTCCCCAGCTCACACCTACTCGCCCTCTCTCTCTAAAACAACAACAACCCCCCCCCCACAGTGTTAGTGGTTGCATACTCATCAACTGCATAATAATCTGTTATAGAAACAAGATGTCTGCCTTTGAATTCCAAAAGGAATTTTTTACATGGGTCTTTATATAGGGAGTCTTTTTTTTTTTTTTTAAGATTTTTTTAATGTTTTATTTATTTCTGAGAGAGAGAGAGAGAGCGTGGGTGTGACAGGGGAGGGTCAGAGAGAGAGGGAGACACAGAATCTGAAACAGGCTCCAGGCTCTGAGCTGTCAGCACAGAGCCCAACGCAGGGCTCAAACCCATGAACCGTGAGATCATGACCTGAGACGAAGTCGGACACTTAACCGACTTAGCCACCCAGGTGCCCTTATATAGGGAGTCTTTAGTGACAGAGTGGACAGTGTCCTCAATAACGTTTTTACAGAAAATTCAATAACAGATTTTACCTGGATGCTTTTTTTTCCCCTTAAGATACTATTTTTAAGTAACCTCTACACCCAACATGGGGCTTGAACCCACAGCCCCAAGGTCAAATCACTGCTCCACCAACTGAGCCAGCCAGGTGCCTCTGGCTACTTTTGACCCTTAATAAAAGCCAGGGACTCAGCATTAAAATGCCACTCTGAAGGCATGCTTCCTGGTGGCCAGCTCCACACCAGGAGAGAACGTAAGGTGCCAGATGGGGTGGGTCCAGTGTATAAACCATGTCCCACGAGCAGGACCACTTCTGGGACAAGTTGAAAAGTGGACGGAGCTGGCCTGAACCCTGGGAGCTGAGCCTGAGGATTAGATATTCAGTCATCGGAAGTGCTGCACACACAGGGGCCTGAGGCACGGCCCGCGTTGGCCAGCAGAGAAGCTCACCGAGCCAGGCTGGGGATTGGATGGTCTTCCAAGAGTTTCCCAGAGACTGCGTGTCCATGCATGAGGACCTTCCTCCAGAGAAGAGGCCCAGCGCTTTGCTCCAGTTCTCAAAGGCATCCATGACCCCTCAAGGGGCAGGCCACCTCATCTGGGGAGCATCTTCCGTGCGCCCCGATCTAGAGCTCCAGCAGGGGGCAGAGCATCCAGCCACGGGCCCTGTATTCAGGCTCAGCCTCGGCTTCCTCTTTGTAATTGATGTTTTCTGTGTTTCTAAGACTCTCAGATCTGTCCTGCTCCTGCCGTGTAATCAGTTACTCAGCTTCTCTGAGCCTTACAGCTCCTATCCACTTTGTGAAGTTTGGGGGATCAGGAATGCAAATGGGGTCAATAATACCCACTCCGGAATTGGAGGCACACTGTGCTTTGGGGAGAGCCAGGTGTGGACGAGCAAGCATTGGCCACTAGGTTGTGCTAACAGGGTGAAGCAGGCAGCCAGCTCTGCAGGGCTAGCCTGGGTCCAGACTCCCACAAACAGAGCCAGGCTGCCTGAGGCTACCCAGGTGGGGAGCTGAGTTGCCTGCCCTTTGCTCTGGCAGGTACTATGTGGGGGACACCACGGACGTCCTGTTTGAGAAGTGGTTCTACTGCGAGGACCTCGGCACACAGTTGGCCCCCATCATCCAGGAGTGAGCCCCCCGCCCAGCCCCTGCTCTTGCTCTCTGAGGCCCCCTGCTCTGGCCGGGGAGGGCAGACCCATCCCAGCAATGCTCTGTGGCCGTACCCACCGCACAGGAGCCATCATGCCTGGGATTTGGGGGGAAAGTCTGCCCCTCCCAGGGTGGGAGGGCCTGGGGAGGGGAGGGGACGGCTCCATGGGGCTGGAAGGGGGTGGTGGACCTATATCAAGTTGCATGGGGGCCCAATGAGTGGTGGGCTCCCACACCTGCGAGTGTACGAGTGTGTGTGTACATGTGCGTCTCACTGGCCACTCCTCCTCCCCACTTCTCCCTGCAGGTTCTTCAGCTCTGAGCAGCACAAAACAGGAAAGCCCATCCCTGGTGAGCCCCCTGGGCACCACCTTTCTCCCTCCCTCTCTGCTTTCCCAGAGTAGAACGGGTCTTGGTCCAGAGTACCAGTCTCCTCTTGAGTACTCTGCCCCGTACTCAGAGTATAAGACAGCGGCACCAAATAGTACCCTCCACATGACTGCTTGGTGCTTGAGATGGATCCAGAGCCCATTCTGGTGATTCGGAGCTGGGAGCCCTGGGGCTGGGCGGGCTGGGCCAGAGGCCACTGACACAGCTGTGCCACGGGTGCAGACCAGCTGCTCAAGGAACCGCCATTCCCCCTGAGCACACGATCCGTCATGGAGCCCGTGTCCCTGGAGGCCTGGCTGGACAGCCACCGCAGAGAGCTGCAGGCAGGCACACCCCTCAGCCTGTTTGGGGACACCTATGAGACACAGGTAATGAACCTGAGCCACTCAGGGCATCTACCTAGGAGCCCTAGGAAATGGGAACTAATCACACACACACACACACACACACACACACACACACACACACACACACACAGTTTCAGAGGTTGTGACATGAGCAGGGGCCTTCCTGTTTTCTCTGACTCAGAGAATGATGGCTTTGCTATGAGTGGAGTATATGGGCTCAAGCGGTCTTTCTTTGCCTTCAGAGTAGGGGTTTGTGCAATCCATGGACTAGTTCCCGAGGGTTTAGATTTATCCTTCTATTAGGAATTCCCGAACCTTTGGCCAGTTGTTAGCCTGGGGAGCCAGAAGGAAGAGAGGTGCCTGGGGTTGAGGGGTGGGTGGAGTGGTGGACAGGGAGAGACCCACCCAAGCAAAGCTGGCCTTCTTCCATTCAACATTTATTGAGTGCCTATTATGTTTCAGGCTTTGGTAGAAAAATAAGATAGAGTCACTGCCTCGAAGAGTGTATGGTCTGATTAACAGACAAGTTCATCAACAATTACCGGAATCATGTGGTATGTTATTTGATAGAGAAGCTTCAGGAAGCCATAAGACAATAAAGGTGGAACTCAGGCTGAAAGGGAAATCAGGGAAGACTTCCTGGAGGAAGTGATGTGTAAGCTACATTTTAAAGCAATATAGGCATTTGTAAAAGGAAGAAAGGGAGACTGAGAGCATTCTAAGTGAGGGAGAAGCAGGAGCAAGGTCGTGGAAGCCTGAAACAGCCTGGCACTGCAAGTAGCTAAGGTTGGCAGGAGCTAGGGCAGGGGAGTGGGGGCAGCAGGCACCGTTGCTAGATGGCAAGAGTAGCAGGCAGTGCCCCAGTCCTGACAGGTCTCCTGGGCTCGACAAGGTGCAGGGATTTATTCTGGAGACAACGGAGCTTCACCCAAGCATTAAAGCAGGGGGGGTGACAAATCCCTCTTCAGAAAGATCACTGTGCGGTGTGAGGATGGGACCAGAAGGGCAAGTGTGGAGGCAAGGAGACCTGCTGGGAGGCTCGTGCGTGCTGGTGCTTCACAGTTTGCCGCCGGCACATCCCTTGCTGTTTGAATTAAACACTCTCATGGAGAGAGGCTCAGTGGATACAGACCTGCCCTGAAAGGTCTGGCCTGCAGACGCCTGGGCTTACACGGGGCTGTGAAAGCAGGCGCACACCACAAGTGTCCTCCCAGGCCATCGTGGCAATGGCCTTCATGGCCCCGCCTTCCACCTCTTTCACACCCCTGCTCCCACCTGCTCTCGTTTATGGTGCCAGATATCTACTGAGTCCCACTCTGAGCCAGCGGGAGCATGGCCCACACAGTGCTGTGTGCTCCCAGGCTAATGCAGACCAAAGGGCTTCATCCCCACCCATCTCCCTCCTCCTTCTTAGGCCAGAATCTCACGGAAGAAGGGAGGTGGGCATTCTGGAGAACTATGTATGTGTGATACAGAAGTCCACACTAGGCCGTGTACACGCAACTGTGTGTGTCCCGAGTGTGCCCCCGGCAGTCATGACTTCGCGTGGGTCAGCAGTAGTCGTGATGGGCATCAGAGGAATCCAGTGTGTGTGTGTGCATGAAGGGCAAGCACATGTGGTCCCGGATAACACATGGGCAGCTCTGTTCGTCACGGAGGCGGCAGGGAAGCCGGGGCCTGGCAGCTTTCCTCTCTGAGTCCTGGTCTTTGCTCTACACGTGAAGATAAGGCTGTGCCTGGTGCTGTGGGGCTGGTGTCTAGGGGCCAGGTTCAAGGCCATCTCCTAAGTGGGGCAGAAGCACCAGAAAGATGTATGTCACTCCCTACCAGGTGATCGTCCACGGACAAGGCAGCAGCAAAGGCCCAAGACAGGACGTGGATGTGTGGCTGTGGCAGTTGGCAAGTGGGGCCCCTGGGAGAGGGTGGCATATCCTTCTGCCCATGGGGACAGGCTTCTCCTGGGTCTTGGACTCCCAGAGCCCAGGGCAGCTCCCAGGGCCTGCTTGCCAAGGCCGACTCAGGGACTCTTGGACAGGTGTTGAGGCCCAAGAGCCCCCATTCAGTTCTCCTGCTTCTCTTTCTCAGGAGGGCTCCTCTGTGGTGACAATGGAGGACCAGCCCCTGAGCCTGGGCCCTGATGACAGCCTTCTGGTGCCAGCTGGGAATGCGTGAGTGCAGGGGAGGACTTTCCCCCAGCTGCGGGAGCCCGCCCCTTTCCCTGAGATCCTCAGGGCCCACCTGTCTGCCCCCGGGCCACCCTTGTCTCTGCAGGTATGCCTGGGAGCGAGGGCAAGGCTCTGTGGCCCTGGCGGTGACTCAGGACCCTGCCCGCAAGAAGCCCCTGGGGTGATCCTCTTGGTGTGGCCCCAAAGCAGCCTCCCCCCACCGTTAGTCTCCTGTCTTCTCTGCCTCTGCGCATCCCGCTGCTGAGCTACTCAGCGTCCTGGAGCCAGACCCTGGACATCGTCATCGTCTCAGCCGAGATGCCAGGCTCTTGGGGGGCTGGGCACACCCCTTCTGCGCTAACAGCTCTCTGCCCTCCGCCCTGCACAGTTCTGCCAGTTGTTCTGCTGCTAGAGGAGGGGCTGCCTCTCCATCCCTCTGTCCCCACACACTCAGCACAGCACTTGCCTGCCACCAAAAAGGCCCTCAATAAAGGCTTCCTGGTGGATGAACACCCGCGTATCTGCATGTACACAGGCTGTCACCAATGGCTGACCTCGTGTGCTCCTGTGACTGTGTGTGTGTGTGTGTGTGTGTGTGTGTGTGTGTCGGGGGGCACTGGGTGACAGTCAAGGACGTGAAGGCAGAGGCTGGTGTGAACTTGGGCTGCAGCACGGCGTTGCTCTGTGCAGGAGCTGGGGGGAGAACATGGGAATGCCCCAGAGAGGTCCCCTGTGCAAGGCCAGGTGGCCATGAGAAAACAAGTTTGTCCCTGGTGCCCAGGGTAGATAATCCAAGAAAACGATAAAAATTAGATCTGTTTTGGGGCGCCTGGGTGGCTTAGTCAGTTAAGCGAAAGTCCGACTTTCGCTTAGGTCATGATCTCGCGGTTCCTGGGTTCGAGCCCCGCGTCGGGCTCTGTGCTGACTGCCGGCTCAGAGCCTGGAGCCTATTTTGGAGTCTGTGTCTCCCTCTCTCTCTGACCCTCCCCTGCTCATACTGTTTCTCTCTATCTCCTAGAAATAAATAAAAATATTTTAAAAAAATTAGATCTGTTTTTTCTAGGAATTCCCTAGAAGTTTTTACATACATTATCTCATTTAATCCTCACCATGCTTTGGGAAGCTCAGAGTGGTTTGGGAAACTAGCAGCTCTGTTTCCAACCCAGGTCTGTCTGCTCAGGGTGGTGATCTCACCCTGCTGCGCCCTGCGGTCGGAGCCTGTCTTCCTCAGCCTTGGCCAGATGGGAGCCCGGGACAGGGGAGAGGCCTGGAGGCTCTGAGAGAGAGAGGCCAACGGGCACCGTGCCCAAAACCCAGAGGCCTCAGCAGAGTTGGCACACGTGACACCCTGCTGACCCCAGCCCGCTGGCAAGGGGCGTGTCAGGTCCTGCAGCCTGGAACCGCAGCCTCCTTTGGTGCTGTCCCAGGTCATCAGAGGCTCAAGGCCCTCATGTCTGTGCAAAGGCCTGGCTGGCCCCACGGCCTCCTGGGAACATCACGCAGTGGAGGAGCTGGAATGCACCTTGTCTGAAGGCAGCCCCAGCCTCCATGCCCTTTCTGTAGTGAATGCTGGGTGGGGTTGGAGTGGCAGGGACAGGAGTCTGGGAGGCTCTCAGGATTGTTCTATCTGGGGGAGAAGCCTCCCGGTCCCAGGTCATGGCAGTAGAAATTGGCAGGGGAGTCCTCTGCCTGTGGGTATTTTATCCTGTATGTTGACTTTGGACCATCGGGAACCTGGGAATAGCTACAGCAGGCAGGCAGGGCACAACAGGCGTATTCGACGAGTCCGTGAGCACCAAAGTCAAGGTATTGGCTGGACTGCCCCCGTCGCTCTCCTGGGACGATGTTCTGTTGGCACCACACTCCCTGCTGCCAGAGCTGGTGAGGGCGTGGAGGCGACCCACCCAGTCTGTAGGCAATGGGCTGGGGGGCTGGTGTCCAGGGTGGCCTACATGACCCTGAGCTATGGGTGCCAGGACCAGCTCCAGCCTTCAGGCAAGCAAATCTGTGAACACATTTCCCCACCTCACCCCAGCTGGGCCTTCCTCCCCCTTCAGGGTCCTCCTGGGCCTCCATCTCCCTCCTGCTGAGCCCTGCTCTCCTCTCCTGCCCAGGGCAGCACAGACGGCCCCCCACCCCCCCCCCGCCCACTTCAGACACTGTGTGGCCAGGGCGCTGGGTGTGTGGGGGGAGGGGGCTGCAGGGGTGGGCGGGGCCTGCAAACAGGAACGCTGGGTGTTTCTCAGGGCTGCAAGGATACTGATGAAAACCCCAGGATATTGAGTCATCGTGGTGGCCAGCTAATAGTGAGCTCCATCTCACTTTGCCCTGAAATCTCCTGCAGGGGTAGAGAGACTGGAAACTTCTCTCAGGCCCATGGCCTAAGCAGCCCATGGAATCTCATAACCTGAGCTCTTCCTCTCCCCTCCTTTCTCTCCCTGCCTCCACTCTCCCTGCCTCCCTCCCTCCCTCCCTCTCCTCCTCTCCCTCTGCCTTCACCACAAACTGGGGGTCACCTGGAGAAGCCTCGGCTCCCTGCTCCCCGGCCTCCTCCCCCACAGTGTCTACCTTCCTGGCTGCAGCCTTGGGTGTGGAGTTTGTCCTGGGCCTGCTGGGGAACAGCTTGGCATTCTTCATCTTCTGCTTCCACACGCGGCCCTGGACGTCCAACACCGTGTTCCTGGTCAGCCTGGTCATTGCCGACTTTCTCCTGATCGTCAACCTGCCCCTTCGTGTGGATTACTACTTCCTGCACGAGATCTGGCGCTTTGGGGCCACTGTCTGCAAACTCAACCTCTTCATGCTGTCCACCAACCGCTCGGCCAGCGTGGTCTTCCTCACGGCCATCGCACTCAACCGCTACTTGAAGGTAGTATGGCCCCACCACGTGCTGAGCCGGGCTTCCGTGTGGGCAGCTGCCAGGGTGGCCGGGGGGCTCTGGGGAGGCATCCTGCTCCTCAACGGACACCTGCTCCTGACTGCCCATACCAACCACTCCTGCCTCAGTTACCAGCTGGGCACGAACACCTCGGCCTCACTCCGCTGGCACCAGGCTCTGTTCGTGTTGGAATTCTTCCTGCCGCTGGCACTCATCCTCTATGCCATCGTGAGCATCGGGCTCACCATCCGGCGCCGCAGCCTGAGTGGGCAGGCGGGCCCACGGAGGGCCGTGCGCATGTTGGCCGTGTTGGTGGCCGTCTACGTCATCTGCTTCCTGCCCAGTATCATCCTCGGCATGGCTTCCATGGTGGCCTTCCGCCTGCGCGCCTGCCACATCCTCAACATCTGCTCGCAGCTCTTCCACGGCTCCCTGGCCTTCACCTACCTCAACAGTGTCCTGGACCCTGTGCTCTACTGCTTCTCGAGCCCCAACTTCCTCCGTCAGGGCCGGGCGCTGCTGGGCCTCAGCCGGAGCTGGCAGGGCTCAGGCAGCGACGAGAGTTCCTACCAGCCTTCCACTCGGCGCCGGGAGGCCTCCAGGAAGGCGAAGGCTACAGAGAAGCTACAGTTGGAGGTCTCACTGGAGTCGTAAGGCCCCTCCCAGGACAGGGGGTTCACAGTGCTGCGGAAGTCAGGACGGCCAGGCTCCCACCTGGAGGGATAAGGTCACTCCCTGGACTATTGCCAGCTCAGGGCCTGTTGGGTGACAGGGAAAGGAAAGGGTCTTGACCTTACAGAGCAGTGTATCCTGGATGATGTCCCCAGAGCACAGGAGAGGGCACCATGGCAGGTGGAGACAGGCGGGGGCTGTGGCAGCTCCACCGCAGACAAAGGGCCACATAGCTGCCCAGTCCAGGGGCCAGAGTGTGATGATGGTGAGAACACAGGCCTTGCTTTAGAGATTGGGCCTCCGCATTTTCTCTTTTCTCATTTGTCCCTTCCAATGCTAATAAACTTCCTTTGGAAAATGCAAGCTTGCCTCGGCTGCTCTAAGGAAAACCCAGTGTCTTTGGGTCCATCTGGCCCTGGGGTCAGCAGGGTTCCAAGTGAGTGCCCTAAGATGAAGGGAAACTCAGGGGACACAGTGGGGAAGCCATCTGGGGCACCATCCTTCCACATTGCTCCTGGGGCTCTGGGATGTCCTTCAAGGCAGAACGCTTCTCCGGGTCACAGGAAGGGCAGCTTTGTCTGGATTCCCAGGAGACCCCTGCTCCTCTCTGGCCTTCAGCACTATTTCTGCAATCCTGGAGGTATCATGCAAGGCACCAAGGGCCCAGCCCTGCTCTCCCCTGGAACAACGAGGATATCTTCCACCTTGGAAGTTACCCACTTCATCCAGGTCAGGCTCCTAGCTCAGCTTGGGCTCCCTCTGCCCACCCTCACTGGCTTCCCTCAGCCCCAACTTTCCTTCCCTAGTCTTGGAACCTGTGGTTGGCTGCTACCCCGCCAGGACAGGGCCCAAGTGAGGACAGGAGCCTCAGAGTCACCAGGGCCGGCTCGGAGGCCTTCTCCCAGAACCAAAGCCACCTTGCCCACCTCCATCCCTGGTTCTGCTCAGTACGCCTGTGGTCAGTGTCTGAAACCAGCTGGGCTAACCCATCCATTGGCCTGGGCCCCCCAGGCACAAAATGTATACCTGGCATGAATTAGGGTTTTGGGCGGGGAATGGGGGTTTGTCCACAAGGGAAGTCACTCTTTGGTAACTGCTTTTAGGACAAATTCCTAAAATAGTTATGCAGACCCAATCTGCATTTTCTACTCTTAAGTCTCCTAACTGTACCCTAGGAAAGCAAGAAGTTTTCTAATCTAGGTTGGGGGAGGGTGAGGCATGGCCTTCAAGGTTTCCAAAGGGCTACTTAGAGGTCAGTAGGGTCCCAAATACGCACCACCTGAACCCTGTGTGTCTCCAGCCCTCATTACCTCGGAACAATGAACACACATGCACCTCCCTGCTGAGGGGACAGAAGGGGCCGGAACTGGTTCTCCACTCATCACCTCCCCATGGGCCCCTGGACTTCTAGGGTCTGATGAATGGGACCAAATTCCCTCTCAATTTCCTTTGGAGTGTTAATCCAAGTCCAACCCTCTCATATCATAGACAGGGATGTTCTCTCTCTGTTAAAAGTCTTCAGAAATGGAGGCCAAAACCTAGAAATCACTCCTGCCTGGGGAAGGAGGCATCTAGGAGCAATGCAGATGTTGGGGTGGGAGATGGAGAACATGTCAGGTGGAGGGAGGTGGCCTAGGGGACAATAGGTTGGCTAGATACTGGAGCCGATCTCCCTGGTGTATCTCCAGCCCTCTTTCCTTTCCTGAAAAAGCCCAGCTGCTCTCAGAAACCCACAGAGAAACAGAGAACTCAAACCAAGGGTGTGCTGCTTAGACCCCTACAAGATGGCTCCTTATGTGTCCCTGCCCTGCATGGCCCCCTGCTCCCTGTCTCCCTTCTTATTTTTAAAGATTTTTTTTAAATGTTTTATTTATTTCTAGGAGAGAGAGAGAGGGACAGCGTGAGCAGGGGAGGGTCAGAGAGAGAGGGAGATGCAGACTCTGAAACAGGCTCCAGGCTCTGAGCTGGCAGTCAGCACAGAGCCCGACGCGGGGCTCGAACCCACGAACCGCGAGATCATGACCTAAGCGAAAGTCGGACGCTTAACCGACTAAGCCACCCAGGTGCCCCCTTGTCTCCCTTCTTATTGTTGCCTCTTTCACCCTCCTAGAGTCACTCCTAGGGACTCCCCACCTCTCCACCCTCTGCCATGGGAGAAGAAAGGGTCAAGACTGACCCAACCCAACCTCAGCTTGAGATTTTTAATTGTCAAGTCAGACTGGAGGCTGGGGACTGAGCACTTTTCCATGGGGCCCCACTGCTAGGGTGCTAACACACACTGTATGCTGAACGCCAGGAACCTTCCCTCTAGTACCATCTCTTTCCAGGTTTGTACCTGCCTAGGCACAGGGATCTATGGGCAAGTGGGGCTCCGTGTGTCATTTCCTCCCTCTTCTCTTTGCTGGCCCCTTTTCTACCCTTTCATGTCCTCCCACCCTCAGCAACTGGGCTCACTCACCTTGCCCCCACCCTCTCTCATTTTAAGAGAGTAATCAAATGGTTCCCATGGCTTTCATGCAGTGCTGTCTCTCTCCTTTGAGGAGTCCTAGGGTAGAGACCAGTCAGAGTTTGGGCCCACTCCCAACCCGCCCAGGATCCTCCCTGTCCCTCATCTTGACATTAAGGACTGTTTCCTCCCTGACAAACTGAGCCAGCCCACCTTTGACAAGGCCCTCTCTACCTGGTGTCCCAGGGAGAAGCAGAGTTGCCTCCACACTCCCTGCATGGAAGGCCTCCTTGGCCCTAGCCGTGGTCCTGAATTAATTCATTTGTGAAATGGGAAGAATGGCTCTCATCCAACTCCAAGGGTTGGAGATGGAAACAACTGACATGGC
The DNA here is from genome assembly GCF_003009895.1 of Hyaena hyaena. Taxonomy (NCBI): domain Eukaryota; kingdom Metazoa; phylum Chordata; class Mammalia; order Carnivora; family Hyaenidae; genus Hyaena; species Hyaena hyaena. The sequence goes on from NW_024080698.1 coordinate 2,573,775, forward strand.
TGAGTGCTGAGTGAGGAAGGCAATTACTACACGGAGGGAGGGTGGGGGGGAAGGGGGGTAAGGAATGAAAAGGGATGGAGGAAGAGGAAGAGAGGAAGGCCAACTGTGTTGAAGAGCATAAAACTACAGGTGGGAGGGCAGCACCCATGGTGGTATAAGGTTAGCTGGAGGAAGGCTGATTAAAAATCCCATTTCCTAGGGGCGCCTGGATGGCTCAGTCGGCTGGGTGTCTGACTTTGGCTCAGGTCATGATCTCATGATCTGTGGGTCTGAGCCCCACCAGGCTCTGTGCTGACAACTTGGAGCCTGGAGCCTGCTTTGGATCTCATGTCTCCTCTCTTTGCCACTCCCCACTTTGTGCTCTCTAATAAATAAATAAACTTAAAAAAAAAAACCCATTTCCTACATTTGGGTTCCAAATGGCATTTTGGTCCCTGGGGTGAGCTACACTGTTCAGTGTGAATTTGGAGAAATGCCTTCTCTTCTTTCTCCTAATGTCCCCTGAAAGATGAGCAAATGGCATCCGTGACTTGACTCTGGGGACTTCCGTGCAGGGGGAGGGGAGGCAGGGCTGGGCTGATGGCCCATAGCCACTCATCACCCAGCGTTTACTGGCCTCCCACCAGGGGCCAGACACTAAGCTGGAAGCAGATAATCTGACTCTGACCTTGAGCCCCTCCAGGCCAAGCCTGGGAGAGGCTGACCTGCAAGTGGATCAAATGCAGCCCAAGCCAGATTAATCCAAGGTTTTGGAGGTAGCAAGTCATAGCCAGGAGCAGTCAGAAGAGCTAACTGCCTGGTGTAAACAAGGCAATGCATGTGAGCTGAATCCTGGAGGATAAGGCAAGCAGCAATGGGAATGGCATCGTTGGCACAGAGCTGGCATGCAAGGGAGGATGAAGTCGCTGAGGCAAAAGAGGAAGTGGCCTAGCAACAGATTTAGGGACAGGCATAAAGGTAGGCTGAGCCACATCACATTCAGAATGTGATCCAAAAGAAAGGGACCATTCATCCACACGGGGCTCCACAGCTGCAAAGTCCCATGGCAGCAGGATCAAAAGTAGTCCCTGGCAGGAGCACGTCAGTTGAGGTTACAAAGCAAGTAAGCAGTAATTGTCAGGTTCCCCGTCTGCAAGAATGCCTATTGAAACAATATGCCCTTTTAGAATTCATGTGGGTGGTGAATGATTTCTGTTTCTGGCAACCATTGATCCTGACTAAAACATGCTTCAGAAAGGGCCATAAATAGGTAATGAACATGTTTCTGCATTATAATTTGCTATGACCCCATTCCTATACTCCTGAAATTTAAGACAGCTACCATTTAAACAATCTAACCTTGATCTCTCACTTCATCTGGCTCACCCAAGTCAGTGAGACCAAAGTTGGGAAAGAATACACCCTGTCTCTACAAACGATGGTAGCAAGATAAGCCCACACATACTAGGACACTCCAAGTAGACTACCAGAACCATGGCTTCCACCCACAGAGGGTTCCAATGCTAAGTGGAGGGACCTGGAATTCATGAACAGGAAGGAAGGTCCTCATGGATACAAGTTCACAAATAATCTGGAGGTTGGAATTCATTCATTCATCTCTAAGTCTTTATGTACTTATTGGAGGGGATAGTGGTATAGGATGTGCAAAGGGATTTCAAACTCTCACGACCCAGGGCAAGGGACCCCACCTACTGATTCTGTCCCAGCCAAGAGCCCCGCCATAGCCACAGCAATCACTTCAGGCCTGGGGGGAAGTTAACAGAAAAGGGCCACATGAATGCAAAGCCATCATCTCACCTCCTGGGCTAATGTCCATGTATGTGTCCCATCTCAGAACCCCAGCACAGTGCAGAGAACAGACAGTGGTGGCAGACTGCTTGCATTCTAGTCCTACTTATGCCACTTCCTGCTGTGAATTCTCTGTGCCTATTTCCTCACCTGTAAAAAGGAAATTACAGTACCCACCTCTTGGCACCGGGCATCTGTGAGATGACTGCTGGCATTACCACACTATCTTACCTTTTACTTTCTGTGCCACTTCACGGAGTGGTTATCAGAATAAATATGAGAAATCAACTGAAAACAAGTTGAAGAAATCCAAAGTTGCTTTTATTTTCTTTGTTGTTTTTGCTAACTCAAGAATGAACCGTGACAGTGGCTCAACTCTATAACCCACCCAGCCCAAGATTATTCTAGTGGTGGGGCCAAGAAAAGATAGAAGATCTCCGCCCAACAGTGACCTCTTCTTAAAGCACAAGGACATCTTCCATAGGGCATCAACATGCACCTGTCATGTTGAATGTCAAAAATTGAACTAAAGCCTTCCTGGTCCTTCTACATTCTCAACCAGTAGTATTGCCTTCCGACGTTAAGGACTCTAGGTCTGATACGTGATAAGTGGAGGAAAGCTTCTGTTCACATTTTGAGGAAAGTGGTGCAGAAGAGTGGAGTTGAAGACCATGACTCTCTGGACTTCAACCACCTCCCTCTTTAGTCTATACCTCCAAAGTGAAATATTCTCACAATTCCTCTTTCCAGGTTTGGCTTTCTTCAAGGTGTACAACCAAAGCCTCAGGAAGTCATCCATGGGGAGCATATGATGGTTTACACAAATGCAGGACAATACATTAGTTTTTCCTTTGGTCCCAGCACACACTGGGCCAGCATCTTTCAGGAGCAACCCCTCCAGCATTGTCTAGGCTGCACTTCCAAGTCATGAATGGATTGTTCAGCATCTTCTGCTTGTTCTAAATGATTCCTAAAAGCTTCAGATGGTCTCACACAGTCTGACTGTCCTCGGTTCCTACTGGAGTGTTATGCTACCTATAAAGTTACCAAACCCCTGACCCATGGATGCTTCTTTCAGATTTCATATCTTCCTCAAACTTACTAAATAAATTTCCAAAAGCAGTTACCTACCAGCTAATGTAAGAATGAAGCCTAATATTGTGGAAATCACTGCTGAGACCAGCTCTGCAGGAGGTCAGGGAGGGAGGGCCTGGTTGTTCAAGAGGCTCTCTCCACGCCTATCATAACGCCCCCTCCCTGCCCACAGCACTCCTTTCTGCTTTGTCTCAGACTCCTACACACTGTGTACTCCCTCCTGGCTGCCAGTGAGACTGGCAGGCGAGGCTGCTAGAAAATACGGGTGATCTGATTTGGATATATGCTGCACCATGGGTCAGGACCCTGGACCACAGCAATGGCATGTTGTGCGCCCTCCTGCCTACTGATACTGAACAGAGCCAGAGTCACATCTGGGTTGCTCTATTAGTGACACCTTGGCTGGAAACTTCTTAGAGTACAGAAGGGTTGAGGGCCTGGAGGATGGGTATGATGCCAAATCTAAAACTACCCTGGCATACAAGTATTGTGAGGATGTAAGGAGGGGCTCAGAACTTCATCTTCAGTGATCATTCTCCAGGGCTCAGGCTAGTACCAAGAGCCTCACACAGCAGAGTCAATGTCAATAACCTTCCCACTACTAAGCAAGAAGACAAGAAGTTGCCTGGAATGGAAACAGAAACACTAAAGCACTGCCTTCATTATCTTGATGCTTAAGCTTCCTGGGACGGCCAGGCCAAGATGTTAACTTAGCCAGTTATCCCTGTTTCACTTCCAAGCACTGGAGATAGAAATTTCAGGGATTGGGGTTTCTTCCCTGTGACTTGGCAAATTATTCTTCTCATCTCCACGTTGAACCAACAGTTCCTTAGGTACTAGGTGCAAAGCCTCAAGCCCCAATCATTTTCTCCACAGGACTCACTGGCATATCCTTCAAACCACTTCATTTCTCCCATTCCTCTTTTTCAGCCTTTCTGGACCTGCAGGTTTTCTGCACACAGGAACTGCCCGAAGCATGATGAAAAAAAGAAAGGGGCCAGCTTTCACCTCCTGGCCAACTTTTGCTCCCCGCCATCGACGGTGGCCAAAGGGACGGAAAGATGAAAGCCCAGTCCTCTTTGCCCTATCATGGGTTTGAATTTAGGAGGTCCCAGGTCTCAGCTGGCTAATTCAGTATCTGATGTGGTTCTTAAGAGGAACTGTACTCACCCATGGCTGCTCAGTGAAAGTAACAGTGATGTCCAAAACCAGCCCTCTGGCACTTCACAAATGTCAATGGGCCAGGATGATCCCTGTCCTCAGCAAAAGGCTCTCAATCCTAACTCCTGAACAGCCCCAGACCATGCAGATGTCTTCTCCCAACTTGGCACGGGGGCAGCACAGACTTCCAAACGGAACTTCTTTATTAAATGCAGTGAGCCGTACAACACTGCTACTTGGGTCAAGTCGCAGCTAATGCTGGAGAAGTGCCTCTGATCCATGCACAGCCAGATCTTCTGAGGAACCCGGGGATTCTGGGAACCAGACCCATAGATGCCAGAGGACATCTTTGTCTCCCTTTGCTGGTGCCATATCACCTAGCCTAATGGTTTCACAAGACCAGAGGCCCATTCTGAAGACAGTTGGCAGGGAGGCAAAAATGGCAGTCTTCAGAGGTCTCAGACAAGTGGACAGCTCAGCAGGACAGCACGTGTGTGCCCAGCGCTCACTGTGCAGCAGCCATCACCAGCTTGGTGAAGGAGGATATATCACACGGCATCTTCAGGGCCCTGGAGGCAGACGCTATGGCAGGAGAGGGAGGGAACAAGCGTCAAAACTTTGCCAGGTTAACACACCCAGACCCTGAGAATTTATTCCAAAGAAGTCATTCTCAATGGAGAAAAAGCTGGATGTATACGGGCATGTGTTCTAGCCTCCAAATGGTTACTAGAATGTGGACTCTGCAGTTAAGAGACCCACCTCAACCACTTTTTAGTGCAAGTGATGAATGCTAAGTCTCTTCTTCCTCATCTGTAAGACACAACAACAGCGCCATCTCCCCAGAGATGTTATGAGATTAAACCAGACAATCTGAATAAAGAACCTTGAGTATAACAAAAATTCAACTACAAAGGTTTTCTCTTATTATTATGCATAAAGGCAGGAAGAGAATGCAGGGAAAAGGAAAGAGTAAATTGTTAAGGATGATAGTTGGAGGAAGTTTTCCATGGCTCTTCTGACAAAATCAGTTTTTTAGGTCTTGCCCATTTTTTAGTTGTTATGGAGGATGCCACAAATTTCTGAGCCCTGTAGCTTAGGAAGAAAAAAGCAATGTAGAAAGAGTTGGCCTTTTTTCACCACGGTTTTCCTCACTTTTCTAGAGTTCATCTTTGCAAAACTCCTAAGAGGTCTCTAAGAATGCAGAAAAAAGGGGGAAATGGGAGGGCAGAGGAGAGGGTAAACAAAGAAGGGTTTGACAATCAAAACTTAAAAGGATCTGCCTACAGGTGCTCACCCTGCCTAAAGGCAGGGCTGTGCAGAGGATTACTCTGTCCTGATTAGAGAGTCTACTCTCCCAGGGGCTACTGCAAGGGTTGCAGGGATGCCCCCTGGCTGGGCAGACCACCATGTGGCCAGAGAGGAGAAAAACCTTATAACCACAGGGAAGGAGTCCATTCTCAGGACTCTGAGGCCAGGCACAACACAGTCTCTGTCTCTCCTCTTCCTCTGAAGGCTTTGCAGCTGTAAAGGGTATATAAAAGTATGGGCGCATGGGTGGCTCAGATGGTTAAGTGTCTAATTTCAGCACAGTTCATTATCTCACGGCTTCTAAGATTGAGCCCCGCATCAGGCTCTCTGCTGTCAGCATGGAGCCTGCTTTAGATCGTCTGCCCCCCTCCCTCTCTGTCCCTCCCCCACTGGTTCTCTTTCTCTGTCTCTCAAAATAAATAAACTTGAAAAAAAAAAAAAAAAAGAGTACATAAGAGTCCAGTTCCATAAAAAAAACACAGTAAATATTCATCGGTGCCAGAAACAAAACAGATAATTAAGTGTTTGCACAGACCTTAGAGAAGTCTAGCCAGTGTTTATAATCTTTCTTTCTCATTCTATTCATAAATATCATATTATGAAACTCAAAACTAGAAAAGGATTATTTTTTCAAATGTAAACACCATTATCACACATTAAACAGTTAATAATCCCTTAATATCAACTATTACCCAGTGTTCAAATTTCCAATTGTCTCATAAATCATCATAAATGGGTGGTTTCTCAACCTTTAAAAATTCAACTTCCCAAAGTCTGAGGAGATTCTGAGACACCCCCTATTAATCAATCCTACCACAATAATCACTAATTTAGACCTACTAGGCCACATAAGAAAACCAAAACCCAGAGAAGTTAGGTGATTTTTAAAAAAATTTTTTTAGTGTTTATTTTTTGAGAGATAGAGAGACAGAGAGGGAGACACAGAATCTGAAGCAGGCTCTAGGCTCCAAGCTGTCAGCACAGAGCCTGACGTGGGGCTCGAACCCACAAGCAATGAGATCATGACCTGAGCCGAAGTCAGCTGCCCAGCCGACTGAGCCACCCAGGAGCCGCAAGAAGTTAAGTGATTTGCTCAGAATCACACAGCTGGCTGAAGACCTGACCCACAGCCCACTGCTTTCTCTGATATCACACAGTCTGGCCGTGTGAACACTGAGGTAATCATTAGAAGTTCTCAAGACAACAATCTTAATCTAATAATGTACCCTTTCTCTATAAGAAAAGAATCACCACTAAAACCCTCCTAGTAATTATACACTCATTTTACTGAGATAAAAACTAAGCTCTCAGGTTAATACTATTAGGTAGACATCAGATCTTGATCTTTATTCTGTGCTTCAATTTAGCCATGGAAAATGATTCTCAATGAGCTCGATCTAGCCTGTTCTCAACACTAACTAGCTCCCCCAGGCTGCCGCAAGCTGAAGAGGACCACTAATGGAGGAGGTATTACATGGTGGGGACATGCATTCTAGCTGGGTTTCGGTATGGTATCAAAAAAGTTAAGACTGCCTGATAATAGACCCAAATGGTTTTATAGATAATTTCTATCATACTATCAAGGAACTTATAATTTCTGTGCAACATGAATGTTTTTAGAATAGAAGGGCGCCTGGGTGGCTCAGTTGGTTAAGCATCTGACTTCGGCTCAAGTCATGATCTCATTGTTCATGGGTTCGAGCCCCACATCCAGCTCTGTGCTGACAGCTCAGAGTTTGGAGCCTACTTTGGATTCTGTGTCTCCCTTTCTGCCCACTCCTGCTCAAGCTCTCTCAAAAATAAACATTTAAAATCAATTTTTAAAAGAATAGGAAAAAACATGCTTCCATCTCATTCTATACAGATTTATCCCCTTTATACAACTGGACAAGGGAAGCACATACACAAAAGCAGGGGTGGATGGGAAGAAAACTATAGGCTTATCTCACTAATAACACAGAGGCCAAAATCCTAAGTAAAATAAAAGCAAATCAAAAAAGTAGATATGCTTTTCCTCTGAAACACTTAGCTTCTTTATTTTTTTGTTCTCTTTTGATAGGGTCTCGTTTCCTACATGTGCACACTACAAATAGACTGGGGCATATGCAAAACAATAGTAGGACATATTGAACAATCTACTGAATGTGGAATTTAGATAATCTGACATTTATTAAAGTAACTCAGCATTTTAAGTAATTCAGAGGAAATGTTTATGCTCATTCATCTGATTCCAAGATGGCAGTTGACAAAATTCAAAACCCATTATTTATCAAGAAAAGAAAAGAGTAACGGTAGCAAACTAGAAACATTCTGGACACTTCATTAATTGGAGGACCTGCATTATCAAACAATTTCATTAACTTATTGTGAGAACAGACGGGTCACAGGTACAAAAAGGCCCAAGTGTATGCAGTAATCAAGAATGTGAGAGGGGCGCCTGGGTGGCTTAGTCGGTTAAGCGTCCGACTTTCGCTTAGGTCATGATCTCGCGGTTCGTGGGTTCGAGCCCCACGTCGGGCTCCGTGCTGACTGCCAGCTCGGAGCCTGGAGCCTGTTTCAGAGTCTGTGACTCCCTCTCTCTCTGACCCTCCCCTGCTCACGCTGTCTCTCTCTCTCTCCTAGAAATAAATAAAAATATTAAAAAAAAAAAAAAAAGAATGTGAGAGCAGCAGATTTCAAATGAGAAGAGAGGAAGGATACATGGACTCTTCTGTATAGATCCTTACCTCACTTAGCATACAAAAATAAATTCCAAGTAGACTGAAAAACTAAAGGTAAACAAATGCATTATAAGAAAATACCAAAACCAGAGTTTCAGTACAGGATAATGGAAAGTTCTAGACATGAATGGTGGCAATGGTTGCACAGCAATGAAAATGTACTAATGTCACTGAACAGTAAGCCTAAAGCCTAAAATATGACAAAATGATAAACTGTACATATGTATTTTACAATTAAAAATAAAATATTTATAAGAACACAAAACGATCATATCCTTGCAGTGGGAAGAGCTTTCTTATGACACAAAACTTTGGAGCTATAAAGATTTGAAGATTTTGCCATGTAAAAAAATTTTTTAATGTTTATTTATTTGAGAGAGAGAAAGAGAGAGCATGAATGAGCAGGGCAGGGACTGAGAGAGGGAGACAGAGGATTTGAAGTGGGTTCTGTGCTGATAGCAGCAAACCTGATGTGGGGCTCGAACTCACAAACCGTGAGATCATGACCTGAGCTGAAGTCAGACGCTCAACTGACTGAGCCACTCAGGTGTCCTGCTATGTAAAGACTGTTAATGTATGATAAAAGATCCCAAAACAAATGTTAAAAAACAAGCACTTAATACTTCAACAGAAGGGGGGAAAAAAAAAAAAAGAGAAGTAGTTGACTGAAGTATATACAACTCGTATAACAGATAAAGGACTGGGCCAACTACATGGCTCAGTCAATTCAGTATCTGACTTCAGCTCAGGTCAGGAACTCGCAGTTCCTGGGTTCGAGCCCCACGTTGGGCTCTGTGTTTTATAGCTCAGAGCCTGGAGCCTGCTTCGGATTCTATGTGTCCCTCTCTCTCTGCCCCTCCCCTGCTTATGCTCTGTCTCTCTCTCTCAAAAATAAATATTTAAAAAAATGTTTAAATAGATAAAGGATTAATATCTGAAATGTATAAAGCTGCTATAAATCATAGAGACAGAATATGATGAGTAATTCATAAAAGACATACAACCTCATCAGTAATCAGGAAAACACACATTTAAATAATTTCACCTCACTCATCAAATTAATAAATTAAATTTAAAATACTGATTTCCATAACTGATAAAGGCATAGGAAAATAGTTCTTCTCATCACTGTGGCTTAAACTGTAACCAGCAAGACCTCTGAAAGGCAATTAGCCAGCAGCTAGCCAGATATCAGATGCACGTACCCTCCACTACTGGTCTCTAGACCATAGAAAGCTCCCGGAGGCACACAAAACTCAGGAGCAAGGGTGTTCACTGAACCATTATTTTCTGTATCAAAAACAAAACAGCCCAACTCTCTAACAGGAGGTGATGAAATACACGTTCATACATCCACCCAGTGGAACATGAGGTAGCCACTGATGAGAAGTAGATAGGTCTCTATGTAACCCACAGGGAAACATGTCACAATATGTGTTGTAAACAAAGGCCAGTTACAAAATAGTCCATATTCTGTGATCCCATTTTTGTCAAAAAAGTAAAATAAGATAATGTATTTTGTATAGAAAAATCAAGGAGGGGGGCGCCTGGGTGGCTTAGTCGGTTAAGCGTCCGACTTTTGCTTAGGTCATGATCTCGCGGTTCATGGGTTCGAGCCCCACGTCGGGCTCTGTGCTGACTGCCAGCTCAGAGCCTGGAACCTGTTTCAGTCTGTGACTCCCTCTCTCAATGACCCTCCCCTGCTCACGCTGTCTCTCTCTCTCTCTCCTAGAAATAAATAAAACATTTAAAAAAAAAAAAAAAGAAAAATCAAGGAGAATGCACAGATCAAGCTATTAGTGGATATCATATCTGAGAGTGGCATCATGGGAAATTTTTACTTTCTAAATTACATTATTTCTGTAATGTTTGAATTATTTAAAATAAGCATATTTCTGTAATTGGAAAAACAAGGAATAAAAAAAAAACACCACACCTCCACTTTTTTGCCAAAAAGGCAGGGAGGGGTAACTATGATCCCAATGAAGGCCAGGTAACAGTCTCTGTGCAGTATTTTCCTCTCAAAAGGAGGAGGCAGAAGGTCATCTAGAACCGTTGGGACTTGTCAAGTGCCAACAGGAGCCCACCTCCACTTCCGGGGCAGGGCTGGTGTAGTGGGAATGACGGGAACAGGGCCAGGCCTTCTTTCATGGCAGCCCGCACAGCAGCCTCATTCCCACGAGGGAAGGCCATGGCTGAAATGGTCAGTGCACCCTTGAAGGAAAGCCCACTCAACACTGGACTCCAGCTATTTTTTTCTTTCACCTCTGATCTCTGGGTAGTTCTCAGATCATGACTTAAGATTAGAAACATTTTACACGACAAGGTCATAACAGAAATCAGATCAGCTACAAGGAACTGTTAGTGACTTGTGGGTAAGAGCTATAGAAATCTAGTATGTCCCTTGGGCACCTGGGTGGCTCTGTCAGTTAAGTGTTTGGCTCACGTCATGATCTCACAATCTGTGGGTTCAAGCCCCAGGTCGGGCTCTGTGCTGACAGCTCAGAGCCTGGAGCCTGCTTCAGATTCTGTGTCTCCCTCTCTCTCTGCCCCTCCCCTGCTTGTGCTCTGTCTCTCTCTCAAAAATAAATAAACATTAAAAAAAAAAAAGAAAAAGAAATCTAGTGTGTCCAAAAAAGATGGCAATATGGCAATGAATGCCAGGAGCTGGAACAGCACAATGCCAGAAAGCTGGTCAAAGAAAGGCAGTTAATCAACTAACTAGCTTCTACCACAACCTGTGAACGATGAAGCCAAGAACAGGAAGAGACAAGGAATGGAGAGGGAAAGCAAACAAAACTTAATTACCAAGCACTGCTACACACCTGAACACAGTTCCAGATTCAATCCCCACAATGATCCAGGGGATACCATGGAAGAAGAGACTCAAAGAAGTCCACAACTTGCTCAAAATTACCCAGGTCTGGATTTGACTATGGTCTGCCTACAAGTCCAGTGCACTGGCAGCTCCTCCGATAAGCCAGTCAGCCAGCCCCAAACTTCCCAATACTGGAGCCTATGTCCTCAGTCTTTCCAGGGAGACTCACCTGTGAGCTGGAGGGCAGGGCCTGGGAGTTGGGCTCCTCTGACAGGGTTGCTCCTGAGCCCATGGGGCTCAGCGTAGTGATTCGGCTGGGCTGGCCACGCAGTGTCAGAGTAATGGTGGTAGGGACCTTCAAGCCTGATGGGAGGTAGAGGGGGGAAGGTTGTTTTTGGTCACAGCCTCCACTTTCTTCTCTTGTAGAGTTTCTTCACATCACACACCACCCCCTCACAGCCTCCCACCTCAGTATCCCCAGCTGGGTCATCTACACTCTGTCAATCAGTCTGAAAGGCAACAGGAAACAGCTGTGTTCTTTCAATCTCTCTGGGGGCTGGTCCCACACAGCTGAATCCTTGAGGGTCAATGCCAGGACCCTGCTGAGCTGAGTTCAACAACATGCCTTGCCCATGTGAGATGGGAAGAACCTGGGGAAAGATCCCATATCTAAGAGTTCCCACAGCTGTCATGAGAGACTCACCTGATGCTTGGTTAGAGATCTGAGCCAGGCCAGGGAGGCTGCTTGCCAACTTAGCGAGGCCCCCATTGGTCAGCAGCTGGTGGATGGCTGTGGGCTTCCCACCAGGAGTGGCACCCAAGGAGGAGAGAGTGGTGGCCACAGGAATGGTACGTACAATGGTGCTGGTGCCCGTGGTGATGGCACCCAGGCTCTGCATGGGGGTGGGCAACTTCACACTGGTGGCCTATGGGACACACAAGCCCAGGTGATCAGAAGCTATTGCCCAACAGCAATGTTCGAGTATGGAGGGCCCATAGTATTAAAGGCTACCATCCAATGAGCACCTACTACATGCAAGGTACTCTACCAGGCATTTTCCACATACGAGCTTATTTAATCCTCAAAACAACCCTTTGAGAGAGTATACTATTATCCTAATTTTACAGACAAGGATCCAAAGATACAGAGAGGTCAAAAAACTTGCCCAAGATCTCACAGTAAGTAACATCCCGGTAGTTCCCAGGATGAAGTCAGAAGGCTGTCTTGACCCAGACTCCAGACCCAGTTTCCCTGCCAAAGCCAACTGAACTAAGAATGCCTCCTCCCGACACCTGGCCAACCCAGCAGAAGGCAGATGTGCACCTGTGGGGCTGGTCCTGGGGAGGGATTTGCTGGGAGGCCAGAGGTCTTGCTGCTGATATCCTGCAAGCTGAAGCTGAGGCCTTGAAGGAGGCTGCTGGCTGATGTGCCCCCTAGAAGAGGACACAACAGAAGTCAATACAGGCTCAAGTCCTTCTCCCAAGAGCAGTCACACCCATCCATCCTCAACAACCAACTAAGATACCAATGCTCTTTCCCTGGGACATTTCCAGAGCTCTCAGAAAGATGCCAGGATGCACAATGTATGCCCATGTGAGGAAAACTGTTGTTCTAGACACATTGCCTTGGATTTGCTCTGCATATCCCAACCTGCTCCAAGCCACCTGTCTTACATTTCGGACAATTTTCAGAAAACCAGAGAATTTGAATCCCACTTTGGAAATCTAAATGCCATCCTTTCCAGGAAAGGGGACAGTTTCTTAAGCCAAAAGAATTCCAAATACCTGATTTACACTTCACGACACATAATCCAGTGGCCACAAAGCAAAGAGTGAAGTCCTCCTGAAGGAGGACATCTGCAGAGCCTTGTCCCTGCTGGGCTCAGGCAACCAGCCTTTCCATGTAGGGTGGGGTGGTAAAAGTGAGGTGACAAGCAGAGGCAGAAAGATGCCTCGTTTTGCTAATGCTAGTACAGCACAATCTCCCAATTTTCTGCAATCAGATGTGTTTAAAAACACCAGAAGTGAACATGATACATACATCTCCCACCAGCTATTTCTCCTCCTCAGAGTACAAGAGACACTACCTGCAGACCGGGCTCTTTACTACTATAGATATTAAGACCAAGAATTCTCCCACCTCAATGCTAATCCCAGCTTTACATCAAGCCTCTACGAAAGCCTGCAACCCAGAGGAGCATCCTCCAGATTCGGCTGCTTTCCCAGGACCACCCTCCAGCAGCAGCCCAAAGGAAATATTGCTGGGAGGAGGGAAATGCTGGGCTACCAGATACCTGGGAGGCTGCTTCCAGGAGAGGTGGCCACTAGGCGGCTCTGGAGTGTATGCAAGGCACTGGGTGCAGTGCTGCTGGAGACTGAGGAGGCTGGGCTGGCTGAGACTCCCCCTTCCGAAGCATTCGACCTGGAAATAAAGACAGGAGCTCCGTTATCCAAAGGATGGAGGCCAGCAGACCCCAGCAACAAAGGGAGGGTCCAGAGTGGGGCCCAGCAAGGCTTTCAGTAATAGACACGAGAACCTATAGTTTTCTTTGTTCCACTTTCTGAACCTGGTCTCTAGTCCTTCTGAAAGCCAGGCCTAAAATAAAGATTTCAAACCTTAAAGCAAGAGCTATGGGAAGATTTGCAAACTTTCAGTAAAAAAGAACTGAACTGACCCCCCGCCCCTCAAAAAAGAGCAAAGATCCCACTGAGAAAAAAGTCATATTCCCAAAACTGACAGAGTCCAGACTCTATCACCTTTCTAAAGCACTAAATGGACCATAGAAAAGGTGAAAAGAAAGGACCAGAGACAGAAAGGCCAAGAAACAGACTCACTTGGTAGTGGTGAGAAGCCCTGTGAGCTCCTTGGCCCCTGCTGAAGCCTGCCCCAGCGTCATGGTGATGGGCTTCCCTCCCACAACTGCAAAACAGAAAACCCCAAGGCCACTGGTCAGTCCTGCTTGGCCCCTACCTTTCAAGGTTTCACAGCCCAGGCTAAATCCAAAATACTATGGACAAAGACTGGAAGAAGAAAAATGAAGAATAAGTAGAACAGTAGAACATGGAGAACTGGAGGTATTTTACTTCCATTTTTTAAACTTTCCAGAATATTTTATTACCTTTTTTCCCCTAAATATTTTATGTAATCTCTGCACCCCCATGTGGGGCTCCAACTCAGGACCCTGAGATCAAGAGTTGCATCCTCCTCTGAACCAACCAGGCGCCCCCAGAATATTTTATCTTTACCGATCCTCGTTCTGCCTCCCTGATTCTAGTTCAGATCAGGTCACTGCCCACTATTGCCCACATGCTACCTCGTGTCCTCTCTGCTCCAGGGACATCTTACACTGAAGTAAAGACTGAGATGTCCAGCAAGCCACCAAGATAGCAATGTTATGTGCTCTGAGAGAGCTCAGTTTTTATTTAGACAGGCAAGAGAAACTCACCTTCTGGAGCTCCTCCTTGGGAAGGAGTACAAGGCCCTCCAGCTGTGTCCCCTTGGGAGATAAGGGACACCTTAATCTTCGGTCTCTTGGAAGTCTTACTGCCAGGAAGAGGACTGGAAGGATGGTGGCGCTTCAGCTGGACCCTAAGATCCTCTTTCTCTGCCTCCTCCGTTTGTTCTGATGAAATGGGAACTAAGAGATGGAGCTGAGGTGAGGTCTTCCACAATCCAAAAAAGCCCGAGACACTGACAGACAGTAGCAGCAGGGGCATGACTGTGTATCACATACTAAGTCACACTTCAAAGGCAACTGCCAATAATTGAGTCCCACTTCACTCAGGTCCCACCTGTGGTAGACACCATCTTGTCCTCTCAGAGGATGGCTCCATCCCCATCCCTTACCCTGTTCTGGAGTTAGGAGGAAAGAGGGCTCTGAGTTGGCGGAAACAAAAGGAAAGGAGAAGACAGCCTGACCCTGCCTAGCGAAGGCCAACCAAAAAAGACTCACTATAATGGATCTAAGCAGTGCTTCCTGGACTCAAAAAATGTGACAATTTTCCTGTTTCAAGCCCACCCTCACATCATACAGCTGGGGGACAATAAACATTCCATAAAGCAGCAGCAAAGGAGCACACTGCCCAGTCCTCTCTAAAGGAGAGATTTTTCACAAGGCTCTCAGAGTCCTACCCTGTCCTAAGAGCCTAAGGCTGAAGATTTGCTTGCCAAATGAAGGCAACAAGAAGGATTATTGCAAGGAATTATGGTTGGCTTTGAGTGGATACTAGGCAAGGGAGCATCTCAGCCAAGACAACTTTACAGCTCCTGCCCAAAAGTAACAGGCAACGGTGGTTCATGTCACAACAAGTCCCCAGGTCACTTGCACTAGTACAAAAAAAGGCCAACTGTTCACACATGGGCTTTCCCCTCCACTGAATCCAACAGACTCATCCTGTACATGGCCAAGCCTCCTGAACTTTGAAGTTATCCTTCAGGTTTCCTCAAAGACCCCCTTCTCTTTTTTATAATTTTTTTTTTATTTTGTATTTTAAGTAGACTTCACACCCAGCACAGAGCCCAATGTGGGGCTTGGACTCAGGACCCTGAGATCAAGACCTGAGCTAAGATCAAGAGTCACACATTTAACCAACTGAGCCACCCAGACACCCGAGAGATCCCCTTCTCTTTATTTTTTTTATTTTTTATTTTTTTTGATCCCCTTCTCTTTAAAACCAGAAGCCCACCCCAGTCCCTCTCCTTAGCACAGGCAATCAGGGGTAGGGTGGGGAGGAAAGCAGTAGTATATGAGGATTGGAAGAAGGAATGGGGGTCCTGGCCTGGGCCACAGAGAGCTACGCTGGGCCACAGGACATAACCAGCTGGATGGATCACTTAGGGGACAAATGCATGGACTAAAATCAGAATAGGTAGAAGGGTAAAAGGGAAAGGAGCTATAGGTTTTATGCTATGATAAGTGGCTGGTGTGCTTGTAGCAGCCAGGATGGAAGCAGGAAACCAGAGGCAGGGAGAATAATATACAGAAACTCAGGTTCAGAGGCAATGGGCCACAAGCACACACAGGAGAAGCAGAGCCAAGAACCACAAGAGACAAAAAAATAAAAATCATGAGAGGCCAACAGAAAGTATGGAGGAAAAGCAAAGACTATGAAGTAAGCAAAAGGAGTCAGCCAAGAAAAGAATCAGAAGACAGAAAAAGGAAGAAAGAAAAGCAGGAGCCAGAGACAAATAAGAAACAGAATGGGAAAGAAACTGAGGGAAAAGTGGAGAGAAGCAGAGAATGGAGCGTGAAAAGGTGAAAGGAAAAGCAATACTCACCAAAGAGACAGGAGGAGGTGCCAGGAGGAAGAGCTTTCCTCACCAGCATATTTTGTTTCAGAAAAGCAGCAAACTGTGCTGGAATGAATCAGAAAGAATTACAGAATCACAGCCAGCCAGAAAAAGGAGAAAAGGAGAGGGAGTAAGAGAAGATATGAACATGTTCTAAAAAATGGTCAACAGGGGCCCCTTCCAGAATTACTGCATGGGTTTGAAACCTTGACCCCCAGAAATTTCGCTGGGAATCACCTATAAACCAAAAATAATAAATGTACCTGCCTCATGGGGCCATTGCCAAAACTCAACAAGCAAAAGCAAGTCAAGTACCAAGAGGGCATGGCACATAGTCAGGGCTCCATAAAAGTTAGCTATAAACATTCCCTCTTGTATATGAGCTCTGCCAAAGCCAGGGCACTAGTGCTGCTGCTCTGCACCATGATATTCTGGGTCTCCTTTCAAACCCAGCTCACCAATCAGCCTTCCAGAACTCCTTACATTCTCAACTAATTACCCCTCCATAAGCAGAGCAGACCACTGGTTCTCTCTTCATCAAAAGCCTACAGGAATACCACCCACCCCCAGAACTTGGCCCTGGCTGCCACGTAAGAAGATCCAGGTCACAGACCATCCACATGCACAGTAGAGGCTTGGCCTTTTTTTTTTTTTTTTTGCCTTTACCGATCCCCTCACACTTGTACTCCTTGTTAGCACCACTCTTAAGGGCACCCTCTTAAGATGCCTGAGTTTAAGTCGTGGCTCCACTAAAAAGAAACAATTTCCCCTGATCACAGGGGAAGTGAGCAGATCAGCCTGCTGTCATCTCTACATCTCTCTACTGGACAGTCAGCTCTGGTGCTGCCACTTTCCAGGCACGTGAGACCTCAGATGATATATGCTTCTGGATACATACACACACAATGCCCGAGAGGCCTTACCTCAGGGCTGCACAACAGGATCAAAATGGGGGCGAGGAAGAGCCACTGTTTCTTTTCTACCTACCCACAAAACTCTCCCTTTTCTGTAGTTTCAGTAGCACTCACTGTTCTCCAAACTCTAATCTCAACCATACAAACATTTCCCAGCCTACTCTAAAACTTATCTGCAGAGAGCCTGATAAACTTCACTGAAAGTCCCAATGTGGAGGGCTTAACCTTCAAGGTCAAAACGAAGAAAGGGCATGATGCCATTTGCGTTGCCCTGGAACCTGATGAATAAGCTAATCACCCTGTCCACAAGAAATGAAGAGTACCCTGACTGCAGGAATGCCTGGGCAGGGCCTAAAACAGAAGTAGCTTCCCCAGTTAGGAGTCAGAAAAAGGTTTTAGGCAAATACACAGAGTCAACTCATAAAGCCGAAATTCCCCAGAACTCCAACGCAAACCTGTAATTAGTGGAACTATACAGCCCCACTAATGGACAGACTTTTTGTGATATCTTACCCTTGAAAACAATCCTCCGTATTCATTTCAACCTAATTTTGTCTGGACAGAAATGTGGGAAAGGGTGCCTCTCTCATGGCCCAGAAGAAGCTACAGGATGTCGTACTTTCCAAATGCCACATGATGTCACTGCAGAAGATAACCTGAGAGGCCACGGGGCCAGGGGCCTATACCTTGGGCTTGTTTGTGGGTCAGCACAGCTTCTGTCCGCTGCACATGTCTCTTCAGGAGCTGAGAGCTCCCGATCTGACTGGACTTCTGGGCAGAGGTCACTGTGGTCACTTTCGTCTTGGGGCTGGAAGTGGGGCTGCTAGACACACTGGAAAGATCCTAAATAGGGTGAGAAGGATAGATAAGAGCTGAGCCAATGCTATTTGGATTTGACCATTAATTATCAAGTCCCCCTGGAATTCCCTGGTCAGGAATTCTCATAGGAATTCAAAGGCCTACAGCAATGGCAAGGCAGACAAGCATCCCCAGGAAGTGAAGGAAACAACTCCACAGTCTTACTTCCCCAGCAAAAGCGCTTCCTCCCTGCCTTTATTACCTCTGAGCCTGAGGGTGAGGCAGGCAGCTTGGCAGCTGGTGAGGCAGGCCGACTGCCCCGCTCAGGGACCTCAAAGGCCAAGTCTCTGCGGGCTGCATCCCGAGGTTTCTTCTTCTTCTCAGCATCCTGATCCCGAGGCTCAGAGGCCATGTGTCCCTCAGTGCGAGTGAGCACTCCGGTCAGAAAGTCCACGATCTCATCCTAGTAAGAAGAGGGGCCCGGGCCGCCGAGCCCTTCAGTCTAGGGAACAGGCACCTCCCTGACAGGTTCAACTCATTTCAATCAACCCTGGCTTTGGCATCAGGTGTGCCAGTCCCTCTCCAGGCACACAGAGCCAGGCACAAAACCAAGACTCAGCCAAAGACCAGCAGGAGCCTGTGCCCTGATGCCTCTGTGGGGTGGTGCTCTCAGATGGTTGTGCTCCCCCACTCCTCCAACAACCCCTTTCTCCCCTGATGCATCTTAGACTGTTACTCTCATTTCTCTTTTTCCTTGCTTATGATTTAGTTCTACCAGAGGCCTCACTGGATATTCCTTCGGAGCCAAAGAGGCTGCTGCCAACAAGATCAAGCCTAAAAGGTTGAAAGGGAAGCCTAGCTGAGAAAAACACATAAAGCAACTGTGTACCTGAATACATCTGTCCACCATGCTCTGAGTCAGCCCCTCTGATTTCTTCTTTGCTTTGCTTATTCTAAGAGACAAAGAGGAGAAAATGGCATCACATGGAAGCAAGAATGGATTTATCTTCTGTGTTATTTATTTTCTAGGCCCAGGAAGGAGGACTAAATTAGCCCTCAGGCAGGTATCACGACCTCTCTGAACCTGTTTCCATATCTGCAAAATGGAGACTCATAACACCTCACTCATGGAATTGTGGGGATTACAAAAAATTTATATGTAAAAAATCAAAGAACATATGGCAATTGCCTAGGACTGTACATTCTACAAGTCTTATACCTATGGCTTCACAGATAAACTCTATCTGACTTCTAGGACCTTACCTAGAAGTCCCCCAACAGAGGCCCAAACCCTGAGATCACTGGTTGCTGTTGAAATGAAATTAGTAGAAGAGGAAAGGTGTCACAGGTTAGTTCTAAAGGGACAAGAGAGGGGCACCTGGGTGGCTCAGTCGGTTAAGTGTCCAACTTCGGCTCAGGTCATGATCTCACAATTTGTGGGTTCCAGCCCTGCGTCGGGCTCTGTGCTAACAGCTCAGAACCTGGAGCCTGCTTCAGATTCTGTGTCTCCCTCTCTCTCTGCCCACCCCCAACTTGCACTCTGTTTCTCTCAAAAATAAATAAAACATTTAAAGAAAGGGGATAAGAGAAAATGATCACAGATGGCTGCATTCTCCTCTTTGAAAGCTAGTCTGAAAACCCCTGGCTTCTGACTGGGGGCCTCAGGAAAGAGAAAAATGGAGCCCAAGTGACAGGGTAGAGAACAACATTCTGAACCTACAAATTCTGAGACCCCAATTTACTGGCTGCTGGTCTCTGGCCTAGAGTAGTACCCTCATCTTACAGATAATGATTTTGAGTCCGAAAGTTAAGCAGTTTACCCAAGCTTCTTAGCAAAGCAGCCAAGACTAAATTAAGGTCTTCCAATTTTCAGGATGACACTTATGGCACCATGAAAATATGTCGCATAAGCAGCCTCCCAACACAACTCCCACTAGGGTATCCCCACCTCTCATGTTCCCTCACAGCCACTCAACACACACAAGAAACCTTCCTATAGATATGAATGTCTGAATAACCAACAAAGACAATCTATTTACATTAAAACACTGCCTTGAGCACCAAAGCATTAGCTTCTAGGCCCAAAAGAAGCTGCCAAATGACAAAGATCAGGACTTCTCCAAAACATCTCTGGATAAGAAACTAACAAGACAGATGGCAGCAGATACTTGCTTTAAGCTGCTAGCTAAAACATACAAATGAAATTAATCTCAGGGTGCCTGGGTGGCTCACTCAGTTAAGCATCAGACTTCGGCTCAGGTCATGATCTTGCAGTCTGTGAGTTTGAGCTCCATGTTAGGCTCTATACTGACACCTCAGAGCCTGGAGCCTGTTTTGTATAGTGTGTCTCTCTCTTTCTCTACCCCTCCTCAACTCATGTTCTCTCTCTCTCTCTCTCTCAAAATAATAAACATCACAAAAAAATTCTTTTAAATTAATCTCTACAATTGAGCATATAAAAAAAGGAAGCCCAATAAATGACACAACCTCTTTTTCAGTACATTCCATGAAAGCATAATTAAAGTCCCTACAGGAAGCCAGTCTTGTAAGGGACCAATGGCTGTCTCAAGGACCAAAGGTGCCCTTCCAAATTCTGCCTGTTTTTATTCCAAAATACATAAAAGGATGCTCAATACAAATAAAATCTATGTTCACATACATCCTTAGTAAGAAAGAAAATATAAAAAATGCCTACCCTAGTGAAAGCACAATGACCAAGACTGCCTTCATAGAGTCTCAAAGTATCTCCTTCCCATAGGGTAACTACTAATCACAAAGAGAAATATAGTAACTTTACAGTAGAGAAACCTGGAAGATGCCACCTTAACCACACGATCAAGGTTAACATCACCAATGATAAGACACATTAATATCATGTATCCTCAGGGAAGATGTGCTGAGGGCTTATCACCTCTGGCATTCCTGACAAAAATGTATATACTCAACCTAATCACAAAAATGTCAAAAACCTACATTAAGGGGCAGCCTACAAAATAACTCGCCAGAAGACTTTAAAATGTCAAGAATATGAAAAACTAAGGAATAGTATCAAATTCAAGGAGGCTGAGGAGACAAAGCAACTAAAAACGTGATTCTGGACTGGATACTGCACAGAAAAAGGACCATCAGTGAAACAACAGACAGTATCTGTATCTGTAGATTAGATAATAGTGTCATATAATGTTAATTTTCTCATTTTGATCATTATACTTTGGATATGTAAGACATTAACACATGGGAAATCCGAGTTAATGATATAATATAATTTTTTGTACTGTTTTTGCAACTTTTTATAAATCTGAATTAGTTAAAAATGTAAAACAGTTCCCCTTTTCACAGAAGCAGATTTAGTCTATAGCTACATCACCACTTCACAGGCATCTCTCCAACACTGCAACATGGCTCTCTCACAGCTCTGGGGGAGCCTACGCACCTGAGATTATCATCAGCTCCCCCAACCACCACCAAACTGTTCTCAGCTCGAATCTTCTCCCGGAAATCCTCCATGGCTTCAGGATGACACTGCAAGGAATTCTGCCCAATGACAAAGAGGACTGGAGTCTTCATATCCAAGAGGGGATCATCCACATCCTAAAACATGGATAGGTTATACAATCAGCCAGTTAATATTCAGTGTGCACTGACCTGGTGAGTCCACTGAGGGGAGTCAGCCTGGCAACTGCAGTCACTCATTGCCAGTTTGGGTGAGGTATGCACCCCCTTAATCTTATCAGCCAATGACCCAGCCATCGGCTGCACCCCATACTTACCCCTCTGGGACCATCCACAGTAAGCAAAGGAAACCCAAGGCAGACAACTGCAGTGACGTACTCCATCACTGACACCTGGAAATAACATAATAGTTCATCTCAAGGTCAAATGACATCACTGTAACTACATCTTACCCAGAGTCCAGAGGTGGTCCATACCTACCAGTTAGTCCCATCTCCTCCCTGCCAGTCCTAATTCTCAGGGGTACTAGCCATAGTGGCAGTCGGAAGATCACAGGGCACAAGATACACTGTTCCACCTGGAGAACAGTGACAGGAACCCAGCAGGGGCTGAACCACAGGGTGAAGAGTTCAGTGCTTCCAATCCTATCAGTTCCTTCGACTAGTGGCCTCCTGTTCACTTTTTCCTCCACTAAGAGCAAATGCAATCAGGAGAACACAAATGTTGCTCTTCTTCCTTACATGAAGAAAATCTCTCCCTTTTGAAATGTAATGGTTAGCTCCCAGGCACTCCAAATTTATTAGAGAAATCGCTGACTGAATTCTGCCATTCCCAGGACCTAGGAGTTTAGAGAGATAGCCCTCTTCCTCTTGTGGCCCTGGATGTCACACTTAACCAGACCACATGAAGCAGCACAGACTTCGCTTATTTGATTCATTTGAGAACTGGGGCTTTGGCTAGGTCAGGGACACTTAACACAAACTAAATAATAAAGAAAAGGTTCCTTGATGTCTTAGAAAGGTATAGAATATGAACACAACATCAAATTCCAAAGCTATTAAAATTTATGCCTGCTAGAATTATTGGTTTTTTTGGATTTTTTGGTTTTTTTTAGGTGAGAATAGTATTTACATTTGGGGGTGAAGGGAATATTTTTTTCAGAGATACATGCTGAAATATATACAAATGAAATGATATTTGGGATTTTCTTCAAAACAATTGGAAGAAAGAGAAAGTAGGCAGAGGTAAGATGAAAAGAGTGGATCATAAGTTAATCACTGGTAAAGTTGACTGTTTTCCCTTGAAGTTTCTGCTTAAAATGTTCACAATAAAGTTTTAAAAAATTGTCTTCTACACTTTAAAATGCATTTATGTAAGCAGATCATCTAGCACAGTGCCTGGAACAAAAAAGGACTCAGTGGTAGCAATCAGCAGTATTAGTATTCTATTGTAGGCCAACCTCCAAATGAGATGGGAGTTACTTACGTGACAGGCCACCAAAGCTCCTGTATTCCAGCCAATCAAGATAATGGGTTTGTGAGGGAAATGGCTGTGAATCTTTGTGGGAAGAGAAAGCAGACAGTAAGACAGGAGATTAGAGCTAGGTGCAGAACAAGCCCAGCACGCTGGGTGTACCCCAGTGAACTGAAACAAGGGCATTCTCACCTCCAGCACTTTGCTTCTCACTGCCCCAATCATATGCTCAAGACACTGCAGAACTCCTACCCCACTACCATTGTTCAGCAGATGGGTGGCTACAGGGATGACCTAAAGGAAAGAAAGTGGTAGCCATACCAGCAGAGGTTAAGTTTCAAATCTTCTCTCAATTCTGCCTAACCTACCCTAAATCCCTTCAACCTTGAAGAAGCACCATTCAATTAAAAACCAAAAGAGAGTGGAGGAGATGCTCAACATTTAAGTCCATCCATTTCGACCCCCTCCCGCATTCTGTCTGCTCAGTTCTCCAAGGCTCTATGTCCACCCAGGAGACAATTCCTCTTGCTCCCACACATACCTTGCCTAAGCAGGACAGCTGAGACTGCCAGAAGCGGTGGCGGCGTGAGGTGGGGAACACGGAACTAGAAGGCCCAGAGGACGCAATGAGAATGAGAGGAGAGCCAGGGAGTTTGCTCTAAGGAGAAGGAACCCCAACAGAGAACCAGTGAGGAAGAGGTGCTGCTCCACAAAATCCCAAGTATCCCAATACCTTTCTTATCCCAACCAATGCTTATTTCCTTATGAAACTATGGCTAAGCAGTATACACAACCAGTTTTTAATGGGAGTTAAACAAGTCATGTATTATCCTCTTGCTAAGGTTCTGAGACTGAATTCTAAAAACTTCATGGGCCAAAGTTAAGTCTTGAGCTGCTCTGACTTACTGGTTTGTTATGAGAAAGCACCCCCACAGCAGGATCCCAGGGCCTCTTCAGCAGGAGGGACAAAGCCTCAGCTCCTGCAGCCCCAGTCTTCGTGTTAGATGACACAAGCATCCGGTCAATCAAAGTAGGGATCTAAAAGCAAAAGCAAAGATGTTTCCAGTGTGAAGCAAAAGACCTGTCCACCAGCAGCAATAGGGTGTGAGGACAGAACCCCACTATAAGCCACAGACAGATTTCAACGAAGCCTCTCAAACTTTACTCAGGGGCAAAAGTACAAGTGGATGGCTGAAAAGTATGTCTCCCATCACTAAAGGTAAATGGACACAATCCTTTGGAAAGGAACCCAATGATATGCATCAAGAGACTTAAATTCATTCCTATACCTTTCCCAAAGGATTCTACTTCTGAGAACCTTTCCCAACAAAATATATCAAAACCACAAAGACACACACATATGGGATTGGGGGGGATGCAAAAGATAAATTCTCTCTCAATTATAATCAAAAAGAAGAAACAACCTAAATATCTCTATAAGAGTGGTTAAGCAAATTATCCATATAACTAGATAGTAAGGGTTAATTTAAAATATTTTAAAAAATTTGTAATATAGGAAAATAACATTAATAAAATGTTAAAGATAAAATAAAAACATAAAAATATCCTCTACTCAGAAAAAAATGCTGTTAGAAAATATGACAAAATACTAATACTGATTATGGAGTTATGGGCAGCTTTTCCCCTTTTAGATTTCTGTGTTTTCTAAGTTTCCTCAATGAACATCAGTCAATTTTATAATTTATTTTTATCTGCATTTTCTTCTAGAGTACTGCCTTTAAACTTTGGCATATTAAGGAAATCTGTTATTGTGTCCAAAATAATATAACTTATGTACTATGTATATGATTTATACCATATCCTATTTTTCACTATTCACCAGAAATGTGACCTCACAGATGTGTAAACATTCTAATGCTTACACTGAAAAGAAATATCTCTGGGAATTCCATATTACCCACCAAAGGTCACAGTGACCTAGGGAAAAGGAAAAAAATTTTAATGTTAAAGGTAGTCTTCAGGAAAAAAAAGGTTTTGAGAAACTGGAGGATGAATACTATGGTGATGTGGGTTGTAAAAGGTCAGTCCACAACTAACACCATACCCAATAGTGAAAAGCTAAGAGCTTTTCTTCTAAAATCAGGAACAAGATAAGGATGCCCACTCTTACTACCTTTACTCAACACAGTATTACTATTAATCCTAGCTAGAGCAATTAGACAAGAAAAACAAAAGGTATCCAAGTCAGAAAAGAAGAAGTAAAACTGTCACTATTTGTAGATGACATTATATACAGAAATCTTGACTCCACCAAAAAGCTGTTAGAACTAATAAACAAATTCAGTAAAGTTTCAGGACAGAAATCAGCATACAAAAATCTGTAAAACAATAACAATCTGCTAATAACAAACTAGCAGGAAGAGAAATTTAAAAGGCAATCCTGCTTATAACTGCATGAAAAAGAATAAAATACCTAGAAATAAATTTAACCAGGGAAGTGAAAGACATGTGCACTGAAAGATGTAAGACATTAACAAAAGAAACTGAAAAAGACACAGATATTTTTGCTCACAGATTGGAAGAATATTTTTAAAATGTCGAAAATACCAAAAGCAACCTGCAGATTCAATGCAGTATCTATTAAATTCCAACAGCATTTTTCAAAGAAACAGCACAACTCTAAAATTTGTATGGTACCACAAAGAAGCCTGAATATCCAAAGCAATCACAAGAAAGAACAAAAGCTAGACACATCACACTCCCTGATTTCAAATTATTATTACCAAGCTATGGTAATCAAAAGAGTATAACTGAGGCATAAAAGCAGATCAATGGAACAGAATAGAGAGCCCAGAAATAAAACCCATGTTTATATGATCGATTAATCTATGACAAGGAAGTCAAGAATACAATGGGGAAAATCCATTCTCTTCAATAAATGGTGTTGGGAAAACTGGACAGCTCCATGCAAAAGAATGAAACTGGACCACTTTTTTACACCATATACAAAAACAAACTCAAAATGGATTAAGGATCTAAATGTGAGATCTGAAACCATAAAACTCCTAAAAGAAATCATAGGGGTGCCTGAGTGGCTCAGTCGGTTAAGCTCTGACTTCAGCTCAGGTCATGATCTCATGGTTCATGGGGTCGAGCCCAGCATCAGGCTCTGTGATGACAGCTCAGAGCCTGGAGCCCACTTCAGATTCTGTGTCTCTCTCTCTCTTTCTGCCCCTCCCCTGCTTGCACTCTCTCTCTCTGTCTCTCTCTCAAAAATAAAGACAGAAAGAAAGACAGACAGACAGACAGACAGACAGAAAGAAAGAAAGAAAGAAAGAAGGAGGCCATAGGCAGTAATCTCTTGGACACTGACCTTAGCAACATACTTATGGATATGTCCAGGCAAGAAAAACAAAAGCAAAAATAAACTATTAGGACTACACCAAAATAAAAAGTTTTTGCACAGCAAAGGAAACCATCAACAAAATGAAAAGGCAACCTCCTGAATGAGAGAAGTCATCTGCAAATGATATATCTGATAAGGAGTTAATATCTAAAATACAAAGAATTTATGCAACTCAACACCAAAAAAAAATAACCCAATTAAAAAATGGGCAGAGGAGAAGGCATACAACATGGCCAGTAGACACAGAATTACCATATGATCCAGTAATTCACTGCTGGATATTTACCCAAAGAAAATGAAAACACTGGGGCACCTGGGTAGCTCAGTCAGTTAAGAGTCCACTCTTGATTTCAGCTCAGGTCATGATCTCATAGTCACGGATCGAGCCCCATGTCAGGCTCTGCACTGAGCATGGAACCTGCTTGGGATTCTCTCTCCCTCTCTCTGCCTCTCCCCTGCTCACACACTCACTCTCTCAAAATAAATAAATATTTTTTTAAAAATGAAAAAGAAAACACTAATTTGAAAAGATATAAGCACCTCCATGTTCACTAAAGCATTATTTGTAATAACTAAGGTATGCAAGCAACCACATACCCACCAGTAGAATAACGGATAAAGATGATGTGGTATATATATAATGGAATATGCTCAGCCATCAAAAAGAATGAGATTCTGCCATCTGTGACAACATAAATGGACCTGAGAGGATATTATGCTAAGTGAAATAAGTCAGAGAAACACAAACACCAGGTGATTCAATTTATATGTGGAACCTAAAAAGACAAATGAACAAACTAAAAAACAGACTCATAAATACAGAGAACTGTGGTTGCCAGAGGAAAGAGAGTTGCAGGGATAGGCAAAATAGGTGAAGGGGATTAAGAGATATAAACTTCCAATTATAAAATAAATTAAGTCACAGAGATGAAAAGTACAGCATAGGAAATATAGTCAATAACACTATAGTAACATTCTATAGTGACAGGTGCTAACTACACTTACTGTGGGGGAACACTGAGTAATGTACAGAATAGTCGAGAAACTGTGCTGCATACCTGAAACTAATATAATTCTGTATCTCACCTATGCTTAAATAATAAAAATGAAAAATAAATTTAAAAAATTTTAGAGAGAAACAATTGAAGTATTCATTGTAAACCTGACAGTCTAAGAAAACAAGAGTTAAAATAGAGGAACCATTGCTGAGAGCACAGCCTAGAATGGGGAGTATTCCCCCCACTCTGCAACCCTGCACTCCAAACACCCAAGTCTGCTTCTTTCCTTCTTCTCAACACGTCACCCTAGTAAGACCTTTGTCTTCTCTGTGGTAATTCTTTTCTCACCTGACCTCAGAGGTGACTCAAACCACAGCTGCAGACATGACTGGAGAGGCTAAAAGTACATTTTGGTTTTCAGGCCCTACACTTCATCCTGGAGACAGCAGGGCTGAGGACATTTATACCAGACAAAACGTGAAATGATAACATGTCTACTATTTTTAATAGCAAACCTGCTGGCTTCAGTCATGTCCTCCAGGCTGACCAGGCAGTGACCTTGCCCAACCCCACTTCCTGAACACACAACAGAGGCTGGCTACCTCAGGACAAGGCAGATGCCAATCACAGCCTTACCTTCCCTTTCAGTGTCTGCAAAGCATCCAGGTAGGCGGCCAGCATGGGCAGACTCAAGGTCTCCACCAGGGTAGTGTGCAGCCACTGGATCAGCTTGGTGTCCCAGCTCACACTTGCCAGAGCCTGCCGCACTCTCCTCGCACACTTGTCCACAGCAACACGGCGTAGCACTGGCTCATTACAAGCCTAGAAGATTTAAGTGAGGTGATAATACATGAGGGCCACCTTGTTAACAACCAGGGTGAGTGGGGGGGATCACAAGGTAGTCAGCCAGTAAGGCTAAATTAGGCAGAGCCCACCATGGGCAGATTTCTAGAGTCTTACCCCTTCATTGGCCAAGCGGGCAAGCCGGTCAGACTGCAGGGCTTTGAGGATCTTGTTAAAGAGCTTGTTCTGGGCCATTGTCCAGCCAGTCCTATAAAAGAAACTCTGAGGAATTAAAGTCAAACCCTCAGGACACTCCTCATCCAAGTATACTGTACAAAGATTATGCCACTTTTTTTTTGTCTCTACACTATGAAACATTGTAACTCAAAGCAGCTTTATCTAAGACCACTGAACTAAACTACAAGACCTAGATTCTGGCCCCAAGCCTGCTCATAAGTCACCTCAGCATACATTTATATTAATATGTACATTACAAGTCAAAACCAGTTATGAAATTTTTTCAGTGCTAGCAAAGCTAATTACCTAGAGGCTAAAATAATCCATTAATAAATAAAAGCATAGCACCACTGCACAAATATATTTGAATTTCACAAGTTTAATATTTCACGAAAAAAGACAGGATGAACAAGCATTTTAGTGTACTAAAACCTCAGACTAAGGTAAGAGGTCTATTTGAATTAGCTTTAGGGGGCACCTGGTTAGCTCTGTCGGTGGAACATGTGACTTTCAATCTTAGGGTTGTGGGTTTGAGTCCCATGGTGAGTGTAGAGATTACTTAAAAAAAAAAAAAAAAAAGTAGGTAGGTAGGTAAATAAATAAATAGGTAAATCAATCAATCAATCAATCAATAAAATTAGCTTTCTTTTTAAACATAGGCTTCACACCCAGGGTGGACCCAACACGGGCCTTGAATTCACAATCCTCAGATCAAGACCTGCGCTGAGATCAAGAGTTGGATGCTTAGCTGACTGAGCCACCCAGGGACCCCAAAAACAAATTAGTTTTAGGAATATAAAAGATGAAGCTTTTCTCCCACTCTCTAATATTCCACCCCACACTACCTCTCTCTCCCTTTTCTGTGTATATTTTTTATACTTTTCTGTATA
The DNA here is from genome assembly GCF_003009895.1 of Hyaena hyaena. NCBI lineage: Eukaryota > Metazoa > Chordata > Mammalia > Carnivora > Hyaenidae > Hyaena > Hyaena hyaena. The sequence goes on from NW_024080698.1 coordinate 2,602,868, forward strand.
CTACACAATTATGAAATTTACTTTTGAATGGTCTGTTCCATGTAAGTTAATACTGTACCATCCCCGCATGAAACTGGCATACACACTTCTACTTTGATTAGGGAAGGCTTTGTGTCAACTTAGCTGTAAACTCCCCGCAATTAGAAACTAGTCCGGCCATCCTGTTCCCACCCCATCACACGTCATTGCAAGGGGCTTCTGAAGTCCCCCTCAGCCCACTCTTGGCAATCCTAATGACTCTGATACTCCAACTCTGGCCAGTAATCTTCCTAAAGAGACTAAGAGAAAGGTAATAGTAGGTGCCCAATTAATATTTATTAACTCCCACTGCCTTACACACACACACACACACACACGCCTGGTGATTAAGTTACCTTTAAAAAAAAAAAAAAAAATTTAAGTGGATGCCAGACCTAAATGAGAATCTGGAATGAGATCATAGCAGAATTTCAATCAGTATTAGGGTTAAAGTAAGTAGGGCAGAGACAACCACTAGCCAACTGGAAAAAGAAAATCTGGACACCTACGTATCACTCTTTATACCAAAATAAATTCTAGGTAGAAAAGTTAAATATTAAAAAATAAAGTCACAAAAGTAATAGGAAAAAAGTGGCAAATATATATTTACTCAGAATGAATAAGACATTTCGAAGTGTGACCTAAGACCTAGAAGCCATATGGGGCGCCTGGGTGGCTTAGTCGGTTAAGCGTCCGACTTTCGCTTGGGTCATGATCTCGCGGTTCGTGGGTTCGAGCCCCGCATCGGGCTCTGTGCTGACTGCCAGCTCAGAGCCTGGAGCCTGTTTCAGTCTGTGACTCCCTCTCTCTCTGACCCTCCCCTGCTCACGCTGTCTCTCTCTCTCCTAGAAATAAATAAAACATTAAAAAAAAAAAAAAAAAAGACCTAGAAGCCATAAAAGATAAATATTAAAGATACAAAGATCAAAAAAATTATAAACTTCTATAAAAGAAAACACTAAACTATCATAAACAAATAACTGCAATGGAAAAATAACTGCCATTTCATTAAAATAGAAAAAGCTGGGGCGCCTGGGTGGCTTAGTCGGTAAAGGTCCGACTTTCACTTAGGTCATGATCTCGCAGTTCGTGGGTTCGAGCCCCAGGTCAGGCTCTGTGCTGACTGCCAGCTCAGAGCCTGGAGCCTGTTTCAGAGTCTGTGTCTCCCTCTCTCTGACCCTCCCCTGCTCACGCTGTCTCTGTCTCCCTCTCTCTCCTAGAAATAAATAAAAATATTAAAAAAGTAAATAAATAAATAAATAAATAAAATAAAATAGAAAAAGCCACCAGAAAATTAGTGAGGAAACGACGAAACACTCAAAACAAAAACAATTAGCAAAGAAAATGAAAGGCAGTTCACCCAAAAATGTAAACTCCCTTCAAAAATCAAACATGCAAATTAAAATCATAAAATATTATTTTCCACCTATCAAATGGGTGAAGTTATAAAGTTATTAAAGATTAGTTATTAAAAGCAATTAAAGATTAAATAAATGTAAAGTTATTACTTCGTAACTTAAAAGTTACTAAGAAGTTTACTAATAGTCTGTCATGAAAGTATAAGAAAATAGGTTTCTCCATACTTTGTTGATGGAAATATAAATTAGTAAAACCTTTTAGAAAGTCAATTTGGAAAATCAATTACGGGGGGAAAAAATCAATAAAAAAAACCTAAGTCAGATCATGACACTCTGCTCAAAGGCCTTTAGTGGCCCCATTTCAATCAGTTAAAAACAACAACATCCTTACAGTCTGTCTGTACAGTTAAAAACAACAACCTCCTTACAGTCTGTCTAACAACCTCACTGTCTCTCCAACCTCATTATCCAAGACTGCCCCTGACCTACTGAGCAGGGGCCCTTGTCATCCATCCCTTCTACTGAAACAATGGCTCCTTCTCTTTCAGGTCACTGCTCAAAGGTCACCTTCTAATGAGCCTCCCCTGACTCAACCTTATTTTAAAACTACCAACACCCAGATTCCCTATTCCCCTTTCTGGCCATATACCCACCTCATGCTCTACTACCCATTTTACTTCTTTGTTTAGTCTGTCTCCCTCTGGTAGAATATAAATGCTAAGATGGCAGGGATTTTTATCAGCTTTGTTTAAGTGTTATATTGCCAGCATGTAAAAGTGTCTGACACATAAAAGCCACCTGAACATTTGCTGAATAAATAAATGGATGAACTGTACACACACTACATACCAAGTCCCATAAATAGCTGAGTACAAATTCCAACCCTCACACTCCCTACCACACTAAGCACATGGGTACTGAGTAGGACAGAAATGCCAAAACAGGACTCAGGCTCAACTGTTAACTGAGCCCTTCATGATACCACGGTGGGCAAACTGAGGGAAGCTGTTTGAAACTTCAACAATCCCAATTTCTCTTACTCTATAACAGATTAGTAATCCTTCCATCATACACTCACCAAGATACCCTATTTTATATAGGTCATCTAAGAATACTAGTAACACAGCCCAGTAAATATACAGATATGGGGCAAATTATCCTGTTATTCACTTTTTGCAACTATCCTATACTGTGCTTAGAAAGAGTAAATACCCTCTAGAAAGGGAGAAGGTTCTCTTCCTTCTGTAAAATAAAATCTCCACCTACCACATCTCCAGTTTTACAACTCACTACAGTTACACACAGTCCAGGAGAACACTAACTAGGAGCCAGGACCCTAACCAGCTCTGCAATAAAGAGCTTACTGTGTGTCCTCAGTCTCCTGGTCTGTAACATAGATATAGACTGCACGACCTCTAAGGACCTCCTTTTAGCAACCAAAAACTCAGGTAGCTATAATAATTGATGGAGGGAGAAGTTGTAAGTGAGTAGCTGAAGTCCATGATCGAAAATTCAAGAAGCACCCTCTATCTTAAGTAGCTATCCTTGCTACACCTTTCTGTAACCTGGGGTACTAAAAGCAGTCTTAGGTTTTGTGGAATTGTCCTTTTTCTTATTTTCCCCTAGTTCTTGTGGCTTAATTCCTGCTACTTCATCAGAATCCAATCAGTTTTTGTTGTGGTTTGATATTTCAGAGATTTTTGACTTGGGAGATGGGGAGAAGCTTCAACTCAACGTTGGCACTCAGGATACCCTGGGATCAGGAAGGCTTGTGATTTTTTCATAACCTCATTTTCTACATATTATTTAAATGTACAATATATTCACTGAGTAGTGTCTTTCTCATGTGTAGCAATTTTTAGGTGGGCTCAGAAATAAACGGATATATTTCCATCCATGTTGTCAGCACAGAGCCCAACACAGGGCTTGATCTCATGAACCACGAGATCATGACCTGAGCTGAAATCAAGAGCAAGACACTCAACCAACTGAGATGCGCAGGTGCTCAACACAACTCTTTGTTTTTAATGGCTGCTTCTACCTTATTGGTGGGCGTTTAGGTTGTGCCTTTTATTGCTATTATAAACAGCTGCAGTGACCAACCTTCTTTTCCCCACCAATACACACATACACATATCTGTCTACATCTTTATAGGGGCATGCAAGAATCTCCTTAGGATGCAAGTATTTCTTGAAGTGGAAACAAAAGATCAAAAGCTAGCTGTGTTAAAAATTTCAAAATTTTCCAATTCTGCCTTAAACACTTCAAAATTCCAGTTCTGTGAAAATAATATGTTTAAAGAAACTGTAACACTTCAGAAGTGGTATCATTACACTGTAGCCTCACCTCAGGTAATAATGCTTACTTTTAATCAACCAGGTTAAGCAATGAATATACTTTCTTCATGTTCAACAATCTCTTCTGCTTTCTCAAAGTCTATCGATCATGTTGCATACACTAATTCCAAGGACAGAGAATGAGGTATAATTTATTTACGAGGCACCAACATTTCCAAAATTATCCTGTTCTTTATTATATAACAGGATGTTTTCTCTATTTGTTTTTCTTACTCTATATTTATTCTAAAACCCAAAATGATGAGAGCAAGGAAAATGATGTGAACAAAATGGGGGCTAGAAAGCTACTTAGAAATTACTACCATACACCAACGACAGCTGAAATTAAACTGAAAAACCACAATGTTGAGAGTCTAAAATCCCAGAAAAAGTTCTTAGGATTGTTGCTGGATATATAACAAAAGCGATTCCAAGAACTGAAATGTGTTCTCTATATTTTGTTAGCTTCGTGGGAGGCTGGAAAATTAAGTGGGCAGGAAAAAAATGATCTAACCCAAGATTAAGATAAAGAGCATGCAAAAGATATAATTAAGGAAAATTTTAAAAACAGGAGACAGAATTTTAAATACAAGTCTAAACAGTCAAATAGCTGATGGGAACTGCGGTGAGTCAAAGTGCTCCCCCTACCTAAACCAATTCAATTTTCATGAGTGCAAAAGTGCCTTTTCTACATTTCTTAGATGAGATCAGATAATTCATGTTCCCTATGCTTTGAGAGAACCTGAATGATGTCTGACTCATCTTATCCAAAGCAGCCAAAATCACACCGGTCCCAGGAAAGTCTGATATTTTCAAAGGCAATTATTCTTTCTCTGATACTGTTTTATGAGAGACTAACTCAATATGAAAATGTCTAAAGGATTTTTTCTTTTAACCAGAAGTCAAACTGGGAGAGACAAAGAACATCAGAGACTGAATAGGCCACACTTATTTTTCTCAGATTATAAAAATTCTTTGCTTAGGCACTGGGAGAAAGGAAGAGGAAAGAGGAGAGGGAGGAGTGGGAGAGGGAAAAAGAACTCAAAAACAGATCTTAGACTCAAAATATCAAACATCCAACGTAAGGTTAATACACAGATAGATACACACAATATTAAGAGATATAATTAGAGCAAATTTTTAAACGGGAACAATTTTCCTTTGGGTGAATTCAGAAGTTCTGAATTCTAAGACAAGACAACCTCCTTGAGAACAGTAGATTCTTTTACTAAAATGTTGGAAATGTCCTAAACTCCATTTCAGCAACACTAAGAAATATCATGTGTCAGGAGTATTTTGTTAAATGTCTTTCAAAAGCTATGTATCTAATTAAGCTTGGTGTTTGACAAAACATCTGCAAAAACAAAAATGTTGGTCCAACTTCCTCAGGACAACATTGCTGTACTAGCAAATGTAAACCATTTTCAAAGGTTCTCCAAGTCATATGACTTTGACATGCAGATATAAGAACACGATCTAGACCAGGGGTCAGCAAACTTTGTTATAAAAGACTTTGTTATTTCAGAGTTTGTGGGCCATTTGGTCTGGTCACCACTCTGCAACTCTATAGGTATAGTGCAAAAGCATCTATGGACAATACCTAAATACCATACATGACTGTGTTCCAATGGAACTATATTTATGGACACTGAAATCTGAATTTCACGTGTCTTTTGACTTTTTTTCAACCACTTGAAAATGGAAAAACCTAAATTCTTAGCTCATGGGCCATAAAAAACAGGCAATAGGTTAAATTTGGTACATGGGCCAGAGTTTGCCAACCCCTGATCTAGACAATTAAATTAGGCAGAGAGGGATATTTAAACTGTTTCACAAAATATTAGGCATTACCAGGGAAAGTCAGAGTTAGTTGGGGGTGGGAGGTGGCGCTGATTATCTATACACAGAAAGCTATCTAAAGGTAGTTTATAATGAAATAATTCAAGAGGGGGAAAAGGGGCACTAACAATAATAACTTAAGTTTCTAACTCTACTGACAGAGAGATCAGTAGCTCTGAGGAAAAACGGATTTCTAGAGTGCTGTCCTATAGCCCATGAGTTCTTGATGTGGGAAACTGTAATTTTACATGATTTTATACAGGAAGAAAAGAAGCAGCAATTTAACAATCAAGTCAAGGGAAAGAATGGCAACAAGATGATTATAATCAGAGCAGAGGGAACTAACTGCAAGCTCTACACAGGCTACACATCCAGAATTCGGGGGGCAGGGGATAGGGGAGTACAAGGTCATAAAATGGTGACCTCTGAAATTGAAGCCAGTAAGTATCATCAAATTATGAAATTAGCTGTGTGCAAAAGTGACCTACCTGAAGAGATGGTTTGTAAGCCTGTTGCTAATGAGAAGACGCCTCCAAAATCTCATCAGACACTAAAAAACAAATAATCTGAGGTAAACTGAGCGCTAATTAATCATTTCAATCTGTGGCAATGTCATAACAGAAGGATGGAGGTCCACATGGAGAAAGACAAGCCAAAGATAAGACTCTGTCAATGTTGGTCTGCAGGACTGGGCAGATGAAGGTGTGCCCTGGCCTACTTTGTGGGCCCATCTTGCTTTGAGGAAAGATGGGCACATCTAGCTGCCCTGTTGAAGGAGGGTGCCTCCAGTGCAGAATGTCCACTCACCACCCATTTCTGGAACAGAACAGTTTCCCAGACTCAAACTGAGAATCGATGCTCTGGCCAGGCCACCCCCATATCTTACCAGCCTCGCAAGTTATTTCTCTTATAAATTAAGAAACTGATATTCATATGCATTAACTCTAATGACTTTGGTAAGTATAAAGAGTCCCCAAAAACTTCTTGATCATGACCATGGGTGAACAGATAAAAAAAAACCTTCATGCAGTTCTCCCATGCAGTTTCAGAAACTGCAAACTGAGAACAAGGCAACCTCTAACACCGCAAAAGGACAGTGTGAGGCCGCCTTGTGCAGCCACCGCTAACTGTTCTCTCTTGTTGACAGATGTGCCCTTAAAGAGAGGGTACATGGCCAAGAACACTGAGCTCTGGAGTCAGACAGCTTGCTTTGAATAAATCTCTGCTCCATCACTTCCTAAACTAAGGTTTCTTAAACTCCCTGAGCTCAGTTTCTTCATCGTATAAAATAGAGATGAAGAAGGGATAGATATCGGAGAATTTTTGTGAGGATTAGAAGAAATAATGCATATGAAGTGCTTAGCACAATGCCTGGCACCTAGAAAGCACTCGACAAATGGTAGTTCTTTTCTTGTTACTACCACTGTCACTATTTTTAAAATTACTATTAGCTGTAACAATGGTGATAAACCATTTTGCTGAATTCACGGACTCCGGTAATATTCCAGTAGTTGATCTTCAATCACAGCAGAAGTTTCCCTGTTAAGCTGAAGCTCTGGAGAGCATTGCCCCTTCTTAGGGCACAACATTAATTCCAATTCAAGACCCCAAGCAACTTTTTCATGAGCTCTTCACCCAGGTGCAGAACTGCTCCTCCTTCAATAGCTACTGTCTTGCTCACACAAGTATACCTCCTCAATCTCATTCCCTGCTTCGGACCAGATTCATAAATCATGCCAATTGCCTCAAACCTTCGTACCCTTCTTCCTATCTAATTACCTCTTCCTCTTTATTATAAAACAAGAGCCTTCCATCATTATGGCAAGTTTACTACCTATCAGCTCCTGATGTGAAGATTTTAACATTCCCTTACACATAGTAGATAAATAGAGATAGAGCCATCAGGGAAAAGCAAATTAAAACCACAATAAGATGTCACTTCACATCCACTAGAACAGTAATAAAAATAAAAGAGGCAGAGAGTAACAAGTACTGGCAAGATGTGAAAAAACTGGAACTCTCATACACTGCTGGTGGGAATGTAAAGTTGTGTAGCCCCTTTAGAAAATGGTCTGAGGGGCGCCTGGGTGGCTCAGTCGGTTAAGTGTCCGACTTTGGCTCAGGTCATGATCTCGCAGACCGTGAGTTCAAGCACCACATCAGTCTCTGTGCTGACAGCTCAGAGCCTGGAGCCTGCTTCAGATTCTGTGTCTCCCTCTCTCTGTCCCTTCCCTGCTTGCATTCTGTCTCTCTCTCTCTCTCAAAAATAAATAAGCATTTAAAAAATAAATTTAAAAAAAAAGAAAATTGTCTGAAATTCCTCAAAAGTTAAAAAGAGTTACCAGATGACCCAGCAATTCCACTCCTAGGTATATATTCAAGAGAACTAAAAACATATGTCCACAAAAAAATGAGCACATGAATGTTCATAGCAACATATTCAAAATAGCCAAAAAATGTTAGCAGCCCAAATATCCAACAGTGATGAATGGATAAACAAAATGTATTATATCCATACAATGGAATTTCAGCAATAAAATGGAATGAAGTATTAACTGGTGCTACAACATGAATGAATCTTGAAAACATTATGTTAAGTGACAGACACAAAAGGCCACACACATTTATATGAAACATCCACAGGAGGCAAATTTAGGGAGACAGAAAGTAGACTGGTGGCTGCCAGGGCTTGAACGGGTTGGGAAGAAATGGGAAGTGACTGTTAATGGGTAGTTTCTTTTGTGGATGACAAAAGTGTTCACCAAATTGATTGTGGTGGTGCATAAACTAAAAACCACTGATTGTACGCATTAAACAGGTAAATTGTATGCTATATAAATGCTATCTTCATAACACTCATGCAGTAAGTAAAAGATAAACATAGGCTAAAGGAGGGGAGCCTTAATGGCTCAGTTGGTTAAGCATCCAACTTCGGCTCAGGTCATGACCTTACAGTTCATGGGTTCGAGCCTCATTTGGGCTCTGCACTGACAGTGCAGAACCTGCTTGGAATTCTCTCTCTCCCTCTCTCTCTGCCCCTCCCTGACTTGCACTTTCTCTCTCTAAATAAATAAGCTTTTTTAAAAAAAGTATGCTAGGGGTGCCTGGGTGGCTCAGTCCATTAAGTGTCCGACTTCAGCTCAGGTCATGATCTCAGAGCTTGTGAGTTTGAGCACCGTGTCAGGATCTGTGCTGAGAGTTCAGAGCCTGGGGCCTGCTTCAGATTCTGTGTCTCCTTCTCTCTGCCCCTCCCCTTCTCACACACTCTCTCTCTCTCTCTCAAAAATGAATAATAAAACATTTTTTAAAAAAAAAGTATGCTAAAAAAACAATGACAAATGAGCTGGAGAGGAGTGGAGTCCCCTGGGTCAGTGGGAAGCATGGGAATAAAATCAGCCAACAAACTCATGAAAATGGGCTAAAGTGTTCCCTCAGAACCACAGACTACAAATTTATTTTTAAAAGCCACGCAAATCAAACATTTGTTAGCTCTTCAAGTAACTCCAAAACATTTTCATTACTCTAGTTATAGGCCATATAAGTAAAGTATCTTATAAATGTACTCTTATTTAATGGTTTGTAGTCCCATATCATATATAACCTGTACTATATAAGATACAGAACTAGTCATACCTATCATATTTAATTCATTTACTTATTCAATAAACATTTATTACATGCCTACTATGTGCCAGGCAGTGTCCTAGGTGTCAGGGATGCAAAGATGTCTGAGATGTAAGCCCTCCTCAAGCACCTCACTGCATCCTGAGCTAAGAGTTATAACACAGAGAGTTAAGAAAACATTCTGACTTGCCCTCTTCGGATCCTGTTCCCTCTCTATGCCCCTCCCCTACTGTGCACGCTCCTGTGCACCTGTGGTTTCTCTCTCTCTCTCTCTCCAAAATAAACAAACAAAAAGGAAACATTCTGACTTGTGTGGCTGCAAATGAAATAAGCTCCTAATAGATGCGTTTCAATGAAGATGATGATACAAAATATTTACAATGCAATGACTATCACGCTGTAGTGACCAGTCCTCCTGAGCAGCGGCCTACCTGTTGACATGCTCCTCCCAGTCCTCTGGTGGAGGAGGAGCATCTGCATCGGTCCTGGCGAAGATGACATGCCGTTCACACTCATTCATCACGCTGCGTGCCTTCTGATTGTCGTAGAGCGGCACAGGGGTTGATGTGACTGTCTCCACATCTATTGGAACGTCTGATTCACTGTAAACAGGTGAGGAAATAGGACCAAGCCACACGTACTTCACACAATACAGGTGTTTTAACGATCACCTGGTTGCCAAAAAATGATTCTTTAATATAATCAGCTTTAAAGTATGTATAAGCATATTACACCCACAAGAAAAGTATTTCTGATCCAAAGTCATCTTTCCCACACCTGTCTAGATCTCTGCCCTCTGACATGCTATTATGTATGTGCTGGGGGAACACAAAGTCATTTTTAAATGAGTCTATACAAAAAATAACAAACAGCTGGGTTTCTTAAAAGACAAATATATTCCATAAGCAAACCTGATTGCCTAGATGTGCTTTCCAATACAGTATCTATAAGCCACATTCAACTGTTTAAATAAAAAGTAAACAGAATTAAAAACTCAGTGCCTCAGCAGCACTAGCCACATTTCAAGGGCTCAACAGACAGATGTGGCTAGCAGCTACCATATTAAATAGCTCAGATACAGAGCATATTTTCATTGCTGAGAGTTCTGTTGGGCAGTGCTAGCCTAGAGTTTTAAATTATTCATACACACTTTCCCTGTCATTAGCACGTCAACCGGTAGTTAATTATATGCTGTAAAAGTCTATGATTGTCTAAGTCAGATCACCTGGAATGTAGACACCTTATTTAACTCACTGTGTAAGATGCCTAGAACAGAAACAAATAGAAATGGGCATGTGATGGGTCTTTCATATTTTAAAATGTTGTTAATGAAATCCTAGTGCCATAAAGGGCTCTTCACTGCACCAACTTGGTCACTCAAAATACTATACCAATCAAAATTGCCTACTGACTGTCTACCAAATACCATTTCAACTTTTTGACCCCAGTGATCTTAATTACACCCATTCCCGATAGCTGCAATAATTACATTATTATGAAACAAAGTGAAATAATGTGCAGCTAGATCGGGTGGTAGGTGAAAGAGCTGATTATTTTCTCGGGACCAGACACTGGGCTAGGCACTTGGACTTGCCTAAAAGAGAACTCTGGATTTCGCCATTCCAAACCTATCCCCCAAGCCCTCCGTCCCCAACTCATGGCACCACCCAGCTTCTCAAGCTAAAAATCTGAGTCATCCTAATTTCACCTTTCCCCTTAGCCCTGGTCCATGTTTCCAATTCACCACAGCAGGTCCTGTTGGCTCTACTGTGAAATCTGTCTCAAGACCATCCTTCTTTTCTATCTGTACTATCCTGCTCCTGGTCTCCACTGCAATAGTCTCCTAGCAGGCCTTCTCTATTTCCACTTCCGAAATGTATCTATTCAATAAAAATTCAAAGTGATCTTTCAAAAATATAAATCCAATCTCTAGCTTAAAGTCCTTCAGTGACATCACTCTTAGCATCAAATTCCTACACGAGGTGGCCTGGGCCAACTTCTCCCCTAGCCCCCACTAACATCCTCACTACACCCATATTCTAAGCACAATGACCTAAAAAGAGTCCCTAGAACATGCTAAATTCCCACTTTCAGGACCTATATATGGAGATGGCTTGTAAGGGGAAATAAGTTTCTAAGCACTGAAATGAGCAAGTCCACAGAATCTCACTTAAAGTATCACGAGATCTGAACACAGGAGTTTCAATGTTAACAAGAAGCTTTAAAAGAGCTCTTCAATTATGCCCTAGGCCAGAGGTATCAAAATTATGCTGGATTATTCCTAAAAGTCACAAATCCCCCACCCTGTACAACAAAAACAGCTAACAAAATGCTGCCTTCACTGGGAAATGAAATAAAACCACTATTCTACACTGTTTCAAATGCACATTATGGCACCTCTAGCTCATTAAGGCTCAGTGAGAGAGATAAAGAAGCAAAATCCAAAATCTCTATTCACCAACACACCTAAAACCTGTGCTAGAGGAAATATTAGACCTTCAATCAGATTAAAACATAGAAAAAAAAAATCTCTTCCCCCCAAAAAGTTTATAAAATTAAGGCCATGATTTGATCATCAAAACAGAATATATCGACCAATCTTGAAATATAATTAGAATACCATATCTTAAAGCTCAAAAGATCTGCTAACCAACTTTATTTAGGCCAACTGTAACTGTATCACACATTATACAGTAAGTTTATGAAAAAAAATCCTTACCCTATAATGTAGTCCAGTTGAAAATACAATCAGACCTAGCACCCATGGGTGGTGACAAGCTAAGAGAGAAAGCAAGGTCTTGGAATATGCTTCTAAACTTTGCTGGGTGAAGCAAGCAGAAGGAAATCACATTACCATACAAAGGTTATTGCTGCCAGTGCTGGAGCAAGCCAGAACACCAGACTAAAGGGAATGAGTCTAATCCTGAGTGGCAATAACTCTTCAGTCTTTTTCTCCGCTCTTTCCATACAAGTCTTATTATACCACATTATGTGGAAGATGTTGTTTGCTTTCCTAATTTCTTAAGAGGTCTTGAATGCAAAGGTCTACAGATAGGCCTGCTATCCTCACAATGCTTAACAGAGATGCCTGAAGTATCCAAGGCCCTCAAGACAATCTCCCACAATAAAACTCTCTCTAATCCCCACCATCCACCTCCTGCCCAATTAGGACAGCAGCAGCCCTTAGGAGAGAAGCCCAAACTCACATGGTACTTTCGTGCTGCCTCCGGGGAGTAACAAAGAGCATGCGGGTGGGGCGGGCACTACTGGCATCTGGGTGGGCACTCCATGGCTTGGCATAGCTATGATCCAGAAAAACCAGGTCCAGCTCCCGCTCATGCACCGAAAGCTGGAAGAGCAGCGAGGTGCCCATGCGCCGTGCTGACGTCTGGAAGTCCCTCTCCCCACCCCGGTGGGCCATGTCAGTAGAGGGCCAGCAAGTCAGAGACCGGGTATCTGCATGCTAGTCACCTGCAGTGAGAAGTTTCAGTGTAAAGTCAATTCAAAGACTCCAAGTGTCTTCCAACCTAGGATATCTAATACGCCTCTTACTTTTGTGTCCTTCTATCGTTCATAATGGAGTGTCCATTACCCCCGCAGACCTTTGCCCGCCATAGGAAGGGCTGCTGAGATCCCACAACACCGCCCAAAAAGGCTATAGGTACCACAGGATCCTCCATACGCAATCCCTACAGAATTCCTTTACTGTACAGACGACTGAATCCACTGTTCACAAAGGCCTCACACGGACACATACTCAACTCGCTTGGCCAGCACCATAAATTCCTACGTAGGCAGGAATTTTTGGCAAACAACAGAAATCACAAACATTAATTCTTCCAAAGCTAAGGGTGTCGCTCGCTCGGCGGCTCCACACCATTCTCTAAATCTCAGTGCGTCTCCGCGGCCAGGACGTGAGCACCCTCCCAACAGCAGGGCAACGTGGGCCTCAAAGAAGCCCTTCAAGTTTCTTTCCTATGGTAAAAGTTTTGCAACTACTTCGTAACGCTCGGGAGTCTTTAAAATCTCCAAAGGACAGCACCTGCCCAAAGCCCGCAACCAAACGCTGCCCCAGAAAGCCCCCTCTCCCCTGCCCCAGGGTGGGCAGTCCCCGGCAAACCGCCTGGTGCTCCACGTACCCCGCCGAGTCTCGCCACCGAACCTCAAAACGCCCCATCTAGTAGGCAGGGCTTATAATTCGCACTTTACAAACGAAGGCGCCCGCTCGGAGGGGAATGAAGTGACTCGGCCAAGGTCACCGAGAGTTCGCGACGAGGAGGAGCCGCCTCGCACCCGCCTCCCGCCCGCGTCACGGGCCCGGGCCCTGCTGGGCGCCCGCGTCTAGGCGGCCCAAGTCCGCCCCCGGCCCAAGGCGCCCGTCCGACCCCAGCGGCCCCGCCCCGGGCTCTGGCCTCCGGGCCCCGCATGCCCAGGGAGTCCTGAAGCCCTCGTCGAGGTCCCCGCCCGCCCCGCCCCGGGCCGCGACCCCCCACCAACCCCGGACCGGCCACCCGGCCTGCGCCGGCTTTCCCTCACCCGCAATCGCCGGGCCGCGCGCTCGGCCCGGGCCGGATCCCTGCGCGCGTGCGCGTTACCGCCTCCACGCCCGGCTCTCGGCAAAACGCGGGAGCGGATTTTCAACAGAGAAGGGCGGTGAGCGAGAAAACCCGGAAAGGGAGGGGCCGCGGCCACAAAGGCGGGAAGAGGAGAGACAGGAGGCCCGCGAGGCTCGCAGGCAGAGTCAGCACCAAGTCTCGAGTCGACGACACCACGGCCCTGCGGCTGAGGAGTTTAAGGAGGCAGTGAAGTTCAAGGTAGAGACCAGACCTGAGGGGGTGGCGTCTCAGCGCCAACACTTAACTCCCCAGCTTTATGACCCCAGCAAGATCTCAGCATCCCACCCCCTCCCCCACCATCTGTAAATGTGCAAATACTTCACTGGGCGGCTGAGAGAATTAAGTGGGAAATGCCTGGTACCTGGCAGGAGCACAAATAGGTCTCAGGATGGTAATTACCACGAGGGACCCCCAGAATGTTCTACAAGAAGGAAGATTTCTGACGAAAGGATTGCGGGCGGTGTCATGAAGGGGAAGTCTCGCCTAAGGCCGGGTTCTGAAGGACCAGGCCATTGCAGAGGGATTGGGAAGGTTAGTGAGGGCAGACTCGGGGCTAGCAAATGGGCCAAGTACAGCCCAACACCATTTTCTTTGGTCTCCCCATTGCTTTCTTTAAAATTTATTTAATTGCAAACATTTGAACCTAAGGAGGTTTCATGTAAAAATCCAGACTTCTGGGTTCTTTTGAAAAGTTGGAGGCTGTGGCAGCACTGAACTCACCTTCCAGTGTGGCAGGTGTGGAGTGTGCATATGCCCTCACTCTGGCCAACTTCACTGGGCCTCCTTGGCCGCCCCCTCCCCAGCTCCCAACTGTGACATGGTTACCCAGCTCCGTACCACACACACACACACACACACACACACACACACACACACCCCACCCCCAGGCTAGATTTAACTGCAGGTGTGCCTGGAATGGAAAACACAATCCAGAGTCAAGTCCAATCATCTTAGGGTGTTTAGTGGATTGGTTCAACTCATTTTCCTTGTCTATCAGGGCAGGAGTGAGATAACTGAAATAAAGCTGATGGAAATAGGTGCAGAGACCAGCCGAAAGAAAGAAACACAGTGCGGCAGAGGGCCTGCACTGTGCAACACAGAGCCTAGCATGCCCAAGGGAAAGATGGAAGGTCAGGGAGTGGGGAAGCAGTGGAGAGAAAGGAGGCAAACTGTGGTCATTTCACAGTTCCAGACTATTTCCAACAAGATGGTGACCATTCTGTATAGCAGAGATGTCAAAACCTTAGTGCTTGCTTTGCAGGGTTTTTGTTTTATTTTGTTTTGTTTTTTTCCAGTGCCTTGGCAGATGTGATTAATCAATTACAGCCCACTGTGAACCCACACACAACTTCAAAATCTTTTTCTCCACACAGGACTCCAGTGGTCACTACCAATTGATTAGAGTTGGCCATCTTCTCTTTAAAATGCCTTTCCTTCTTCTGATATCCTGTAGGATACACTTGGCTTTCATTCATTCATTCATTCATTCACAAATAGTTCTTAAACTCCTACTATGTGATAGGCAGTGCGTTAGGTGCTAGGGATATAGCACCAATGAGGCATGCTTCTTTTTAATCTGCATAAATAATTGTTAAATTTCTAACTGTGAAAATAAGAATATTTATATATAAGAATACCAAACAATTCTAAGTGACATAAATTTCCCTATTTTCATTTCAATGGCTTTATATGCTAGGTTCTATTATAGTTGTATCCAAGACAGTCTGGCTCCAGAATCTAGGTATTAGATCCCTCACAGCTCCACTCCCCAGCATGCCTACTGTGATTAGATAATGAGCAAGGTGATGACCATATAGAACAGTGAGCCAGCCTTGGTTGGGTGATGGGATAGTTGTCCCTGTGAAGGTAACAATGAAGTTGAAGCCAAGAGAATGAGTTAATGTGATAGATGTTGGGAGAGAAGATCTCCATGAGAAAGAACAGGGAAAAAAAAGGGGGGGGGGGACTGAGGCAAAAAGGAACTTGATAACATTAAAAAAAAAAAAGTGAGAACGGTATAATTAGGAAACAGGTGGAAAGAGATGAAGTTGGAGAGAACATAAGCCAGAACCTGCAGGGCCCTAGTAAGAATTTTGGCACTGACCATAGACTGCCTTGTGTTAACCTTCCTGTATTTGGTAAATAAAGAGTAGATCCTCAAAGTCACTAGCAGTACCTTCTTTGAATCCTTCAGAGAACACAGCCCAGGACAAAGTGGGTGGTTCTGTGTTGACTAATGGTTGATGGATTGGTTGACAGATAGCAGGACACCCCAGGCAAAAGACATGGTTCAAGTTGAAAAACAAATCTTTACCACTTTACATCCACTAGGATAGATAAAAGTCAACAGTGACAACAAAAATGTAAAGAGTGGGGCACCTGGGTGGCTCAGTCACTTAAGTGTCCGACTTTGGCTCATGTCATGATCTCACGGTTCGTGGGTTTGAGCCCCGCATTGGGCTCTGTGCTAACAGCTAGCTCGGAGCCTGGAACCTGCTTCTGATTCTGTGTCTGCCTCTCTCTGACCCTCCCCTGCTCACACTGTCTCTCTCTCTCAAAAAAATAAATAAAACATTAAAAAAAAAAGAAAACATGGTAAGGATTGCCTGGCTGGCTTAGTCGGTAGACCATGAGAGTCTTGATCTTGAGGTTGTGAATTTGAGTCCCATGTTGGACAGAGAGATTACTTTTTTTTATTAAAAATTTTTTTAACATTTATTCATTTTTGAGAGAGAGAGAGAGAGAAAGCACAAGCTGAGGAGGGTCAGAGAAAGAGGGAGACACAGAATCCAAAGCAGGCTTCAGGCTCTGAGCAGTCAACACAGAGCCTGGCATGGGGCTCAAACCCACAATCTGTGAGATCGTGACCTGAGCCAAAGGTGGATGCTTAACCAACTGAGCCACCAAGGCATCCCAAGACTACTTTTTTAAAAACGATAAAAAGTGTTGACAAGTATGTGGAGAAATTAAAATCCTCAAGCATTGGTGGCTGGATTGTAAAATAGTGCAACCACTTTGGAAAACAGTCTGACAGTTCCTCAGAAAGTTAAACATAATGGTAACTCCATTCTTACAGGTATACTCAAGAGAATTGAAAACATATGTACACATAAAAACAAGTATACAAGTGTTTAAAGCAGCATTATTCATAATAGCTAAAAAGTGTTAACAACCTAAATGCCCATAAACTGTTGAGTGGATACATAAAATGTGGTATATCTATACAGTGGATTTATCAAGCCATAAAAAGGAGTGAAGTACTGATACATGTTACAACATGTATCATGGATGAACCCTGAAAACATTACATTATGTGAAAGAAGCCAGTCAAAAAAAGCCACATATTGTACAATTCCATTTATGTGAAACATCCAGAACAGGCAAATCCATAGAAACAAAAAGTAAATTCATGTTTCCAGAGGTTAGGGGAAGGGGAAAATGGGGAGTGACTGCTAATGGATATGAGATTTATCTTTAGGGTGATGGAACATTCTGGAATTAGTGGTGATAGTTGCACAACATTGTAAATATACTAAAAACCTGAATGGTACAGTTTAAAAGCCTGGATTTGTGGTATGTGAATTATATCTCAGTAAATCTGCTATTTAAAAAAACGTGATTATTATTTTTAAAATGTTTATTTATTTATTTTGAGAGAGAGAGCACACGTGCACGAGCAGGGGAGGGGCAGAAAGAGAGAGGGAGAGTGAATCCCAAGCAGGCTCCATGCTGTCAGCACTAAGCCTGACACAGGGCTTGATCCCATGAACTGTGAGATCATGACCTGAGGCCAAAATTAAGAGTCATATGCTTAACCGACTGAGCCACCCAGGATCCCCAAAAACTTTATTATTTTAATCCACTGAGATTTTGGAGTTGTTTGTTACCTCACCATAACATAACCCATCCTGACTGACACATTCAGCCAGGCTATCAATCTAGTGCATGGGCAGAGTAAAGACATGTGCAAACCAGCAAATACTCAAAAAATTCAGAAAGCTATGAAAAAGTGTGTCCCACTAGGATGAGAGAATAACTTAAGAAAGAAGAAGACATAGGATCTGGGGAACAGGATCCAACACGGGAGACAGACACAGGGAATTCTAAAGATGATGGTGAGGGAAAGTTCTGGGATGGTAGCTGTGCTCCAGGGCTGGGGAGTAACCAGTGTAGCCTGGACAGAAGGCCAGAAGGGATATCCCCAGGAGAAACAATAAAACTGGTAAAATACCTGATGGATTTGAATCTGGTGGAAATTGTATTAAAAGGAGTATCACAGGGTTCCTGGCTGGCTCAGCCAGAAGAGCATGTAACTCTTGATCTCAGGGTCCTAAGTTCGAACCCCACGTAGGGTGTAGAGATTACTAAAAACAAAAACAAAACAAAAAAAACCAAACTTCAAAAAACAAGAGTATCGCAGAGCTACTGAAGGATGTTGGAAGACTTGGTCAGACTTTTAAGATAAGCAAGCAAATGAAAAAACAAAGCAATTCCTAACTTACAGTAAAACACAAAATTTTATAAGAAAGGATATGGAATGAGAGTACAGCTGACCCTTGAACAACGCCAGGATTAGGGATGCAGACTACTCTACCTTGCACAGTCAGAAATCCATGTATAATTTTTGACTCCTTCAAAAGTTAACTGCTAATAGCCTGCTATTGACTGGAAGTCTTACTAATGGCATAAATGGTTGATTAACACATATTTTACATGTTATAAGTATTATATACTATATTCTAACAGTAAAGTAATCTAGAAAAAAGAGAATTATTAAGGAACTTATAAGGAAGAGAAAATACATCTATAGTACTACACTGTATTTATTGAAAAAAATCCACTTATAAGTGGACCTACACAGGGGTGCCTGGGTGGCCTGGGCAACTGACTCTTGATTTTGGCTCAGGCCATGATTCCAAAGTCATGGGATCAAGCCCCAGGTTGGGCTTTGGGCTAAACATGGAGTCTGCTTGGGATTTTCCCTCTCTCTCTCTTCCTCTGTTCCCTCCCCTACTCACACTCTCTCTAAAATTAAAAAAACAAACAAGTGGACCCACACAGTTCAAATGTGTTGTAAAGGTCAATTGTATATTACTTGATATGCAGTGGAAAAAATATACATCATCATAATAAAGAAAATAGTGAATATGGATTTAGTCCCCAGATGAGGTGTCATTATATTAGGAGAACAGAATGCAGAAAAGGCAGAATGAGAGAAACCTAAACTCCTGTGCATGATAAACAGCAGTAGCAATGTCTGAAAGTGATGAATTGGGAATTTTGGGAGAGAGAATCTAGGAGTCTGGAAGAAATGACACATGGGGTAAAAGTTGACTTAATAGACAACATGTCAAAATGAAAAATTCAAGGGTTGCTATTTAGAAATATAGAGGTTAATATTAGTATAAATGACCAAAAAAGAGCACTTCTTGTCCCATCTCTCCCACCCTTTATTCTCTCTCCCTGGCACTTATTTTGGGCCAGATTTCTGCTGTTTTTCTATTTATTCTCCCATCAGTGCCATATAGGGATTTTTATCTCTTCTCTGCCCTGTTCCTTCCTCAGCACATCAGTCTTACTGTCTTTTCATTCTTTGCTAATTTGGGAGATGATAAATGATTTCTTGCATTTCTTTGCTTATTATTAATGGGCTCAGAATTTTTTACATCTTTGTTTTGGGGGGGTGGTTTTGAATCCAACTTGGCAAAGTGTAAATGGTATCTCACAGAGTTTCTTTGATTAATGGACAGATTTTTTTCTACATCTTTTTTTTTTTTTTTTTGGTCCATTTGGGCAATCATATGTTATAAACTTTCCCCCATCTTCCTTGGGAATATTCATCTTTTTCTTATTGAATTATAAAAACTCACATTAGAAGCACCTGGCTAACTCAGTTAGGTGGAACATGCAACTCTTGATCTCGGGGTTGTGAGTTCAAGCCCCACATTGGATGCAGACATTACTTTAAAAAACAATGTCTTTGAAAACATATATTTTTAAAAAGTTCACACTAAAATCACTACTAACCTTTCAAACGTTACTTATGTTGCACATGTTCCCTACTTTGATGTTTGTCATTTAAGATATGTTTTTCTGCATAGGAATTTTAGATTTTAGGGGTGCCTGGGTGGCTTAGTCGGTTAAGCGTCCGACTTTCGCTTAGGTCATGATCTCGCAGTTCATGGGTTCGAGCCCCGCGTCGGGCCCTGTGCTGACTGCCAGCTCAGAGCCTGGAGCCAATTTCAGAGTCTGTATCTCCCTCTCTCTCTGACCCTCCCCTGCTCACGCTGTCTCTCTCTCTCTCTCTCCTAGAAATAAATAAAAAATATTTTTTTTATTTTTTTTTTTATTTTTTTTTAAATTTTTTTTAATGTTTTATTTATTTCTAGGAGAGAGACAGCGTGAGTAGGGGAGGGTCAGAGAGAGAGGGAGTCACAGACTCTGAAACAGGCTCCAGGCTCTGAGCTGGCAGTCAGCACAGAGCCCGACGCGGGGCTCGAACCCACGAACCGCGAGATCATGACCTAAGCGAAAGTCGGAAGCTTAACCAACTAAGCCACCCAGGCGCCCCAAAAAATATTTTTTTTAAAAAAAAAAGGAATTTTAGATTTTATGGAGTCAAACCTATCAGCCTTTCCATTTCCAGGGTTTACTTTCGTGTCATGATGCTTAGTTTGGAAAATCATGAACAATGCAAAAAGCTTTGTTTTGTGTTTAGATTTCAAGAAAAACTGTCAGGAAAAAACTTTTTAAATCTGCTGCATTGGAAAGCAGTTATAGCACCAAGATCCCACATGTAGCTTTTTGGTCTTTGAAAGCCATACATCTTTTAGGAGGCATAGTGAGGTTACTGTTAAATTGTTTGATCAACTAATATATATTTTTAAAATATCCATTAATCTTTGTGCTACTGGATAAGGTGTAATTTATACAACGTTCGAACATTAAGCAGAAGTCTTAGTGTGGAAGAGACCAGAGCAAACGATCCAGCTCCATCTTCATGACAAGAGGCCTCGAGGTCAGTCAAGATGCCATTGCAAAATTATACTGACGTTGAGATTTTTCTTTCACTTTACAAACCAGCTAGCATAAGAGCTCATTAATTAAAAAGCTGATTTTTTCCCTTTGCTAAAGACAGATCCATTTCTGGACTTAGGTTTCCTTTAGAAAAAAGGAGGCTTACGTGTTTGCTTACACATTAGGAAGGGCTTCTCCTGAATCATTATTGAAACAGTCTTTGATTTCCCTACTCCTTTTCTCACATCACCTCGCTGCTTTTATTTTCTCATCTAAATTGTGTGACTTTGACAATGATTCACTTCAGATAACTTGCTTATGTAAAGAGGAAACATTAACCGTACACCTGATCTTCAAATCAGGACGGTGAGAAGAAGAGAGAAAGAGGGAACGCAGAATGGCCACATTATTTCTAGAAGCCCAGTCACATGAAGCCATTGGGCTCCACACTCCTTGTGACTTCTTCCTCCTGTCATTCCCCGCCCTTCCTCTCCAGAACCAAGAACCGTTCACCTTTGTGACATCACCTGTAGTGCTAAGCAACAGACCTGGGGCTCTCTTCACCCCCATGAGCCCCTGGAGAACATTGGACCAAGGTGCTCCAAGAAAGAAGCTTTGCTGCAGAGGGAAGGAGAGAAGAAGGTGGACGACATGCTGCGGGTTGTCGTAGAGTCAGCCAAGATTAGCCCACCCCGAAGCCCCCCACCCAGACCCTGCGTGTCCATCTACTTCCAAGGTGAGAGCCAGGCTCCTGGATGGGAGAGGGGAGCCCCAAGAGGGAACATGCAGTCAGTGAAAAAAAAGACTTATTGGTGCCCTGCTCTGTAAAAGATGCCCTGTGTGACAGAAGAGTTAGGTGGACACCATCCAGTTCTTTAAAAACTTACCTTTATTGCTATTATTTCTCCTATTATGACATCTCTGCCTGCTGTTTTGTTTTCTGGGGTTTTTTTTGTTTGTTTTTTTTTTTCAGGGAAATGGCTATGGGGAAAAGAGAAGGTTAATACTTCTCAAGCTGCTTCTGTGAACTAGGGCTGTGCCACAAACTGAGGCCTAAAAAAAAAAAAAAAGTACTTGCTTCATAGGATCAAAGTGAGGATTTTAAAAGATAATATATGTACAGCTCTTTGTACAACATCCAGTAATGACCATTCCATCCTATGAGAGCCTTTTCATAAACATAATGATTTTTTCTCCTCACAACAATCCCACGAGTCAAGTTTTATTGTCTCCATTTTTTATAGATAAAGAAAAGTGTCCAAGAAGGTTGGGGGATGAAAGGATTTGGGGAAGAACATGAATAAGATGAAGAACATGAATAAGATGAAGTGTGTCTATGTAACACAGAGCTGGGAGCATAAAGGGAAGAAGGCCAGGAGAAATGGACGGTCTGTAGGTGGAAAGTAGGGGGAGGTGGATGCAGGCAAATGAGGTTGCCCAGCCCATGTGGGAGCGAGAAAATTAGGGCCAAAGAGAGAGAAGACACAGTAGTTTCTATAACAGACATGATGAGGTATCTTCATTTTTTTTTCTGGGTTGTAAAACGGTGCTCACTGAATGTGACAACACTCCTCAGAGAGTGGACATCTGGGACTCCAGGGTCACAGAACCATACATGTTGATGTCCCCAGGTACAGGTGGAGTGGATGTTCAGTGTGTATTAGCCATGAGCCAGAGGGTAGCTTGATTCGGAGCCTTCTTTACTACCACCTTGAAGGTATCATCTTTCTCCTCCCAGAAATACCTCTTACAAAGATGCCTACATCCCAGACTCCTGGGCTTACCCACAGATTTACCTACAATTTCTTATAACTGAATGTTTGATATTTTTTACTCTCTTTTCACCTTTCCAAGCCCCTCTTGCCCCATATACCATCCACTCCCCTGCACCCTTTTCCACCACCCAGCTTGCATATGCATTCTCTATCCCCCTCTTTCACATTCTTTCTTTGGGAAGGATCTTAAAGTAATTTAGCAATTTAGAGGTTCTTTGCAGGGCTATAGATTGTTCTTTGTTCAAGACATTTCTGGAGGAGGGGGATTTTAGTGGATGCAGAACTCTCAACCCATTATAGATGTTTTGGCATGTCTTAAGGTAGACCAGACTTTGCTCTGGTAACAAATAAACCTTTAAATCTCTATGCCTTAACACAATAAAAGTTTATCTCTTATTCATACAAAGTCCTACATCGATGGGGCAGCAATCCTGAGTGGCTCCTCCAAGCAGTGGTTTAGGGACCAGCTGCTTGCTGCTTTTGGCTGTAAAGTCATCCTGGAACCACCCTGCCCATAGATTGTGAGGGTGGATGTGTGGAGTGGAGAGAGGAAGAATGTCTTGGGAGATTTTAGGAGCCGATCTTGGCAGTGATGAAAATCGCTCCCACACCACATTGGTCAGAATGAATCTTGTGGCACCACCTGGATGCAAGATGGCTAGGAACTACATACCATGGAAGAAAATGAAGCAAACACATTATCTGTCAGATGGGATAATGTTACTCTTAGAAAAAGTGAGAAATTTTGAAAAGCTCGGAGTTCAGAATCAGCTTCATAGCACATCTCCCAAAAATCCAAATGTAGATTTGAAGTTTTCTTAGAGTCCTCCCTCTCTTTACCACACTTGAACCTAGACTTTGAAATATTCCCTACTACCAATGACAGCCCCTTGGTACCTTTGCAGATGTCAAGAGGAGAACTCGTGAAGTAGAAGGGAATAACCCCACATGGAATGAGGTAAAACACATCAGGACAAACCCAAAAGAAGCAATGACACCCCAATAGTGAGGTTGGGTCCTGGCCATGTGCAGAATTCTAGAGAGAGGGCAGGGAGCCTCATAAGCGTTCCCCAACGCCAAGGCATCTCAGCCTGGGAGGAGCCCATGAGCCCATATGGCTATACAGGCCTAAGGGCCACAGCAGCCACATCTGCCCAGAGCTGTTCTTGGCCCTTCCCCTCCACTCTGGGGATGGACTATGATATGGCCCATCTTGTCCAACCTGGCCATCCTGATGTTCCCAGAAACCTGAAGCAGAGACGGGGCTCCCTATGCAGAATCCCACTAATCTTCCATCCATTCATATCCCCCCATGCCCACCCTGAGTCCCCAAACTCCTTAACTAAGACGCTCATGGTATTGCAGTCACATTGCAGAGCCCAGATAGGATGCTCAGCACCTTGGTGAAAGGTAGTTAATGCCATCCTCTTAAGAAACCAGACTTGAGGGGCACCTGGGTGTCTCAGTTGGTTAAGCATCTGACTTCAGCTCAGGTCACAATCTCACAGTCCTTGGGTTTGAGCCTCGCATCGGGCTCTGTGCTGACAGCTCAGAGCCTGAAGCCTGCTTCAGATTCTGTATCTCCCTCGCCCTCTGCCCCTCCCCCACTCACACTGTCTCTCTGTCTCTCAAAAAATAAAATAAAGACAGAAAAAAAATTTTTTAAAAAAAGAAAGAAACTACACTTGAGAGAGGTTCCTCAGTTGAAGACAAACACCATTCCAGCCCATTCCCTGCATCTTTCCTCATTTCCTAGAAGGGTGGGAAGGAGAGGGTGGAGGAAAGATGCTGATCTCTCCATGCCTCCCACAGACGCTAATCTGGCACCTCTGGGACTGCTCCTTGCAAGATGACTCTCTTCTGCAAATCATCCTTCGGGACATGGGCACCATAAAGAAAGAAAGGTGAGGCAGAGAGAGGCAGGAGGCTGACTCTCTGACCAAAAGCCACAGCACATGCTGCCTCTCCTGTCTCTATCCATAGCTCACTCAGGTGGCAAGGACCATACCCTTTCCAGCTGACTAATGGGGGAAAAATGGTGGGGGGAGTCTGTGGAAGGGTGGTGAGGCTGGGTATGCAGACTAGAACCAGGAACATGGGAAGCCAGAGGCAGTTCTGTCTTTTCTGAAGCCACAGGATCTCAAACCTCTGCTTCTCTCTACCCAACCCTGGCTTCCCACCATGGCCCCATTCTAGTACCCAGCAGAGACTAACATCCACTGAGACTGAAGCTAGGGTATCCCAAGTCAAAATTCCTAGGGTGGAGAATCTGATTGGCCCAGCTTCCATCAGGTGTCTACCCCTGGTCCAATCAACTGTTACTTGGCACTGTTCCCATTCAATAAGAGTGTCAAAGTGAGCTTGGAAAGGAGCTGGGCAGGGCAGAGCCAGTAACTGGGGCACCCAGTGCTCAGAGCTCCAAAGTCAATTCCCAGAGACATGAGAGCCCTGCATTCTCTGGTGGATGCTTCACATCACTATGTTCTTCCTTCAGCCTCTCTGTGTGGACAACATTGCCTGTAAGAGAGAAAACCCTAGATAAAGTCATGCCTGGGAAAAAGACACGCTTTCCCCCTGGCTCAGGATCTTATATGTGTTCTTCATCTCCCCAGGTTCATTGGCCTGGCTACAGTAATGCTCGAGCCCTTGGTGCAAAATCCAAGCAAGGTCCTTTTTGTGAAGGACCTGACCCTGCTTAACTGTGCCATGATGTCCACAGATGTGAGTTGTGTCCCAAGAAGGGTGGCTAGAGGAGTGGGGGCAGCTGGTGAAGCTAGGCTACTCCGCTTTAGCAGAGGCCCAGTGCCTTCACCAGAGAGCACTTCCTGCCCTAGAAGGCCCCACCACACTGCCGTCATCTCCCTGACATCCCTATCCTGCCATCCATCCACCCTCCCACCCCCACATCCACCCATTTAGATTGATTATTTAGTCAGTTGTCCGTTGAGTGTCAACAACTGTGTTAAGCCTGGGATGCAAAACTGAATGAAGCTCATGGTCCACTGATACCACTCACAGTGACAAGTGCTCCAGCACAAGGGTCAGGAAGGCTAGGTCACTGAGGTCGGGAGGAAGTGAATGATTCCATGTGGGAGGTAGCAGAAGGCTTTGTAGAAGATGTGATTAAGATAGATAGAGGTAGACAAAGACCAACCAAAGGAGAATAAGCAAAGGCTGTTTATACAGAGCTGGCTATGTATTTCAGCAGACACTCAAAGACAGGCAGAGGAGGGGGAAAACTACAGTGGAAACAGGGAAGGCTCTCTGTATGCCCTAATTGAAGGCTATTGGTGGGGGAAGCTATAAGTGGATCAACTAGAAGCTGGGCATCCTATGTGATTGGTGAGGGATGTGTATTTGAATTTCTCTGGCTGATCCTAATTGGAAAGAAGGGACAAAAAATAGGGAAGCTATCAGTTATTAATTAAGTCCTGGCTATTTGGGGCCAGTTGTTATAGGGATTATTGTTTGGCTTCCTGGACTGGTTGCTAGAGGCGTACTCTGACTTCCTACAAGGCTGACTTAGAGATAGCAGGCTGGCTTCCCAGGCTGGTTACTATAGATATATTGGGTTGGTTTCCTAAATTGATTGCTGCAGATTGTAGGTCAGATCTCATTTTTATATAAGGTCTGGCCATTTTCCATTTATATATCGAGTTTCTCAGTGGGCACAAGATTGCTCAATGGACAGGAAAGAAAGACAATCCCAGGCAAGGGTGTAAGGTACATGTGTGAGGGCTGGAGGAAGAGAGGGGCAGACAGCAGGTGCAGGGAGGGTTGGCTGCTGCGCTGCTGGCACACGGGGATTGGAAGGATATAAAGGGGATGGTGGGAGAGCTGAGACTAGCTGAGACCGGGGACCAGAGGTGAATGGTCTATGCTAGTGAGTTGTGACTTTACTCTGATTGGTTAGGGCATTTACACAGTGTTTAGGGGGCTATTCTGGGAAAGGTCTGGAGTTTGGATGGGTAGTGAGAGCACTTGGAGGCAAGAGGTTAATTAAGAGGTATTTGCAGGAGTTCTCACTTAAAGTCAGGAGATGTTAGGCTAGGAGGATTGCTGTTGGCATCAGCAGTTCTGGGCTGGTCCCAAGGTGCCTCTCCCTCTCCTCCCCACCCCACCACACCCCCTTGTCACCACCACTGCCATGTGCCTCTTCTGTTCTCCAAATCCCCTCTGCTATAACCCATTGCTCTTCTCCAACCAGTTCAGAACCTCCCTCCACCCCAGACTTCACAGGCCCATGGCGTGGCATGGCCTGGTACCATGGCCAGCATTGCTCCCCACAGGGGGACTAGGCATGAACTCAGCCAGGCCAGGTGAGGTTCCAGTGTTATAACGTGGCCAAGGATTGGAGAATTTGGCTTAAAGCTCCCCTGCCTTTGCCTTGCAGTGCACTGTCACCCTACAAGTGGCTCTTATGAGAAACAAAGATATTGAAAAGATAGGTATGTACTTGAGACTTACCCCTGCTCTTCTCCAAGTATAGCTGGATGGGCTCTTTGGGACCTTTGAGGCCTATCCCTCGAGGCCTACAGAAAGATTATGACCAGGTTAAGGTTTAGAGGCCAGATCTCCAAACATGTGGCTGTTGTTATCTGTCCCCCTCCCAATATTTCCACTTGCCATCTCTAGACATAAAGCCCACCCTCCAATGGCTGCAGATGGAAGCAAGGATGGCTGTTTCCAAGAACCCCCACATGTGGGGTGTAGGGCCCAGGGTTACTGAGAGAGAGAGGGAACCTATGTTCTAAGGAGGACATGTGCCCCTTTTGGGGCCTCTTGGCCATGGTTTTAGTCAACACCTAGTCACTAGGAATAGAACAATGAAATGGGAGCCAGTGCCTCAAAACCTGAGCCTCTGAGAGCCCACCCAGACTGTGTTTCCCCAGGTGATGGTGACTTTCTGGGCATAAGTGCACGAGAAGTGGCACCGATGGTCCCCAGCTCCGCCGTGTCCAAGCCTCTGTCTTCAAAGCCTCAACACTTTCAGGTGAGGACCTTCCAGGCTGAAAGCCGTCATGATTCACCTGACTCTCTCACTGCATCCCCAGTCCATCCCCATCTCTCCACAAAGTCATGGCAAAGGGCCAGAGCTCTTTTGAACCCTACTGCATCCCTTGCTTCTCTGGGCACCATTCTGAACCACTTCTGTAAAAAGTTGAAGCTAGAGACAGCTCCAGTGAGCCAATAGGAGGCACTGTTGGCTGTACACCAACCAGCCCTGGCAAGGACTGGGGAGGCGGAGCAGAAGGCCTGGACCCCACCCTTCAGGAGGCAACACAAGGTTGGCCATGTGCAGGGCAAAATGAGCTGTATGGGAGAGGATGAGGAGAGTTCCCACTATGACTTCTAGAATCCCCATGCCATGGCTTACCAACTTCCCTCTGATGCATAGCCTGTAGCCTGACATTTCTGCTATGGTTTTGTCTGCTCCCCAGCCTGCCACTTGCCCAGGAGACTGGGCACCATTCTTGACTGCCTTCTTCCTCACCCTACCCTTGCATCCAATTGATGGCCAAGTCCTAGTGCTTAATATTACCTGACCACCCCCACCTCTCCATCACCACATCATTTCCCTGGCCCAACCCACCACCATCACCTCCCTGAACCACCTCATAGGCTCCTCCTGAGTATCTAGCCTCCAGCTTTCTCCTGTCCATTCTTCAGTCAAAGTGATCTTTCAAAAGTGTCATTCTTACCTTACTATGCACCTTACTTAAAAATGTCCTTAAAAATGATGACACCCCCCCCCAAAAAATGAGGACATCCATGACAGATGGTAGCTATACTTGTGGTGAGCAGAGCAGAACATATAGTTGTCAAATAACTATGTTGAATGCCTGAAACTAATGGAACATCATGTGTCAACTATACTTTAATTAAAAAATAATATGAAGCATATGAATCATATCCCAGGCCCTTGATAACACAAGCCTATTCCTCCAAGCCTCTCTGTCTCCTGCCTCTGCCCTTCCTCATCCTGCTCCACATCCTGGACACCTTGAAGTTCCCATTCTCAAGTTTCTCTCTCTAGCTGCCACATCTCTGCACATGCTGTTCTTCCTTTGGAGTACCTTCCTTTCCTCTTCCTAGAGGCCCCATCCCTTTCCATCAGGCTAGTTTGCCCAGGATAGAAGGTCACTGTGCCCAAATCACTGCCCTTCCTCTGTAGTAGAGGTTAGGACAGAATTCGGACATGCAACCTATTTGCCAGGTTTGGCCCACTCTTGTCTCTGAGGGACAGGTAGCTGTATGTGTATCAATCCTTGAAGGGTCCCTAAACTTGATGGATACAAGTCTTGGAGAATGGCTGGTCCATAGCCTGGGTTGGGAGACCCATATGTGATTTACTATCTATAGTAAGATGACAAATTTCCATGACTCTGCCCTACTAGCCACTGCCATCTCTAGTTCTTTCTCCCCTTAGGCCTCAGCCAGCTTGGGTCTTTCCTGGACTTTGCCTTGCTCTTCCCCTCCTGCCTTCTAATTCTAGGCCCAGATGTCACAGCAGCTTTACTGAGTCCCAGTAAAGTAATAAAGGGGAAGAAGAAATCACAAATCAGGAAGTAAATCACAGATCATTGATTCAATTGCATAGAGCTTTAAAATTCTGAATTCCTTAAAAAGATTGTAGACAAAAGTGAAAAAAACAACAAACGGGGAAAGATTAGACTTCATTCTGTATTCTGTAACAAGTCCATAGCAATTGAGAAACACTTGTGTAGCAATTAAGTCTATACAAGATGGAAAGGACAAAGCAGGGGCGGGGGGGGGGGGGGGGGAACAGTTTCCAGAAAAGGAAACAGAAGGAGCCACAGCCTGTCCAGGACTTGTCTTTAGGCTGGCAGCTCCCTGTGGGTCGTTCTGTTTGCAATAGATGCCTCTTATCAGAACACTTTGTTCTTTAAGAAAAGAGTCTCTGTTGGAAAAGGGGGAGTCCAGGCCCCTGTGTTCCCTGTGTTCCCCTATACAACATCAGGTTCCCCTGTGTTCCCGTATAGGTCCGAGTGAAAGTGTATGAAGCCCGACAGCTCATGGGCAACAACATCAAGCCGGTGGTGAAGGTGGTCATTGGAGGCTACCAGCAGAAAACACGGATCAAGATGGGAAACAACCCCTTCTTCAATGAGGTGGGCCGCACATGACCTCCAGAGCTGAACAGGGCACTTGGGCCAAGTGGGCCAGCCAAGGGCTGGGCGTTTCCTTCAGGCATCAGGCAAGCTTGTTTCTTCCACAGACACTGACTGAGCATTGGCCAAGCACTGCTTGACACTGGAAATACAGATGAAATAATTTGAAGCCTCACATTGGAGGAGTCAGTAGACTGTGGTGGGATCAGCATGTGAACACGTAAACAATGAGAATGAGATAAGACTCAGGTTGACAGAGATCTGATCTGGCTGTGCTGTTAATACAACCATGAAATGCAGGCCCAGACCATGTATGTCTTGTCACTGCTGAAGCCCTAAGCTGTAGTATTGTGTCTGATGCACAGGTGGAAGTCCATAACTACTCACTAAATTAATCAGTGAACAGACCAATAAATAAAAGATGAAAGCACAGTGGAAGCAGGGAGGAATGGGTGGACTGAGGAAGGGCTCCTGGAACCTTGAAGGAAGAATCTACCGGTGAAAGAGGAACGTTGTGGAGAATTAAAAGTCAGGAAAAAGCAACTGTGTCTTCAGATGCCTAGAAATGAGAAGCAGCAGGACTTGGAAGAACTGTAGATATGAGTGTGGCTGGAGGGGAGTGGCTAGAGGGAAGCCTGCAAAATGCACTGGGACCCTGTCATGGATGACACTTGGGAGCCACGGAAGGACTTAATTAGGAGAGTGATGGGGCTGGGTTTGCATTTGGGAAAGAGGGTTCTGGCTGTAGCAGGGGCTGGGGTGCAGTGGACTGATGGGGAAATCTAGAAGGAGGCAGAGGCTTGGGTCTCCATCCCTGGGCAGCTAGCTGGGCCTTGAGCCACACACATGACAGATCCTCCTGGGATCCCCTACCCCTGCCTTTTACCCAGGCTAAACACCCTTCTGGAGCCTGAAAGGCCTCTGCTTCTGGAGGCAGAGCATAGGCATGAAATGGGCAAGGGCTGGGGAAGAAGCATACTATTCTGAGTCTTCAGGCTTACTGAGTCCCTGGATGAAGTGGTAGAAGAAATGTCATCCAACCCCTACCCTCATTCTTTCTGCTTCAGATCTTCTTCCAGAATTTTCACGAGGTGCCTGCAAAGTTCTTTGATGAGACTATCTTAATCCAGGTGAGGAGCCAAGCAATATGGATCCATTTTCTTGTCCCACCTCAATTCTGGGAAGAACTTCAGCTCCCTCCCCCTACCTTTGGAGCCAGTCACTTCAGATGGTCCTTCTGACTCCAAGGCACAACCTCTACCACCTTCATCACTCCCTGGCAGCCCAGACTTCCACACATTTATTTAACAAATATTATGGAATGCCACTTACTAGACCCTGAGCTGGGCCCCAAGGTGCCTTCCCATGTGCCAGAATTCTCATGTCACCAAAAGACCCCTCAAATGTCCCCTCAACATGGGACATTCCATTCCCTACCAGAGGGAACCCAGTAACAGTGATGAATGTGTGGTTATCAGATGCCTCCTATGTGCCCAGCATAGGGCTAAGGAGAACAAGGAGGTCTCTCCCTTGAAGAGTGTACATGTTCTTGGGAACACAGGGACAGGGACATGGGAAATGATCAGGACAGCATGCAATGGAGAAAGTTGAGTGCAACACTTTCCTCTGGACTGACCTTTGAGTTGACTAAATAGATTGGACCCTCTGATCAATTTCCTCATTAATAAAATGGAACTAAGATTCTCAACCTTACAGGGTACCTCTGAGAATTAAGTGAGAAGAACTATGTGGAAGTGTGGGCCATTAGGAAGCATTAAATAAATTCTTAGAGAATCCCAAATGTGCCCTTACAATTCTTCCCATGGGGATGGGGGAAATGAGGGGTGTAAATAACAGATCTTTCTGGAACCCCCCTGCAGGTGAGGAATTCCACACTAATGAGATTCAACGCAGAGATCGGGAGATTCCAAGTGAGCTCTGGGTGAAGGAGGAGGTTTGGTGAAACAGTTAACAGAGACTCACCATGGGTTCCATGCCTTAGTCTAGGGGCAAAAACTTGGATTTTCCTGCAGAAATATCCAGATTTGAATCCACCTAACAACTAAGTTAACTTAAGTTATTTAGAATCTCTACTTTCTCATCTATACAATGGGAATAAGTTGTTATAAGGATAAAAATGTATACCATTCATGAAAGAGCTGGGTGCCATGTTGAATACTATGGAAACACTTCAAACCTCTGCTTCCAGGAGATGGAAGCAGAAGATCCAAAAACGCCAACCTAAGAAACACAGAGGAAATTGCTGCCTGTGAGAACAGAAGGAAAGGTTTGCTTTGGAAAGACACAGGCTGGGAGATGAGGAAAGCTGACACTCATGAAGGGCTAAATAAGATTCTCTAAACCCAGGAAGATCAGGAAAAGGTAGTGTTGCCAGATTAAATACAGGATGCCCCATTACATTTGAATCTTAAACGACAGGTACTTTTTAAATACAAGTATGTCCCAAATAATTACATGGCTCCTAATGAATACTGCAGGGGACATACATATACTAAATATGTAGCCATTGTTTATCTCTGGTTATAACTTAAATCAGCATCTGTATTTTTATTTGCTAAATCTGGCAACCCCTGGAAAAGGCTTCCACCTTGGGAAAGGCACATTTAGGACAAATGAAAGTAAGGTTTCTTTCTCATTACTTGTAATAAGCGTATGAAGAGTCACGACCTATCCCTCAAAGAAGCAACATAGGCTTCAAAATGAGAGATTCTAGAGAGGTTATATGGCAGGTGGTAAAAAATGTGCTTTCAACAAAGACAACTGCACAATTTCCAGACAAGGACCAATGATATGAACTGTTAAATAAGTTATAGACATGAGAGAAAACTGAGACTTTTTAAAAAGTAATAATAATTTTTTAAATGTTTGTTAATTTTTGAAAGACAGTACAAGCGGGGGGACAGGCAGAGAGGGGGGGTGACAGAAGATACTAAGCAGGATCTGTGCTGAAAGCAATCAGCCCGAGCCCTATGCAAGCCTGATGCAGGACTTAGGCTCACAAACCGTGAGATCATCACCTGAGCTGAAGTTGGATGCTCGACCAACTGAGCCACCCAGGTGCCCTAGTCTTTTTTTTTTTTAATTACTTCTTTGGAAAATTTCAAACATCCACAAAAGCAGAGAGAATAATACCATGAATTCCCACATCCCGATCACTCAACTTTAATTCATTGCCAGTGATGTATTGTCTATACCTGCCTCCCCCCTTGGAATTATTTTGAATCAAATCTCAGACATCATATTTTATTTTTAATATTTCAGTAAATATTTCTAAATTATTTAGAATAATAATTTACTATGTTATTAGAGTATACTCTAATATACTCTAATATACTCTAATATATCTAGTATACTCTAGTATACTAGAGTGCCAGTCACTGCCCATTCTCATCAACTCTTCATATGGTCCACTTTTACCTTAGCCATTCTATGTGTAGAGCTATCTCGCTGTGATGTTAACTTACACTTCCCCAGTGACTCGTGATGTTGAGTATCTTTTCATGTGCTTATTTGTCACCTATATATTTTCTTTGTTGAAGTATCTGTTTAAATCATGGGGCGCCTGGGTGGCTTAGTCGGTTAAGCGTCCGACTTTCGCTTGGGTCATGATCTCGCGGTTCGTGGGTTCGAGCCCCGCATCGGGTTCTGTGCTGACTGCCAGCTCAGAGCCTGGAGGCTGTTTCAGAGTCTGTGATTCCCTCTCTCTCTGACCCTTCCCTGCTCACGCTGTCTCTCTCTCTCCTAGAAATAAATAAAAACATTAAAAAAATTTTTTTTAAATTTAAATATTTTTCTCATTTTCATTGGGTCACTTTCTTACTGCTGAGTTTTGAGACTTTTTTATATATTTGGGATACAAATCCGTTTATCAGATATATGACTTGGAAATATGTTCTCCCAGTATATGACCTGTCTTCCAATTTTCCGAAGTGTCTTTCAAAGAGCAGAAGTTTTGCATTTCAATGAAGTCTACCTCATCAAACGTTTCTGTTATGGATTGTGCTTTTCTTGTAGCTAAGAAATCTTTGCCTACATAACCCAAATGGGTAACTGAGTTTTTTTTTTTTTAATGTTTATTTATTTACTTTGAGAGAGAGAGAGAGAGTTGGGAGAGGAGCAGGGAGAGAGGGAGACACAGAATCTGAAGCAGGCTCCAGGCTCTGAGCTGTCAGCACAGAGCCTGACACGGGGCTCAGATTCATGAACCAGGAGATCATGACCTGAACCAAAGTTGGATGCTCAACCAGCTGAGCCACCCAGATGCCCCAAAGGGGTAACTTAGTTTTAAAGCAGGCCTAACATGCATAATTTGGGGACTACTCTATGGAACCTTCAGATGTGGGATACAAGGATGATCTGAATATTTTGCGCTGCCTTGCCTCATGCCCCCTTCAATCCTGTACCACATCCCTTGGGCCTTAGTCAGAAACCCTCTTCCAGGGGAAGGGGAAAGCCCATAGTCTCTTTGCCAGCTCCTTCCTTGACCATCCTCTTCCCTAGGATGAGAGATATCTTTCTCAATCCAGGAACAGGGAAGAGTCAATGCTGAGTTGGCCAGGCACTGCCATATGGTGCTTAAGGATCCTTTCAATCCAGACCTGCTCACATAATTACTAGTTGTAAGACTTTAGTACCTTTTCTCACACCAGGTACCCTCCTCTGTAGAGTGTAGGTAATAATGGACCAACTTCTAGGCTGTTGTAAAGAGTAAAGGAGTTAGGGCAAGGCAAGTTCTCAAGCACTGGTGGCTAATACTGTCAGTTTAGTACTATTGCTTGTTGGTATTGCAAATCTTGGTTGATGGTCCTTACTAATCCTTATTCTACTCTTGTCTTTCCAGACAGATATTGGGTTTATCTACCATTCTCCAGGTAAGTAACAGTTGTTGCAAGTATGTGTGCCCTCTGAGAAAAAGCAGACCAGTTATCCAAACATCTCAAAACTCCTGTATGTTCAGCACATGGGGGGAAAGTAATAGAGGGTATGAATTATTTTCTGTATTTGATAATATTTATAATCTTTCTCTGAAAAACTCAGAACATCCCTTTGGGTCAGATGCTAACCTTTTATTGCAACCTGGCGTTGAATTTCTATTTTTTGAGGCCAGTATTGAGGGACTGATATTTGAGTAGAGGTTTCCACTGTAACCATAACACACAACCTGGCCATAGCATACATACAAGGTTAAGATATGAACTTAGTGTTGGGGAAAATGCTTGCCTCTCTCAGATCAGAATACTAATAACTGTAGGCTCCCAGGACGGGAAAGCGGGGCGGGGGGGGGGGGGGGGGGACAGGTGTGGTCTCTATTTCCTAAAGGCAATGGCTGGTAGCCTGGGAGTGCACTAGCTTTGCCTAGTGGTAGAAGTGATTCCCATTTTCCTCTGCTACTGTATGGAAACCAGAATATAGGAGACACATTTCCACACCCCCCTCCTGGTTTCAGGAAAGAAAGATGGAGACTGAAGGCCAGTCTCCCATAGGCCCTCTGCCCCTCCAGGTCACACACTCCTGAGGAAATGGTTAGGCCTCTGCCAGCCAAATGAACCCAGCAGTGGTGTGAGAGGCTACCTGAAAGTCACAATCTGTGTCCTCAGTGCAGGAGACCAGGCTCCGGTGAGGCTACCTTCCATACCCCAATAACATTTCCTACTGTATCTGCTTCTATAGGGCAAACTGGGCCCTTGGTGTGGCCACTGATCTTCACCTGCTTTAATTCAAACAGTGTCACTCAAGAGTTGTTCATCCCTCCCCCATACCAAGTAGAAGGTCGGGGAAGCAAAATCTGATGGCCATGGGCCATGACCATCCTATGACTCTGACTCTATCAGGTCTGTGGTCTCTACAGGTAGATCAAAAGCTGCCCTATGGGGCTGATGACACCAGTATTCAGATCTTCAGGTCAACGGTGGTTCCAATCAACATGGCCTACCTACAGTTCTTCATCTACTGCGCAGAGGACCTTCATTTCAGTTAGAGTCAGGGTTGTGGGGTGGGAATGGCCCTGGAGGTTCCCTACACAGTGGCAACCTGGATTCTTATGGGGCTTCCCTGTTCCATTTTGATGCTAGCCTAAGATTTGGGGGGGGAGGAAAGGGTGAGACTGAAATTCACCAAAATTTGTT
This sequence comes from Hyaena hyaena, assembly GCF_003009895.1. Classification (NCBI taxonomy): domain Eukaryota; kingdom Metazoa; phylum Chordata; class Mammalia; order Carnivora; family Hyaenidae; genus Hyaena; species Hyaena hyaena. Next base: position 2,638,731 of record NW_024080698.1, read on the forward strand.
TTATAAAGTCCCTACAGAAACCCTTTAAAATGGGTCATATGCCCCTGAATGCCTTTGATGCCCAGATGCAGATTCCATGGTTCCCTGTGCTAGCATCCACCCATCCCTACTGCCCATTATGTGCCATGACACATAGCAGCACATAGAGATAGAGGGGAAGTGGGAGAGGTCTGCCCAGGGGGCACCATGCCAATTGACGGCAGAGGGTTTCAAGTTGTTCTATCACCTCTCCATTTCCTCCCCTTAAAAAAATTACTTCAGTCTCAGAAATCTTATATCTAATCTTATAACTTCTTGTTCTCAGAGAAACAGTACTTAGTGAGTCCTGTGTTGGAGGTGGAACTAATTGGGGAAAAGGTAAGTGTAGAAATGGTAGGAGGTTTAGAGAAACTGTCACCTAGATAGTATGTGTGGAAAGATGGAATTGGTGAGCAGGAGCCCACGATTCAGATCTCAGTTCCTCCATCACTGGACCAGGAACTTTGTGAAGATGGAGGCCATAACGAGTCACCTTGTATCCCAGAGCTGTGCTCAGTGCCCTGCATGGAGAAGTTGCCCACTGAAAGCCAAATATACACGAAGGGCACAAAAGAGTGAATGAGTGAATGAAACAACATGCCCACAAACAACACTGAAACTGTCGCTGTCTTCTTTGAGCCTCGGTTTCTTCATCTATAAATGGAAGGTTTTAGGCAAGACAGCTGCTGACAATCCATGATCCTCTATGAATAGAGAGTAGTGTTTTCCAAAGTGTGCTGATGGATGTTATGTGCAAAAACAAGGATCCTATGTTCAAATTTGGGGAATGGTGGGTTAAAGAGGTTTGTCTCTTTAAATTCATAATCCATAGAATTCATAAACCATGGTTTCTACTATATTCTACCTATTAGAAGCATCATTAAATCCAGCCCATACATAAAAGGAGGGAAATCAGTGTCCACCTTTCAAAGGAAGATATACCAAAGGATTTGTGGATATATTTTAAAACCACCACACCAGCTTGGGTGCTCTGGGTCTAGGTGAGATGCTCTTGGATGATAGGTGGCACACAATTTTCAAAAACTTTATATATCTTTGTGGTTTTCTTAGTGTGTATTATTTTAATATTTCTTTTACATCTTTTTTTAATGTTTGGTTTATTTTGGAGAGAGAGAAAGAGCATGAGGGGGGGATGGGGCAGAGAGAGAAGGAGACACAGAATCCAAAGCAGGCTCCAGGCTCTGAGCTGTCAACCCAGAGCCTGATGCGGGGCTAGAACCCACAAACCATGAGATGATGATCTGTGCCAAAGTCGGATGCTTAACCAACTGAGCCACCTAAGTGCCCCTGTTTTTTTTTTAATCTTTATTTTTGAGTGAGCGAGCGAATGAGCGAGAGAGAAAGAGAGAGAGAGAGTGCCTGCAAGTAGGGGAGGGGCAGAGGGAGATGGGGACAGAGGGTCTGAAGCAGGCTCTAGGCTCCAGGCTCCACACTCCACACTGACAGCAGAGAGCCCAGTGCGGAGCTCCAACTCCTGAACTATGAAATCATGACCTGAGTCAAAATCAGACACTTAACCAACTGAGCCACTCAGGCGCCCCAATTTCTTAGTGTGTATTAGGAAGTTTAACCAGTCCAACCAACCCTTGATATCACCAACATGATTGTTTAGAATTGAGCCAGGTTTAAAAATGAAGTCAAGTGGGGGTGCCTGGGTGGCTCAGTCAGTTAAGCATCTGACTTTTGATCTCAGCTCAGGTCTTGATCTCAGGGTCGTGATTCAGGCCCCGTGTTTGGCCCTGTGTTGGGTGTGAAGCCTACTTTTTTAAAAAAATGAAGTCAAGTGATGCTTTGGGAAAGGGTATTCCATTGTGTACTGCCACAGTTGACATGGTTTTTCTCACTTTTCTAATTGGGATCTTGGAGTTTATCTAGCCAGATCTGTGTGAATGCATTCATATAATAAAGTTAGTAATGCTATGATTATTTAAAAACAAAGTCAATTGAAAGATAGTTTAAGGATACATACTAGGGAATCTGGATATGGGAAGATACACAAAGGACTGAAGTTGTAGCTGAGAAGTTGTGTCTTTAGACCATTCCCATGATCAGCCCTGTGCTGGACACAGCATCCATCTGTGGGCTGGGCTGGAAGGGCTGGAAAGTGAGGCCAGTGGAGGGAGGAGGGGACAGGCTGACATTGACACTGCTTTGGGATGTTTCTAGCTCAAGACAAGCATGCTGAGCCAAACTGAGAACCCAATATGGAACCAGATCCTGACCTTCCGGATTCAGGTAGGTATGGCTGTTCCATCTTGACCACCCTCCTCCTCCTGGCCCACCAACAGAAAGGAAGTTTGAATGTTTGTGTAAGGGTGTGGATAGAAGGTAGGGACCAAGAAGCATGGGGTGGTGGGGGTGGGGGAGCAGGATCTGCCTGATAGGGAACATGAAGAAGGACATATTACAGAAAATTTATTTGTCCAACATTAAGAATGAATGGGCCATACAACTGAACTTTCCAGAAAATTGAAACTTGCCCTTTCATCTATGTTACAAAACAAAACCAAAAATCATTTAAAATCAATTTAAAGACTTATTTTAAATTGTACTGTGCATTTTCTTATAATCTAGGCAAAGTGCCCTGAAGATAATTACAGCTCTTTGTTAATGACCTAGAGGTATTGTGGGAGCATAGTTAGTATATGGGCTACACGTAGAATGGGCTATTTGTGCCTACACTAAATGGTTTCCAGATGCTCTTTGTGGGATTCTGTGGTCTGATTTTTATAGCTTTCCAGTCCTTCTTAGTTACCTATCAATGGTGTGGATCCCAGTTCTCTTAAAGTCCTGGGAGAACCTTGATTGCCTTTTGACTCCATGACAGGCTTCTAAAAGCTGCATGTAGAATAAGAATAAGCAATTCTGAAAAATAACTTGAGCACCGCCATAAGGATGAGTGCAAAGAACTTTGTGTGGCTTCTATTTGGCTACCCAGAGAGTATTTCACTTTCCTTATACCTTACATTTGTGTGATACAAAATCACTAATAAGCTCCCCTCTAGTTCCCTGGAACCCTCTTCCTTGCTTCTCCTAGAAGCTTCCCTAGTCTTCCTCCTGGTGAGGCATCATCTTTAACCATTCTTCATAATCCCTACCTTCCTGGGTGACTTTATAGACTCTTAAAATAGGAAGAGATTTCTTTTTAAGTTTATTTTGAGAGACAGAGTATGCGTGTGTGTGTGCGCGCACACACACACACACGTGAGCAAGGGAGGGGCAGAGAATGAGGGAGAGAGAGAACCTCAAACAAGCTCTGTTCTGTCACCACAGAGCCAGAAGCAGGGCTTGATCCTTGAACCTGAGCCAAAACTGAGTCAAATATTCAGCTGACTGAAACACCTACTGGTGCCCCAGTAGGAAGAGATTTTAAAGAAAGTCTAGTCTATCCTCCACCTTTGATCCCTCCCACCTGCCTCTGGCTGTGATGAGGCTCATGGCTAGGATCCTCACGTGCTTTGGATGCTCAGAGCTTTGAAAGTCTTCCATCATGGTCAGCTGCCTTTAGTCTTGGAAGCCAGCGGCACAGGCCAGGCCCACCTTCATCCCTGAAAGAGACCTTCCAACGGTTAAAGATGTCCAGACACTCCCTGGACCCTACCCACTTCCCACAAAACACAGTTTTCTAGGCTGGAGCCATTTGGATGCAGGCCTGATTGTCACTAGCCCTGTGGAAATGCAGAAAGCAGATGTGACCCTCACTCTAAATGGCAGGATGGCAACAGAGATGGTGGCATCTGAGGCTAGCTGGTCAGGGCCCCAGCAAGGCAGGCTGCAGGGGAAACTGCTAAAAATGGGTATTTTCCAGTTTATAATCCAAGTGCCCCAGGACAGAAGGACAGTCAAGACAAAGAACTGGGAAAAGGGAAGAGAATTCTCAACACAGTGGATGAAAAGATGGTTCAGCCATGAGTTTGAATTTGGAGGATTTGTCATTTTGGAAGACCCAGATGTTTTATGGTGCCCATCTCTCAACTTCCAGTGGGCCTTTCCTCACTTTTTACCTAACTATATGCTCAACTTGAAAGCCCTTTCCCTACTTCCCCCTGGCCCCCAGCTTCCCTGGCAAGGGAAGAATGGACAGCTCCAGGAGCTGCTGTGTGAGGGGAGAGGCCCGGACTGAGAGGATCTGAGTCCCACTCAGATCTTAAGCCCAGCAGCTCTGTTTTCCATGTGGGTTGGTTTTTGTTTTCATAATTGAGGGGGCCCTGTGGCAGAGTGGAGATATGTACCAGAAGCTTGCGTTCGCATCCTGACTGCACTCCTACTGTGTGACCCTAAGCAAGTCCTTCTGCTTCTCTGGGCCTCATTCCCCATCTGTAATTAGGAACGATTACAGCCCTCACTGGGTTATGGCAGAGTCATTAGGACCTCTAAAGCTGCTTTAGCCCCTGCATATAACATGAGACCTTCAGGAACTCCGTTGCTCTGTGCCTCAATTTTCCTGTCTGGAAATGGGAATAATAGCACCTGGCTTATGGGGTTGTTGGAATGAGTCACTCAGGTGATCCATGTGGATCATTTAGCACAGGCCATGGGACAACAGAAACCCTCCCCATAATAGCAGCAACTACTATTTACTCTCTGAGGAGATAGATGTCTTGCTGTTTAAAAGTTAACTGCTGGGACACCTGGGTGGCTCAGTTGGTTGAGTGTCTGACTTTGGCTCAGGTCATGATCTCGTGGTTCCTGAGTTCAAGCCCCATGTCAGGCTCTGTGCTGACAGCTCAGAGCCCAGTGCCTGCTTCAGATTCTGTGTCTCCCCTTCTCTCTCTGCCCCATCCCTGCTCACACTCTGTCTCTCTCTCGCTCAAAAATTAATAAACATTAAAAAAAATTTTAAAGAAGAAATAGAAAAGAAAAGTTAATTAACAGTGAAGAATACATTTTAGGCCACAACTTCCATGCAAGACAGACTGAGCCCCACATTGGGCGCTGTGCTGACAGCCCGCAGCCTTCTTGGGATTCTCTCTCTCTTCCTCTCTATGCCCTTCCCCTGTTCATGCTCTCTCACATACTCTCTCTTTCTCAAAATAAATAAGTCAACTTAAATAAAAAAGAATAAGAATACTAAAGCAACTATGGGACCTCTCCCAGGTCCTTGCAAGAAGCCCATGCAAGTGAGGAGGCCCACAGCCACAGATTTATATATCCCCATGGTAAATTCATTTTGGCTGTGGTCACATAGCTTGCTAATGATTGAGCCAGGCCTTGGACCCAGACCCAGGACTTCCCAGCTGCACTCAGACTCCTCGAGGACCAGACTACCTGAACTTGTACCCACTGCTGCTCTTGCTTTCCTCTTGTAGCTGCCCTGTCTATCCAGCTACATCAAGTTCAGAGTCTTGGACTGGTAAGTTGCCGGGAAGAGGCTGAAAAACATTTAGGGGAGGAGAAAATCTGAGCTGGGCCAGCAGCTCAGGCTGTGTTTCTCTCCAGCCCCAAGAACAAGTGCCAGGATGAGATTGGGACGGTCAGTCTGTTCCTCAACCAAATCTCATCCACCGGAGCAGAAATAGAAGGCAAGCAATCCCCCAGGCCCCTGCCTCCTGCCTCTCTCCCACCCGGCCCTGTCGCCCTTACCTTCTCTTCTTGCAGGAATGTACTCTGGCTTCCTACCGTGTTTTGGCCCCAGCTTCCTGACTCTCCGTGGGGGTAAAAAGGCCCCTTTCAGGATCCAGGAAGAAGACACTGTAAGCTTCTCATGACAGCTCTAGGGAACAGTGTAGGTAAAACCAACCACATGAAAGGTGCTGGGGCCTGGGAAGTGCCGGGGGAGGATCCGGCCCTGGTTTCTGTCCATGATGCTATTAGAGAACATGTAACCTTTGTGTAAATGGCTATGTGTATATGGGATGTGTGTTGTGTCACAGAAAGGAACAGATGGAGAGCTCTGAGGAAGGGGCATTGAGATGAAATGTCAGGTCAGATTTCCAGCAGGTGGAAAGGACATACAAGACTAAAACAGCATAGGAAAAGTGGAAAGTACTGGGCTATTAAAGATTGGTGATAGGAGCGCCTGGGTGGCCCAGTCAGTTGAGTGTCCGACTTTGGCTCAGATCATGATCTCAGTTTGTGGGTTCAAGCCCCACGTTGGGCTCTGTGCTGACAGCTCAGAGCCTGGAGCCTGCTTTGGATTCTGTGTCTCCCTCTCTCTCTGCCACTCCCCCACTCACATATACACACACTCTCTCTCTCAAAAATAAATATTAAAAAAAATTTTTTTTTAAAGATTGGTGATAAATTTCAGGAAGCCAGCTCCAACTGGCTTAAAAGAAGGGAAGAATTCTTGAGTGAGGACAAGCTGCAGGCACCAGGACCTCAATGCCATTAAGAGGCTAGCTCATTCACTCCATCTCTTGTCTCTGCTGCTCCTCAACCTGGGCTTCATCCTTTCCTACTTCAGTCAGGCCTCCCTGCTGGCTAGTGGCCATCCAAGCCTCTGATAGGGAAGGCCCAAGGAGCATTCTAATTGGCTGATATAGGTCATGTGTACTCTCCTTGGGCCAATCACTGTTGCTGAGGAGGTGGGGCATACCCTGATTGGCCAGGCTGGAGTTGCACACCCAGTGTTATCACAGCCTTGTCCAAGCTGGAAGCATTTGCTGAGAACCCGAACTTTGATTTGATCAGGGGGTAGAATGCGCAAAGAGGAGTGGGCCTCAGAGTACGGAAGAAGAGGGTCAGGGCCCAGAGGTTTCCTGGCACAACCATGTCTAGAGTGTCTGGAATTCCACCCCTGAATTGTGGTCAACCCTAGGCAGAAAGTTACTAGGCAATATTGCTTATTGTCTTTGCTGCAGAAGTGTCCAGGGAGATTTGTCTGCTCGTTTGCTCTCATCCCTTTTGGCACTGTTTTCCTTCCTGTTGCCCTAGAATATTCCCAACGCTGTTAAGGATGGCTTAGCTTATCGAGGCCGGGTCTTCCTGGAGATACTCACCCACATTGGTCCCCATCAAAACTTTAAGAAGGATCTCACCTCTGAAGTGACCAGTATAGAGGTAACTACAGGAAAAGGTAACTCAGGAGTAAAGAGCCCCTCTGTCCACCCCAAATCTACTGTGGGTCCTGTTCCTGACACTGTAGAGGCCCTAGTCATAAGCTGAATGACCTTTTGGGTGCATGAGGATGTTTGATCAACCTGCCTGAGTCTTTATCAGGATCCTATTGGGGCTTCATGCTGTGCCAAATCCCAGGTGGTCAGGGACCCAGTAAATACAAAATAAGGTTTCTGTTTAAGAAATGTATAATCTAGTTAAGGAGAAATTATGTTCTAATGATTTCTTAAAAATTTTTTCAGTGTTTATTTACTTTTGAGAGAGAAAGAGAGGGAAAGACAGAGCATGAGTGGCGGAGGGGCAGAGAGGCGGACATGAGTGGCGGACAGAGACACAGAATCTGAAGCAGGCTCTAGGCTCTGAGCTGCCAGCACAGACCCTGATGCAGGGCTCAAACTCATGGACCACAAGATCACAACCTGAGCTGAAGTCAGACACTTAACCGACTGAGCCACCCAGGCGCCCCAGGAGTTTTTATTTCTTCCTGAAGGCTGGGGAAGACCACTGATGCAGGAACCAGCAAGAGGAGCAGTGTTGAGAATAGCCACCCACTTATTCAAAATTGGAATATAGTCACTAGGAAGGAGGGCCCAAGAGGAGGGAGCAAATTCCAGAGAACTTTTGGACACAGAATGGTTTGAGCCACCGACTAACGAGACATTAAAAATGAGGCTAACTGCCCTAAGCTGATGCTCATTTTCTGCCTCAGGTGGCACGGTGGTTAGGGGTGGCATGCATCAACGTGGACTCCCTGAAGTAGAATCAGGCCTGGGAGGGGTGGATGATGTCCACCCCTGGGGGGGTTTGACATGTGCTTGTGAGATATCCATGAAGACCAGTCCCCAAGGCTGCTAGCCAGATGGTGTGTCATCAGCACACCAGGGTCTGAACACAGGGTCGTGGAGGAACTGCCTGGGAGGAGTAGGTGGGTGAAAGGGTGCCACAGCCTAAGGCAGGTCAAGGAGGGGGAGGGGCTTGCAGAAGAGACTGAGGAGGAGTCTGCAAAAGGGAGCATCGAGGCAGCCCCCTGGAGGGAGAATTGCCAGGCCGCATAGGTGTGAGGGAGAAGCTGCGTGCAGACTGTGCATATGGGCAAGTGCATAGAAACTTGGATGGAAAATAGAAGGAGACAAGATCAGGTGATAGCTAAATAGAGGCTCAGAGGTGAGAAGGAGGGTTATTTTTAATGACAGCAGAGAAGAGCTAGTGAACAGACTGGGTGAGTGCAAGAGGAGGGCAGGGGTTGGCCATGGAAATGCGAGCAGCTGACGTAGTAGATGGAGGACCCGGAGCATGTGGGAGGAGGCGGCTAGAGAAGAGCTCAGAGCAGATGTGTGCGTGTGTGTCACCTTCATCACACCCCTGCCCACACTCATCCCTTCAGGGAGGGCATTTAGGAAAAATGGAGAGGGAGAGGTGGCGCAAGTCAGAGCCTAGGCTAGCCCTCTGTGCATCAGAGGGAGAAGCCTCCCTTTCAGGAAGGAAAGGAACCACAGCTGACTGGGAGGAGGGGGCCAGGTGATAGAGGTCCTGGGAGGAACTGCCCTTGAGCCGGAGTCAAAGCAGGATTTGGAGGGGGCGGGGGTTCAAAGATGGTCCAGCTCATCCTGAAGAGAAGCAAAGATGACCTTCAAAAGAAACAGGGCACCTCATCATTGCCTCCCTACCTGTCTATATAGCCTTGGCTTATGTACTGGGGATGTGGGGGGTTTTGTTTTAGAGGCACCACAACCGGCAAAAGTATGGGCTGTGCGTCATCTTCCTCTCCTGTACCAAGATGCCCAGCTTTAAGGACCCAATCCAGTTCGAGGTCAGCATTGGCCACTATGGAAACAAGACAGACCTGAGTTACAAGCCTGTCATCTCAACCACACAGTACAGCCCAGTGATATATGATGGTAATAGTCAGATCCAACCAAAGAATAGAGAGCATCCACTGCATGCCAGGCTTGTGCTTGGCCCTTTTATAAGGGTATTAGCTCATGAACATTTATAGGTATTGTTAACCCACATGTCATTCATGAGGAAAATGAGCTTCGGGGAGGTGAAGTCACCTGCCAAACATTGCATAGCTAGTAGGCGGTGAGCCCATGACAAGAGTTGAAAGTAGGTGTTTACGTCAAGTCTCACTCTACACTAAATTCCACACTACAACTTCCCCAACCCCATCTTCGTCCCTACTACTCTGAACCACCCTGATCCGTCCATGCAACTATCTTCTGCTACTTGTCTGCCTACCTTCTATCCATCCATTAATTCACTCATCCACCCTTTTATCCATTTATCTCCCACCCATCCACTGTCCCAAACACTCAGCCACCCTCCCTTCCATCCATTCATCCATTCATCCAATATATGTTTATTAAACACCTATACCGGGCACAATAGAGTAGCAGTTCTCAAAGTGCAGTCCCTGGCTGAGAATCAGGATCACCTTGGAACTTTAGAAATGCAGATTCTTGGCCCCACCTCAGTCCTACAGAATCAGAAAATCTGGGGATGGTGCCCTACAATCTGTTTTAACAAGCCCTCCATATGATTATGATTCAGATGCATGCTAGAGTTTGAGAGCCACTGTTCTAGAGGAATACTGCCTCCCCTTCCTCTTCAACAGCTTTGCAATCTCATCGCCCATTGAGAGCCTTTCTGTGCTTAAAAAACTTCCCTGGTGTTTTAAGAACAGCTTATTGAAATAAAATTCACACACCATACAATTCATCCAAGTATGCAATTCAGTGGTTTTTAGTGTATTCACAGAATTAGGCAACCATCTGGTTGATTCCAGAACATTTTCATCACTCCAGAAAGAAACCCTGTACCCACCAGCAGTCACTCGCTATTTCTCCCCTATGTCCCCAAATGCAGGCAACCACTAATCTACTCTCTGTCTCTATGGAGTTGTCTATTTTGGACATTTTATTGTACACATGGATTCACAATATGTAGTCCTTGGGGTCTGGCTTCTTTCACTTAGCATAATGTTCTACTTATTTTTTTTAAATTTTTTTTAGTGTTTATTTATCTTTGAGAGAGAGAGAATGGTGGGGGAGGGCAGAGAAAGAGGGAAACACAGACTCTGAAGCAGGTTCCAGGCTCTGAGCTGTCCGCACAGAGCCGGACATGGGGCTTGAACTCACAGACTGTGAGATCATGACCTGAGCCAAAGTTGGACACTCCACTGACTGAGCCACCCAGGTGCCACATGCTCTACTTATTTTTAAATTATGAAATATATACAAAAATATATTAAATGTATATATAGAATTTAAAGAAAAATAAAATGAGCACCCCTGAACTCACTACCCAGTTTAAAAGAGAGAAAATTGCCAGCATCTTAGAGGTTCCCTGTACGCTCTTCCCACATTCATTTACCCACGAAATAACCACAATCCTGACCCTCATGATAATCACTCCCTTGCTCTACTTTTAAATTTTTACCACCTATGTAGGCAGCTCTAAACAGCATACTATTTTTGCATTTTGTTCGAGTGGAACTCTGCAGTCTACATCTATTTTCCATCTTTTGCTCTATATTAATTTTTGTATGTTGGTGTATATAGCTGAAGTTCATTTTCATTTCTGTATATGTTCTACTGTATGATTATAACACCAATTATGTGGTATATGTAGACATTGGGATGTATCTTCTTTTCCTACTATAATAATTTTGTTATAAACATTCTTGTACATGTCTCTTGGTCTCAAGTGCAAGACTTCCTCTAAATTATATACCCTAGAATGAAGGAGAGAATCAAAGCAAAAGTAATTATACCAAAATTACACTCTCATCAGCACGATATGAGAATTCCTGTTACTCTGTGTTCTCACCAGGACTTGATGTTGCCCAGCCTTTTCGTTTTAGCAAATCTGATGGATGTAAAATGGTATCTTATAAGATCTTGATTTGTGTTTTCCTGATTATTAATGGAGGATGAGCAACTTTTCATGTGTTTACAAACACTTGTTTTTCTCATCTGTAAAAAGCCTATTAATATATTTTATCTATTATTCTATTAGGCTTGTCTTTTTCTTATTGACTTTAAGTTATTTTTTCCAGGAACAATCCTTTGTCAGATGGGTATCTTGTAAGTATCTTCCCTAAGTTTGAGGCTTTTCATTCTCTTAATTACAATCTTTTATTTTTTTATTGAGATATTATTTGCAAACTATAAAATGCACATATTTTAAGTATACAATTTGATGCATTTTGACAAATACATAGGCCTATGTAACTACCATGGGCAGAAAATTCCATCTCCCCAGAAAGCTGCCATATGTGCTGCCCCTTTACCGTCAATCTCCCCAACACTGGGGGCAGTCATTGCTGGGCTGTCTATCACTATAGATTTGTTTTGTTTTTCCTACAACTTCATGTAAGTGAAATCATACATACAGTTCTCTTTCTATGGCTTCTTTGGCTCAGTGTAGTGTTATAGGTGTTCATCCATGTTGTTACACAGACAAGTGTCTTGTTCCTTTTTATTTCTGATAGGTACTCCGTTATGGGAATATGACAGTTTATTTACCCATCCCTCTGTTGGACATTTAGATTGATTCAGCTTTTGGAGTATTATGAATAGAGCTACTATGAACAGTCTAGTACAAGTCTCTCTATACACATGTGCTTGCATTTCTCTTGGCTACATACATAGGAATGGGATTTGGGTTAAAAAGAAAATAACTAGCAATCTTCCAGAGTGTTTGTATGATTTTACAACCCCACAGCAGTGTTTGAGAGTTGTACTTGCTGCCCATCCTAGCCAACATTTGATACTGTTGGTCTTTTTCATTTGAGTCATTCTAGAGGGTGTGATATACACAACTGTAATTTTAATTTCCATTTATCTCATCAGTAGCAATAGTGAGCATCTTTTCATGGTCACCTATATTTCTCTAGCAAAGGTACTGTTCAAGTCTTTTGCCAGTCTTTCACTGGGTTGTTTGGCTTTTTACATTGCATTCCTAGAGTTCTTTTATATTTTGGGTACAAGTCCTTTGTCAAGACCGTTTTGTTAATACTTTCCACTCTGTGGCTTGACTTTTCAGTTTCCAAGCAGTGTCTTTTCAAGATCAAAAGTTTCTAATTTTTGTGAAGGAAATAAATTCTAATTGTGAGGGCTGCTTGGCTGGCTCAGTCAGAAGAGCAGGCGACCCTTGATCTCAGGGTCATGAGTTAAAGCCTCAAGTTGGGTGTAGAGATCACAAATAAGTAAATAAGCAGATTAATTAACTAAGTGATTTTGATGAAATTAAATGTGCTGCTGATTATCTTTTCTTTTAAGTAATATGTTATTTGGTCCAAGAAATATTGTCTATGTCAAGATCATGAAGATATTCTCCTGTGTTTCATTCTACCAGCTTTATAATTTTAGCTTCTTTGTTTAGGTTTATGATCTAACCTGACTTGATTTTTGTATATGGTGTGAGGTCAGATTCTTATTTCTATAAAGATAACCAATTCAGTACCATTTGCTGAAAAAAACTTCATTCCCACTTACAATTACGTTGACACCTTTGTTGAAAATTGATTAACCATATGCTGTGGGTCTCTTTCTAGAATCCCTGTTCTGTTCCATTGATCTGTCTGTCTTTATGCTGATATCCCACTAGTTTGATTACTATAGTTCGAAAGCCAGTCTTTAAATCACTCAGTGTAAGTCCTCCAACTTTGTTATTCTTTTACAAAGTAATACAGTATTTGGCTATTCTGGTTCCTTTCCATTTTCATATAAATTTTAGCATCAGCTTGACAATTTCTACAAAAAGCCTGCTGGGATTTTCCTCTTTCTTTTGTTCTAAACAAGTGTTTTTTATTTGTTTAGTTTAGTTTTGTTTTTAGTATTGCGTTCTGTCTCCACTCTGGCTATACATCTCTGGATTATTTGTAGTGGTTGGTCAAGAAGTTGCAATATTGATCTTTAATCTATCATCATCTACCTTGAGTTAATATTATAACTACTTCAGGGGTGCCTGGCTGGCTCAGTCAGTTAAGCATCTGACTTTGGCTCAGTCATGATTTTGCGATTTGTGGGTTTGAGCCCCGTGTTGGGCCCTGTGCTGACAGCTAGCTCAGAGCCTGGAGCCTGCTTCGGATTCTGTGTCTCCTTCTCTCTCTGCCCCTCCCCTGCTCATGCTCTGTCTCTCTCTCTCTCTCTCAAAAAAGAAAATGAAGAAAAAAAAATTTAATATTATAACTACTTCATATGATATTATATATATCCACATATAATTGTTGTATATAAAATAAAATGCAATTTTAATAATACAATTTTATTTTCACCTTTGTTATACATTCTAGAGTTGGTTTGCTAATATTTTGTTTAGGATTCTTGCATCAATGTGAATAAGATTGATCTGTAATTTTCTTTCTTGTAGTGTCTTTGTTGGATTTTTATATTTATATCAAAATTATGCTAGCCTCCTGAAATTGAGTAGCATTTCCTCTTTTTATTCACTAGGATCATTTGGGTAAGACTGTAATCATCTGTTTTTTGAAAGTGATAGAACTCACCTCTAAATATAAGCCTGGTATTGGTTTGTTTGTTTTTAATTGATTGATTCAAATACATATTTATTTTAATTACTCCACTTTTCTATTTCTTTTTAAGTCAATTTTGGTATGTTTCATTTGTCTAGGAATTTATAAATTTTATGTAAATTTTCAAAATTTTCAGCATAAAATTATTCATAGTATCTTTTAAAAAGTATCTTTAAAAATTTTTTTATTGTGGCAAAATACACATAATGTAAAATGTACCATTTTAACCATTTTTAAGTGTACAGTTCAGTGGAATTAAGTACATTCACAATGTTGTGTCACTATCACCTCTATTTCTAGAACTCTTTCATAATCACAAACAGAAACTCTACCCATTGGACAATAAATCGCCTTGTCCTCCTCCCGCCCTCCCCCCCCACCTCTGGTATCCTCTATTCTACATTTTGTTTCTCTGAATTTGCCTATACCTCATATGTGGAATCAAATAATATATGTTTTTCGTGTTTGACTTATTTCACTTAGCATTTGTTTTCAAGGTTCATCCATGTTATAGCATATGTTAGAACTGCATTCCTTTTTACGGCTCAATCATATCCCTTGGTATGTACGTATCACATTTTGTTTATACATTCATATGTTGATGGACACTGGGTTGTTTCCACATTTTGGCTATTATGAACAATGCTGCTTATGAAGATCAATATACATATACCTGAGTCCCTGTTTTCAGTTATTTGGGGCATATGCCTAGGAGTGCAAGCACTGGATCATATAGTAATTCTGTTTAAGTTTGTGAGGAACCATCAAACTATTTTCCATCAAAATTTCTTACTGTTATCTGTTTATCTCTGCAATATCTAAAAAATAGCTGTCCTTATTTTTTTATTCTTTGCAGGCACACGCATGCACTTTCTTTTCTCTTCTTAAGTCTTGACAGATTTTACCAACCTTTTACTACTACAAATAATGCTGTTAAGATATAATCTTATCCACAAGTGATTTCACTTAAGTCAATATAACGGTAAGATAAATTTCCCAAAGTGGAATTGGTCAGGGGCGCCTGGGTGGCTTAGTCGGTTAAGCGTCCGACTTTCGCTTAGGTCATGATCTCGCAGTTCTTGGGTTCGAGCCCCGCGTCGGGCTCTGTGCTGACTGCCAGCTCAGAGCCTGGAGTCTATTTCAGTCTGTGACTCCCTCTCTCTCTGACCCTCCCCTGCTCATGCTGTCTCTCTCTCTCTCCTAGAAATAAAATTTAAAAAAAAAAGTGGAATTGGTCAAAAGTGTATTTGCATCTTGGCAGATATTGCAAAACTGCCCTTCATGCTGGTCATTTTCCCGTTTGCTCTCATTATCTCTAGCAAGGAGACACTTTGCATGCTCTGTTCTACATCAAGCTTCATTCTTGCCCATCCTTGATCTATTCTGTACCTCAGAGCTGAACACCTGCAAACTACATTTCCCAGAGTCCCATGCCAGCTGATAAAAGAGGTGATAATTGTTGTTCTGTTCTATCTCTCCACCTCTTCACTTTGTCTTTCTGCCTCTCCCTCCCCCTCTCTCCCACCCCTGATTCAGGAGGCATCACTGGAAGTAGCTACATCCCTTCAATGATCCCAGCTTTGGCTGGTCCCTCCTCCATGATTCCAGCCTTGGCCAGGCCTCTGCTCCTCTGCACTACTGGTTGGGCATCACCTTGGTGGCTCCAGCACCTTGTGCAGCTACCCCGATGATGAAGCCATGTTGTGCACCTGTCTCTGTTCACACCATTGCCTCCTTTTTGTTCCCCAGCCCTAGAAACAGAAGTCTCTTCCTCCTGTTACTAATATCTGAGTAAGCTCATTTTCCTCTTCTTGATCTCTCGGCCCTTTCAATACATTAAATCCCCTCTATTTCAAATACATGCCATGGCCTTTTTCTTTTCCTGGCTGCACCCTAATAATCCTCCATAAAGGATGTACCATTCAACACTCCCACCAGCAACATATGAGACCCTAATCAGTCTGATAAGTGAAAACTGGTATTTTGGTGTGGTTTTTACTTTGTGTTTGTTGTTATAAATGAAGTTCGGCATCTTTTCATATGTTTAAGGTCATTTGTGTTTCCCATTATTTTCCTGTTTATGTATTTTCTCTCTTATTCTATTGAGATATTAGTCATTTTCTTATTGATTTCTAGGATGCCTTCATAGATGAGGGAGATTAGGCCCTTATGATATGACCTGTCGATATATGTCCTATATTTGTCTCATATCTTTGTCTATGGTGTTTGGGATTTTTTTCCCATGAAGACTTTTTTTTTTTTTAATGTACTCATACTACTTCTTTTAGGGCTTCTGGTTTTTGAGTCATAATTAGAAAGGTCTTCTCCACTCCAGATTTATTAAGGAGAATTCCCTCATGTTTTGTTCTAGAAGTTTGTGGTTTCTCAACCAATACCTTCTTCATAACGAATGCCTTCTCTTTTTCTGATATTTTTCCCTATAAATTTCTTGATCTTTTTGTCCAGCTCCCCAAATATCCTTTATTTGCAAGTCTACTAACTTTACCAGGATATGTTGAAATGTTGATCCCTTGGAGTCAGTTTTCCCTGGCATGTGGTGTACTCTTTTATCGGTAGATTAGAATCTTACTTTGTTAGTAATTTCTTTAGTGGTGTAATTATTTTTACAGTTTTTTAATTGGATTGCATGTCTTCCTATTATGGGGTTATAAGAGTTCTTTATATATGCTAGATACAAGTCTTTTATTAGATGTATTATTTGCAAATAGTCTGTGGCTTTTCTTTTCATTTTCATAACAGTGTTTTTGAAGTGTGAGTAGCTTTAATTTGGAGGAAGTCCAATTTTTTTCTTTTATGGTGTCATATCTGAGATTCCTTTGCCTAACCCAAGGTTATGAAGATTTGTCTCCCTATCTTCTAAAAGTTTTATACTTTTGGTTCTTATATTTAGCTGTATGATCCATTTTGAATTAATTTGTATATGAATACAATTTTTCAAGCATGATTTATTAAAATGACTATCTCTTCCCATGTGAGTTTTCTTTAGTTATTTATATATATGTATATATATTTATGTTTATTTATTAATTTTGAGATGGGGGCAGGGGGGTAGAGGGGCAGAGAGAGAAGGAGAGAAAATTCCAAACGGGATCCACTCTGTCAGCACAGAGCTCGACACGGGGCTTAATCCCACGAGCTGTGAGATCATGACCTGAGCTGAAATCAAGAGTCGGATGTTTAACCAACTGAGCCACTCAGGCGCCCCTCTTTAGTTATGTTTTTAAATATTCTGTCCCATTGTTTAGGTTTTCTATTTCAGGGGCTCCACTTATGGGCTTAACAATTTTCCCTGGTTTTCTTCTGTATCCATCTTCTTCTCCTTGATCCTTTTTGATTCTTTATTTCCATTTTATTCTGGTGACTCTTCTTATTTCTATCCTTACTTCTGTGCCTCTCACCGGCTTGCCTGCAGCATCTAATCTCCGTTAGGCTTCTTTTTATGTTGTCTTCTTTCTAGGGTGTTTGTGTTTTTACTTCTACTTTTTTTTTACCAGCTCACATTTCCTCCTCTGAGCCCTGAGTTCATTCTGGGAGTGTATTTTTGCTGGCACATTCTGCACCCTGCTCCCATCAAGCTGTGCTTCCAGCTGTCTGTCCAGCTCTTCGCTTCCCCGCAGGCGACTTCTGTTGCACTTCACCCCTTTCGGCTTTGAGGGCAATCACAGTTGCTTTTGGCAGTCCTTATGTGTATTTTGAGTCTGCAGATTATATCTGTCTCCTTGCTTTGCTGAAAATGGAGTTGTTTTCCTCCTCCTTGTTGCTTTTGTATGCCATCCAAGAGTAGAAGAAGAAAATTGCCATCTTGTGCCGTACGTTCATATCTGAGAGCCCCAGTCCTGGACCTCTGCTCACTTACCATTGTAATGATTCATTCAGTGCCGGAGTCTGCATCGGGGGTCTGCCAACAATTCTGGAAAATTGTAAGATATTTTCACTTTGAAAACTACTACTTCTCCTTGTCTCTTATAGCTCCTTTTCAAACACACTCAATTCTCTGTGGAACTTGTCATTCTGTTCTTCATATTTTTAAACCTCCCTTCCATATTTGCCATCTCTCTGAGCTGCATTCTGCATAACTTCTTCTAGATCTTCTTGGAAGGGCCTGAGGCAACCAATATATTTAAAATGCTTTGGCAGCTCCTGATCCCTGGTCCCCACTTTATTCTTCCCCATGATATTTTCTATCATTTGACCCACTGTATTTTAATGTATTTTGTCTTTTTTGCCTCCACTATCTTTTAAATTCTTAAGTAAACTTTTGATTCAGGGATGCCTGAATGGCTCAATTGGTTAATGAGATCAATTGGTGATCTCACAGTTCATGGGACTGAGCCCATGTCGGGCTTCACACTAAGTGTGGAGCCTGCTTAGAAGTCTCTCTCCCTGTCTTTCTCTCTCTGTCCCTCCCCCTCTCGTGTGCACTAGCTTTCTCTCTCTCTCTCAAAAAACAAACAAACAACCTTTTGATTCAAGTATAACATAGCTATGGAAAGTACACAAAGCAAAGTGTCCAACTCAATGAATCATCGCACAGCAAACACACCCGTGTAACAACATTCAGACCATGAAACAGAGTCCTGACATCTCAGAGGCCCCTTGAGCCTTTCTGCCCCCACCTCCACCAAGGGCATTACCCTCCTAACCTCCATTTTGCCTGGTGGTTTATAAAAACGAAACCAGATAGCACGCAGTCTTTTGTATCTGGCTTCTTTTGCTCACCATTTTGTGAAATGCATTCGGAAACCTAGATGATGTTGGCTGTAGCTGCAGCTTGTTCTCCTTGCTGTATAGTATTCCATGGTGCAAATATACCATAACTTATTTTTCCCTTCTACCGCTGAGAGGTTTCAGTGGTTTTCAGTTTTGGACTATTACAAACAGTCCTGCCATGAACATTTTGCGACCTGTCTTTAATGCTGTGACCCGCTTCGGTTGGGTGTATGCCTGGAAGCAGAACTGCAGGGCTATGGGGCACCTGGGTGCCTCAGTCAGTTGAGCGCCTGAGTTTGGCTCAGGTCATGATCTTGCAGTTCATGAGCTCGAGCCCCACATCGGGCTTTGTGCTGACAGCTCAGGGCCTGCAGCCTGCTTCGGATTCTGTGCCTCCCTCTCTCTCTGCTCCTCCCCTGCTCACACTCTGTCTCTCTCTCTCTCCAAAATAAATAAACATTAAAAAAAAAAAAAAAAAAGAACGGTGGAACTGCAGGACTAGAGAGTGTGTATATTGGTTCTGAGCTGCTTGTTTTCCTGGAATTGTATCTCTGGGAAACCTTTGGGACTTTAAAGCTTTACCTCCAGAGAGAATTTCTTTGCTTCCTCCGGTTACCTGGGGCACTGCCAACCAAAGGCCACTTTACATGTTTTCCAGCCCACACAGGTGGTATGAGTGCAGAATACAACCTATGTGAGGCTCCAATTAAAGTTACAAATGTTTGAGAAAACTTCCTGCCCCCTCTACCCAGAGACATGCTGGAGATGGGCCTGTTTCCTCACTGTTGTCTTCTGTGTGGTGGATTATTTCTTGACTGAGCGTTTAGGTTTTGGGATGGTAGCTTTGCATGGCAGATTCATTTGGTAAGGGCTGCCCTAACAAAGCACCACAAACTAGGTGGCTTAGAACAATGAGAGACTTGTTCTCTGTTCTGGAGGCTAGATGTCCCAAATCAAGTTGCTGGTTCTTTCTTTTATTTATTTTTAAATTTCTTTTTGAGATTTTTTTAAGTTTATCTACTTATTTTGAGAGAGAATATGAGTGGAAGAGGGGCAGAGAGAGAATCCCAAGCAAGCTCTGCACTGTCAGCAAGGAGCCCGATGCAGGGCTTGAATCTACAACCCTGAGATCAAGAGTCACACTCTCTGCCAGCTCAGCCTGCCAGGCGCCCCAGGGTTGGTTCCTTCTGATGGATCTGAGGGAGAATCTGGTCCAAGCCTCTCTCCCAGCATCTGCTGTTGCCTACAATCTTTGGTGCTCCTTGGCATGTAGATGCGCCACTCCACCTCTGCCTTCTGTCTTCACGTGGTGTCGTTCCTCTGTCCCTGTGTCTTCATGTGGCTGTCTCTCTGTGTCCCTCTCTTCTTATAGGAACATCTATACTGTGTTAAGGCTCCAACCTACTTCAGATGACCTCATCTCAACTAATGACAGTTGCAATGACCCTATGTCCAAATAAAGTCACATTCTGAGGTAGTGGGGTTAGGACTTCAACATATCTGTATAGGGGCCACAATTCAACCCCTAATACATGGGGTCTCCTATTAGACTACCCATTGTGGGCAGTGCCAGGCTTTCTCTACTGAGGCCCCTGCTCTGGCACTTGCCAAAGAGAAACACAAGTTCAGGGCACCTGGGTGGCTCAGTTGGTTAAGCATCCGACTTCGGCTCAGGTCATGGTCTCACGGTTTATGGGTTTGAGCCCCATGTTGGGCTCTGTGCTGACAGCTAGCTCAGAGCCTGGAGCCTGTTTTGGATTCTGTGTCTCCCTCTCTCTCTGACTCTCCCCTGCTCATGCTATCTCTCAGAAATAAATAAAACATTAAAATAATTTTTTAATAAAAAAAGAACAAACAAAGAGAAACACAAGTTCTCCAATATTTCCAGAAACTTAGAGGGCAAAAGTCAGTTTTGTTTTTGCTTGCCTCACAGATTGTCTGCTTTTAGTTTATTTTGACTTATGTGAATTTCTTTTATCAAGTCAGCAATACAATTCAGAAAAATTTTTAAATGCAATTATGTTCCATCTAGCATCCCCTCCCCCTCCCTACCATTTCAATAAGGAACATGGCCAGGGAACCCAGTTTGTCAAACTCATCACTGTTTTTTATCTATCCTTGCTCTCCTCACCCCACGCCTCTGCACTGGCAGGCCCTTTATGTTAGATGTCTGCCCACTCCAACCAAACCCTGGGTCTCCCCTCTGCCTTGCAGCCCACCCAGAAGGGAGACCCTACCTCTCAAGTCATGTACCTTTACCTTGAGGTTAAGGGCACAGGGCTTTGGAGCTAGAAACCTGCATTATGATCACCTGGCCATGCCTGGATTTTCCCACGTGTAAAATGGGGAATTTTGAAAAGCGACATGATACCCTGAGCACAATGAATGCTTGGTAAGGCCAGCAATGTTCATCATAGTACATATGTTCTCAACTGGCCACCAGCCCACCCTCTGGCAGGAGGGATCCAATTAGGATTATTAACAGATGGCATCCTTGAGGAATGGAATAGCTCAGGGAAGATCCTCTGAGGGGACTTCCCACGGTCCCTCAGACACCTCCCCCGCCTCACCACCCCCTCCACATGTCTGTGTTTCAGGGAACATCTACCATTATGTGCCCTGGTACAACACCAAGCCAGTGGTGGCCGTGACCTCCTACTGGGAGGACTCCAGCTTCCGCATGCACTGCCTCAACCTCCTTCACTTCACTCGGGACCGCCTGGTGAGTGGTGCAACAAGGCACAGGGGTGGGGCAGGGCCATCGATGGGAGGCTTGGTGAACCAAATCCCCAAGGATTTGGGAGTCCTAGGGAGCCAGTCACTCTCGTTGCTCACACATTCCACACCAGTGAAGATGGAAGTGTCCGGCACTGTGCTAGATACTGAAGACTCAAAGCTTAATAAACACAGCGCCAAGCCCCACTACCTGAGAGGGCAGACATGCAAATAGCTACTATAGAGCACAGCCAGGGCTGGAGTTACAGTACCCAGCGCTATGGGGGTAGAGAGATTAGGAGTGGAGGAGGTGAGACGAAGAGAGGATATTCAGAGGTGTTTGAAAAGCAGATAACATTTGAGGAGTGTCTTGAAGAATGAAAAGTTTGCTGGGGGCATGGTGGGGGTGCAGAGAAGGGAACAATGTACAAAGCCATGGTGACATGAAGTTCTGGGGTGGCAGGGCCAAGGAGGTGATGTGGAAATAAGGCCAGAGAAGCTGGAAGGGGTCAGATCACAAAAAAGCTTATGCATCTGTTAAGGAGGAAAGTCACTGAACAATTTTAGGCAGGAGAGCCACCTTAGATACGACTTTCTTGCACCCACAGAAGGGAAGCCCTGGGTCAAGACTGTACCCCTTACAGTCCTGCCCTATCCTGGCTCCTTCCTGCTGCTTATTCTATTGGGTCATAGAGAGGGTGCGTGGGGATCCTAGCCTTGTAAGGGCATGTGACAGCTTTGGACGGAGGGCCTCAGGTTACCCCAAAGGCGCCCAAGTCCTGACTAAAAACATCTCAGGCCAATCAGCCCTGTAACCCCTCCCGGGTGAGCTCCCATGCTCACTTTGTGTTCTCTCCTGCTGGACAGAAAGCCAATCTGGACACCTTGAAGTCCATACGGAATCCGAGGGACCCTGCATTGCTCCCCCAGTGGGAGAAGCTGTTGAGAGAGCTGGTGGAGGACTGCAAGTAGGGGAGGAGAGCACTGCCCTGGGGCTGGGGCTGAGCCAGGTCAGGTTCACACAGGGTAGGGGCTCGGACTCACACCCTACAGAACAACCCCAGCCCCCACCTCCGCAGGAAAGGGGCTCCGCTCAAGTCTCTCTCCAGCTCAAAGCCCACATGACGATGCTGCTTCTCTCCTCCCCTGTTCAGGCCCTCCAGAAACTGACCTTGACCTCTCCACCCAGCCTTGTCCCGGCTGTCCCTATACACACACCTGATGCTCCTACCATCCCAGACCTCTCCCTGTCATCCTGACAAGCAGCTTTTTCCCTGCTGCTCCTGTCCACAGTGCCCTCCACAAGGCTCTGCCTGTTCTGGAAGATGCATCGTAAGGCCTCTCCTCCCAGCCCCACACCCCACTTGGATCCCCACCCTCACCCCCCCAGGGCTTGGTTGGCCCTTGTCTCAGGGCTCCCACTCACATCCATAAGGAGCTCCCTGAGCACAAGCCTGGCACACAGCATGGGGCTGGGAGGGCGGGAGGCGGTTCTCATAAGAGCCCGGGGGCCAGGCCATCAGGGGATGGGACAGGATCTCAAGTCTAGGAAGGGTACATTGGCCTAAGTCAGGGCAGGAGGTCATGAGGAGGTAAGATCACGAGAGGCCCAGGCCCCTCTTTCCCGGTCCTGGCCACAGGTACCCTCTGCCCTGCATGAGCCAGCAGCCCAGAGCCACGGAGCTGGACAAGAAGAGGTGGCAGCTCCGCAGCCTGCTCCTGCAGGAGCTGGCCCAAAAGGCCAAGGAAGTCAAGCCCAGGAACATGGTGGCCACCGTGGAGAACTGGCTGTACCGCCTCAATGCCGTGCTCCCCGAGGTAGGCGCTGGACACACCGCTGGGGGAGGTGGGACTCGAAGCCACTCACGTAGGCCTGGCACCCTCCCATCTCCGCAGCCCCAGGTGAGCCTCCCAGATGTGATGATCTGGCTGATGTCCAAGGAGCAGCGAGTGGCCTATGCACAGGTGCCTGCCCACAGCATCCTGTTCTCCCCGACAGGGGCTCTGCACTCTGGCAGGTTCTGTGGGAAGATACAGAACCTCCTCCTGCAGGTGAGGAAGCTGGGAGTCCTCAGGCCACCCTGCTCCTCGGGGGGAGGAAAGGGCCCAGAAACACCCCAAAAGAGAAGCTCTGAACTCTTGAAGTAGCCCCTGTGAATCTCCCTGAGGGCATGCCCACTTCGTCTCTCCTGAGCCCTCAACCAAGTAAAATGCGGTTTAAAGAGTCTCCATAGGAAGGCAGAGGACAGTGACCACCATCATGTGGTTAATGCCAAGTTCACATCCCTCATAAATGTTCCTCAAATTCATCTCTTCCCTCATTCTTATAGTACACTTGGTCCAGTCCCTTGCCATCTTTCCCCTACACCAGGACTGGGTGCTTTCCAAAATATTTAACGTTTATATGGATTGGGCACCAGTCCATCATATCAAATGCAGGCCATACATAAGGCTGGCTGAGCAGCACCCCTGCCCTGATGACAGCCGCTGCTTCCAGCCTTCCCCACCCCACCCCACCCCCTGGAAGCAGGTGGGGATCTCTCCCTTGCTCTTGATGTCCTTGGTTCCCTATTGCCTTCTGGAGAAGGCTCAATCTCCCTGGCCAGGCCCCAGCCCCTTCTCACTGCTGTAACCTTCTTAGGGCCACATACTCTCAATAGTCCGGCTACTCTCGGCTTCCCTGCCTCCAAACCTGCCTGTTCTAGGCCCTTTTCACTGTTGTAGAAGGGCCCTCGCATGCCCATCTGAGTCCCTCATCCTGCAAGAACCACTGAGACTTGACTCCTGGCTCTACCACTCACTGGCTTGTGTGACCCCAGACCAACCCTTGACCATGTCCAGGTCTCAATCTGCTCCTCTGTTAAATGGGCCTAGTGAAAATGATGCCTCCACCCCACAATGGTAATGTGTGAGGATCAGAGCATATGTCCATTTCGCCACCATCACCACTCCTCTTTGGAGCCTTCTCAGGCTCCCTAGGTGGCACTGCCCCTCTCCCCCACACCCCCACCAGCCTCTCTGTTATCATGGGGTCACAGGTATAATCATTTGCATGTCCTCTCCCCATGGAAGGCAGGAACCCTGCATCATTCACTTTTAGCCCCAGCACCCTGCTCAGTGGAAGGCCCCTGCTCCCGGGGCTCAGGGTGAAGGAGCAGGTGTCCCTCACCCAGGCCCCCGCCCCCGGGGGCCATGTACCCCTGTGGGGCTGACCTGCCTCCGATTCAGTACCCAGAGGGTGAAGGACAGAAGGACACGCTGCCGGCACACCTCCGGGTCTGCATGTGGCTCGGCAACGTCACAGACAGCAAGGATCTGCAGCTGCTCCGCCAGGGCGAAGTTGTCGTGTACGCGGAGACGGTGAGCAACGCCCGGGTAGGACGGAAGGGGGAGGTCCAGCCGCAAATAGCCCAGCACCAAAAGTGGAGAAAACTGTTACCAGCAGAAACTTAGGTTTATGAAATGGGCTGTCATAAAGAGCGGTGGCAGAGCTCAAAGCAGCCTCAGATGCCGCCAGCTTGGGGTCCCTTGTTGACAAGCCATAGGCGTGTGATGACAAGAGGAGCAGCCGAGTGGTACCTTAGGGCCAGCCACTCTCTCTCTGATGGAGGTTTGTGAGGAGTAGACCTGCAAAGTGAGCAAGCCTCCAACCGGCAGGGTCTCCTCTCTCACCCACATGGCAGCCTAGGACCCCTCCAGACTCCAGCTGGGTCCTCCAGGTCAGTCTGGTGGCTCTGGGGAGGGTGGGATCTGGAACATTCAGAGGAGCAGGAAATGGTCCCAGAGAACCATAGACCCGGGGGGATGGGGGGTGGCGGCGGGGGCATGAGCAGCCAGCCGGTCAGAGACAGCTCTAGAATCAGAAGAGGGAAGGACAACCCTTGCTCCCTGAGGGAGGACATGGCTCAGGAGAAGGCTCTGAGAGCAGCAGGAATGGAGTTGAAGAGTTTTTGGCTTTTTAATTTACCAAGTTAAAAACATACTTTTGTGGTTTAAGTTGCACACTGTGAACAGATATACCCTAACATGCATAACCAGCCCCTACTCAGGGCTTGGTGACCCCGAGATGAGTGGGGATTTAGGAGGAGTTGCAGGCAGCAGGGGCTGTGTGCCCAGCCAGGAGGATGTGGGGGAAAAGGCTCAGAGGTTGCAAAGATGTGACAAGTGGTGGAGCAGCACTGGGTTCCCCGGCTCAGCAGCAACAGGACTAAGGGACCACACTGCAGGTGCCACCAGGCCCTAATACAGGCACCCACCCTGCTCTACCCTTCAGTGGCTGAGCACCCGGGGATAGAGTTGACCTCTGAGCCTCAGTCTCCCCACCTGTGAAATGGGACTGTGAGAATTACAGGCGACAGTTCATGTAAAACCCTAGGCATGGGCCTGGCCCAAGGGGAGAGCTTGATGAACAATCTGCCTGTGCTAAATGAGTGCCGTTGGGGGAAAGTGATGGCTGTGATAAGCTCTGGAGGTGCCTGGAGCTGAGTAGGGGGCCCAAGGAGGGACCCAGTGTCCCACCGTGAGCTGGCAGTACAAAGCACTGACAGTCGCCCTCCCCCCAGTACGAGAACCAGGCCAAGTATAAAGACCAGTGGGGACAGCAGGGGCTGTACCACTGCCCCAACTTCTCAGACGTCATGGGGCACAAGGCCCTCCCCAAGGAGGATTTCAAGGCACCCCAGGGATGGCACTGGCAGGGGCAGTGGACAGTGGAGCCTCAGAGGAGGTAAGGCTAGCACACAGGCTAGAGCCTCTGTGCCCCTGGAATGCAGCCCTGGGGTGAGAGCCAGTCAGCAGCAGCCCAGAGAGCTAGGCACACAGCCACCATAGCCTGCCCCCGGGGCCTGGAGTGCCCACCACCCCTCCCCTGGATGCCAAGCCCCGCTGCCCAGCCTTGCCCAGAGCAGGTGGGGCCACTGGGTAGGGGAACACTGGGCCCACAGAGGACAACCCCAGGGCCTGAAAGTTAAGGGAGATGTGCTGGGAACTTGGGATTTCGCTGCCCCCAGACTCCTCCTGGACATACACATCAACAAGAGCCAAGTGCTGGAGGAAGTGTATGAGAACCAGTGTCGCGACACCACAGGGGCCTGGGCGCCAGCAGCCATCCCCAACACAGACGTGGTGAGTACGGGCTGAAGCTGCCTCCAGGGATGTGGGGGGATAAGCAGTGCAACCAGGTGGGCACCTCGGAAGCTGTGTTGTCCAAGTGGAAAGAGCACTGGACTAAGGGTTACCATCGAGTAACCCTTTGGGACCTTGGGTGCACACTGATGGGCTTTCTATCCCAAGATGACAGGTAGAGGTAACTTCCATAAGACAGCAAGGAACAATGTAGCAGGGCAGTGTTTCCTTCCTAGGCCTCTTTCAAAGGTAGTGCTTACCCAGCAGGAGAAAATCTGTGTGGGGCTGGTCTAAGCCCATACTGTCCAACAGAACTTTCTATGATGATGGAAATGTTCTATGTCTGCACGGTCCACCTATTGAATTGGCTATCGAGTACCTGAAATGTGGTACTTGTGAGAGTGAAGAACTGAACTTTGGATTTTCTTTCATTTTAATTAATTTGCACTTAAGGGGCCCTAGGAGGTTGGTGGCTGCTGGGTCAGACAGCACAGGTCGAACCCATGTTCTCATGCACACTACCCTCCCCTCCTCAACAGGGACAGAGACAGGGCACACAACAGCAACTAGCTGAGATCAGTCACACTATTTCCCTTTCATAGTCATTAGTATCAGTATTTCCTATCTATGGTACTGATTTTCCATAAAGTCAGAGAGTGGCTTCCATAATTGATAGTGGCTATATAAAGTTTCCTTTTAAAAATACATTTACTGTTTGGGGGCGCCAGGGTGGCTCAGTCACTTAAGCATCTGACTCTTGATCAGCTTAGGTCATGATCTCTTCGTTTAAGGAATCAAGCCTCACATTGGGCTCTGAGCTGACAGCATGGAGTCTGCTTGGGATTCTGTCTCCCACTCTCTCTGCCTCTCCTCTGCTCACGCTTGCGTGCTCTCTCTCTCTCTCTCAAAATAAATAAACATTTAAAATAATAATAATAAATAAAAATACATTTACTGATTGAAAAGGCAAGTCAGTAAAAGCATATTGAGTGGATATGCAGGTGGCATCAGAAGTAGCAAGCACTATCTGCTCCAAGCAGAGCAGAGAGAGACCACTATGGCCACCATAGTGAGCAAACGTGTAGGCAGAGTGAGTGAAGGTGGCCTCCTAGCTCAGATGCCCCCGGCCCACCTTGTCTGTCTACCCTCAGAACGGAGAGCCCGTGGAGGCCCGGGAGAATATGAAGTGTCCCCAAGGCTGGCACTTTAAGGAGAACTGGGATGTGGAGCTGAACCATGCAGTGGACAATGAGGGTCAGTCCTCTGGTCACAGGCTGAGGGAAGGAGGCCCTGGAGCTGCCAGGGACTGACACTTTCCACCTCACAGCAATCAAGTTCTCAGGTGGGATGGGCCTGAATTTCTGGGGGTCCCCCAGCCTCGGGAGAGTGGGGCCGCCACTCTTTCTATAGACATGGGCCCCAGTTTTGAAACAGGGCAGGTTGTAAGTGCCTCCTGAGCACTTACTAGAAAGGAGAAATGCTCATGGAGCCTGGGTTCACCTGAGGTAGTTCCAGGGAAAGAGTGATGGGCTGGAAGTCCGAAGACCTGAGCTCAAGATGCTGACTGTGCTACATATGGGCTTTGTGGCCTTGTGTGGATCACAGGACATCTCTGAGCCCCAGCTTCCTCATTTGTAAGATGGGCAGTTGGGCCCAACCCACCCTGGTGACCACCCCATCCTTTCCATACCTCAGGGCCCTGAGAGACCATGAGGGAAAGCATTTCCTTCCCCTTTAGCTTGCTTTCTGGGGCCCATCTCTCAGGCCTGTCCACGCCTCCCAGCCCGTGGGCACCTGGGCACCCACAGGCCATGGCCCTGCCTCTGCAGGCTGGGAGTACGGAGTGGGGATCGAGCCCTCAGGCCTGCCCCAGCTCTGGAACTCGGTGGAGAAGACCTACTACACATGCCGCCGCCGGCGCTGGGTGCGTTTGCGCTGCCGGAACCACGGGAAGCTGGGCCTGGAACAGGAGACCCTGTCCTTCCTGCAGCTGGTGAGGGGGCCACCTGGGCAGGGTACCCCCACCCTGTGCCATGGCGGGGGGGTGGTGACATTCTGCTCCCCTCCCTGCAGCACCACCCCAGCCCAGCCGAGGAGGAGGGGGGCTGGGAATACGGCACCTTTGGCTCCAAGTTCCACCTGACCCCTCAGCCTCAGAGCCGGTTCCGCCGCCGCCGCTGGCACCGCAGGCTGATCCCAAACAAGGACAAGGGCATTGCACCCATTTTCCTTCTGGAGGGATCCTTGGTAAAGCTTCAGTGGGCTAGGTGACTCCTTGCAATGCTACCTCTCAGAGCCAGGGCCCAGGCTGGGTATGGCAGACAGCTGGAGATGCCCCAGGTTGGGGCACTGATGGCTGGGGGGCAGGGGAGTGTGCACCTCAGATCCACACCCTTGGATAAAGGGAGAAGGGTGACCTGGGCCTGCACTAGAGGAGACAAGAAAAACATCCAAGAGCCTCAGGGAGAATGTCCTGGGTTACAGTTTATGGATCTGAAAGAGCAGGCTAACAAGGAAGAGAGCAGGATGCTGTCACAGGGTCCAAACAAATCATTCATGAGCTTCTGGAGGACTGCCCCACAGGACACCCATCCACTTGACCTACCCTTCATCTACTGCATCTTCAACAGTGAGCATTTGAGACTCAGCTTGGGTGGCCCCAGAGGCCTTGCATCTGAGGGCAGGGAGTGGGGAAGGGCCGAGGTGGGGATCCTGGGGGCAGGTGATAGACATGGCTCCTCTCTTACCCAGAGCCCCATTACTACCAGCTTTTCTGCTACATCTACCAGGCCCGGAACCTAATGTCCAACCAGATCCAGACATTCCAGGGTAGGCAACAGGCACCTGTTTCTCCTCAAGCCCCCAGGGACACCACAATGTGGCTGCCTAGCAGCATAAAGAATTTGACAAGGAAGGGGGTGAGAAACATTCAGACCCCTCTCCCCAGCAACTCAGGGCCCTAGCTTGGGAGAAAGATATAAAAACAAGGAGTATAAGGTGGGGCTCTTCTTGAGATGTGTCCCCAGTACTGTGGTTTCAAGAAGGGGGAGAAAGTGACATACTTGGGGACCATGTCCCTCGTGTCAGAAGATGGGGGGTGTGGGGAGGAGGTGAGGCATTTCCAGCCCTGTGTATGAGCCTGTCCTTGGTTCTGTGAGGAGGACCCAGTGAAGCTTTCAGGAGAGTCGTGTGCTCCTGCCCTGTCCTACTGGTAGCAC
Organism: Hyaena hyaena; assembly: GCF_003009895.1. Classification (NCBI taxonomy): domain Eukaryota; kingdom Metazoa; phylum Chordata; class Mammalia; order Carnivora; family Hyaenidae; genus Hyaena; species Hyaena hyaena. The sequence goes on from NW_024080698.1 coordinate 2,668,155, forward strand.
TGTTTATAAGGAGCCAGGTTGCTGGCTGAGGGCCAGAGCCAGGGCAGTGGGTGTCTGCCAGGAGCTGTGTCCATTGGGCGTCAGTGCCCACACTGAGAGGGCCACGTGATGTCCCCTGATGCCACAGCCACTACTGATGCTGTGGAAGGGCAGCCACATGTAGCTGGTCCCCAGAACTCCAGAGGAGCCACAGGGCCTTCCATCTCCGTGACACTCAGGCCTCAACCAGGTGGTGTAAAATAGGTGTGTGTGGAACCAAATGGTCCTTGGCCTCTGGTTACATGGCCATTTGCTCTGTAGCTTGCACTGAGGTGGCCTTCTGGGCAGCTGGCAGTGGCTGTGGCTGCCCAGCCTAGGCCTCCCTGGGTCTGGTCCAGTGGTAGCAGCTGCCATAGAGGAGCACCTGGCTTGACAAGCTCAATGGCCAGACCCCCTCCTCTCCTTCTACGCCCCAGGGCCCTTCATTCGGTTGGTCTTCTTGAACCATAGCCAGTGCACCCATACTCTGAGGAGCTCTGCAGCCCCCACATGGGCCCAGACGCTCATTTTCCAGCACCTCCTTCTGTATGAGAACCCCAAGGACACTGAAGCGAGCCCACCACTTGTGGTGTTGGAACTGTGGCAGCAGGACTCCCAGGTAAGGTGGGCTGGACTGGGCAGAGTTGCTGAGTTTTTCTGTTAGAGGAGAATATACAGAAAGGGCTCCAGTGGGGCGTGATTCACAGAGAGCAGCATGTCAACATAAATGTTAGCCCTGAACCTAGAGTTGTCCGAATCCCAGGGGAGGAGAGCCAGAACCCTGCCAGCATGGCCTCAGTGTTCGGTGAACTTCCCCTTCCCTGCAGGGAAAGGAGAGCTTGTGGGGCCGGAGCATGTGGTCTCCAGTGGTCTGGCTGGATGCCCAAAAACGGATCCTGCCTCCCCTGAGGTGGCACCCCCTTATAAAATTGCTAGGGGAGGAAGAGGGGGAGATCCTGGCGTCCTGTGAGCTGATCCTGGAGACTGAGGTACTAAGGAGGAGGGCCTGGCTGGTGGCGGTTGGGGGGGCGGGGGGGGGAGATGTCGGTGCTCACTGTCCACCCGCCCCACTTCCCTGCCCCCAGTTCCCACTACCAGTGGTCCCCAACTCCACCCCCCAGGAAAGGCCTGGGGCCTGAGGAGCCAGAACACTGGGCTTGGTGATGCCAGCTGGTGATGTCTCCCTAACCCCCTTCCCGCTGCTGCCTGTGGGGCTCTGGAGCCGCCTCACTTGAGCCCTGCTAGGGACTCGATTTGGGGGTGGGAAGCAGGACAAGCCCACTAGGGTCTCATGCTCTCTGCTCTCCCACCTCACCCCTTCAGAGTCTCAAAGAGAGGCCGGCAATCATAAGTGTTCCCTGGAAGAATGGGGTCTACACACTCCCCAAGAGCATCCAGCCCACACTAAAGAAAATGGCTATTGAGGTGATGATGGGGGGGACGGGGGGGAGAGCAAGCACCCCCCCAGAGCAGTCGAGCACCATGGAGATCTCTCTGCTCGCTCTCCTTGGGCCCTCTGACTATCTGATCCAAAGTGTGGACCCCAAAAAGAGACTCTCTGAGAGATGGAGGGAGAAGGGAGGAATGAAGAGCAGAAGCTCTGATAGAATAGGTTGTTTTAATGACGATCTCTGTGGCAGGTCATAGACAAAGGGCTTTGCCATTCCTTACCGCATCCAAGCCCCTCACTGCCCCCTGTAGTAGGGACCACATTTCAGACAAAACTGAGGCTCTGACACCAGAGAGCCCATGCACCGTGACACAGGAGTAAGTGGCAGAGCCAGAATCTGGGCCCAGCCCTGCCTGACTCCAAATGACAGTAGCCTGGAGGTCCCCACTTCAGAACCTTTGTGCCCAGCCACAAATCTGGCAAAGACCAAAAGATGGTCAGGTTCTCCTGGCCCTGGAGATCCCCTCCAAGATCAGGTAACCCCACTCTGGTCCCCTGAAGAGGGTTTCATGAATAAGAGCGTGGAGATGTTTCCTGGGGTGCCCAGTGTCTGCCGCTTGAGAGCGCTGAATGACCATGGAGTTCTATGGGATCTGAGTCACCAATGAGCTAGATAGCAAAAGGGACACCTGAGAAATCTGGGCACTCTCTGCTATTCTGGGCCTTCGAAGCAGCCAGCCGTAGGAACTCACTCCAGAGAAGTAACTGGAGGCCAAAGCAGCAGGGGAGGAAGGACAATACCTAAGGGGCCCTGGAAGTCAGTGAAGGATATCAGGTAGCCAGAGGGCACTCCCTCATGGAGGCCTTGAGGACAAGCTCTGATCCCTCACAGGGCAGGAGACCTGGGTAACCTTCAGACTCTGACTTTGTCCAGCTCATTTCCAGGCCTTGGATGTTCCCTGACGCACCATCACTCCCAGGACAGCCCCCTTTCTCTGACCAGGACCCCAATACAGAGGCCCTGTCTGTCCTCTGCCCCACCCCTCCTCTGTTCTGGCAGATCCTGGTCTGGGGCCTTCGGAACATGAAGCAGGTGCGTTCCCCCCAGCTCCTGGTAGAATGCTGGCAAGAGTCCCTGCAGACAGAGCCCATCAAGGACTTCCAGACCAATCCCAACTTCGCCCAGTCAGTCCTCTTCCTCATAGTGGTAAGGCAGCCTCAGGCAAAGCAGGGCCTGGGGCAGCCCTCTCCCCTGGGAGGCCTCACACCTGGGCCTCTCCTTGGGGCTGCAGGTTATGCCTATGGAGGAGGTCTACGCGCCACCCCTCACATTGAAGGTGGTGGACAGTCAGGACTTCGGCCAGCAAACTGTGGTGGGTCAGGCCAACATCAACTCCCTACAACCCTACTTCTGCGACCCCTGGGCTGAGGACTATGTGCCTCCACAGCTTCCAAGTATGGCCCTTTCTCCTTGCCCTTCTCCAGCCTCACCTCTAACCTGGCACTGGGAGTGGGGGCAGCCCTGGCGGCCCTGCGGGGCTGGCGTCCCTCCTCCTCACCCTTCTCGCTGCTCCTGAGATTCACGATTGCTTTTTCTCCTCAGTGCTGTCTATGAACAAGTACCAGAAGGTGAGTAAAGAGCTTGAGGTCCCCCCCTTCTCCTGCCCCATTCACAGGGAGCAGCCCTTGTCCCCGAAGAGGGGTGGAGATTAAACCGAGTTCTGAGGTGTGTGCTCCCAGCATACACGAGAACTCTAAAGCTGTGATTCCCAATGTGGACGGCACGTTAGAACGGTTTGAGTTTAAGGAAATCCTATAGCCAGGCCACAGGATAGCTGGGGGGAAGGACCCCAGGTATCAGCATTTTTTTCAAGCCCCAATCACTGTCTGATGATTCCAGTGTTTTCAAGATTCAAAACTACCCCTCAAGAGCTCATTTGTCAAACTTGAACACAGGCATCTTGGGGAGATTTGGAGCAAAAGCAGATTCTGACTTAGTAGGCCTGGGGTGAAGCTTCAGGTTGTGCATTTCTGGGCCCTTCCAGAGTTCCATCTGAAGCTGTGGGCAATGAGGATAAGAACTAAGCTTACCCTCCTTCTAGTTCCTGATCCCATGTCTGATGATCTCATAACTGAATGGACTCCCTGAGGAGCAAGGGAGCCAGGAAAGAAAGCCCTGCCCTCCACTCCCTTTCTCCTCAAAGTCAGGGATGGTGAGTGGGCCGGGCAGGGGACACCGCACCTCACCCGCTCTCCTTTCTCAGGTCCTAGACTACCTCTATGAAAAGTTCTGGTTCAATTCCAGCAAAGCTGAGGTGACGTAGGCTCAGCCCCAGGGAACAAGGAATGACCCTGGGCAGAGGAAGGCCACGGTGCCTTCTCCCTGAGGGCCAGAATGACCTTCCCTCCAGGACGAATATGAGCATGAAGTGGACTGGTGGAGCAAGTTGTTCTGGGCCACAGGAGATGCCAAATCCCTGCAGTACAAGCACAAAGACTACCACACCCTGAAGGTTTGGAGGCCTCTAGGAGGGGAGATTGCTGAGACTCAGAATAAAATCTGCTGGCAGAGACTGGCAAACCTTGCCCTGGTTCCTCTAGGAACTACCAGCGGGGATGGGGGCGGGGAGGAGAGGATGTAGTTTCCTCCTTGTCTCCCCAAGAATCCAGGCCACACCTCCACCAGCCATGCCTTTTTGGGAACCAGGACTGCCCCATCTGCAGCAGGCGGTACTGACCCTGGGGCCACTGAACAGGCAGATGCTTTGAAGCAAGACCTAGGAACTGGTGGCCCCTCAGCCCCCTGACGGCTGGAATGGTCCCCCTCTGGCTGAGCCCACTGTCCGCACCAGCCTGGGTCCACACACCCTCCTGCAGGTGTATGACTGTGAGCTGGAGGCTGTGCCTGCCTTCGAAGGCCTACAGGACTTCTGCCAGACCTTTAACCTCTACCAGGAAGAGCCCAAGTTGGACAGCCCTGTGGTAGGGGAGTTCAAGGTACGAGTCCACCCCAGCTGAGCTGCCCCTGTCTCCCGTGCCCCTTCAGTCACCAGAAGACTCTAATAAAAGCCCTGGCTCTCTATGCTCTGTGAGAGGATGGGGCAGGAAGGGCTTAAAACAGTTTAGGGAGTAGGGGAACAGAGGGTGGCCTATGCTGGGATTCAGAGTGACCTCCCCTTACATAGGACAGGCAAGGGCCTCCTCACACCAGCTGCCCGTGAGCCTTAGAGAATAAGTTGCAACCTGAAGGGATGGATGGGGATGGAATGGGAGTCTGCATCAGCAGAAACTGGAAACTCACCGAACGACTAGAGTTCTGTGCCCAACACCCTTCCTAAGCAGAGTTGTCCCTGTGGAGTCCCTGCTGCAGCCGCCTCTCCCGTCCTCACGGCTTCCATCCCTGCCAACCTCAACATAGCCCACTCTCTCCAGAGCTCAGGCCAGGGGCACCTCCTGGAGGGCTTAACAGAGCGCGGCCCGCACTGCCAACATCTTCCCTCCCCAACACACACACAGGGCCTTTTCCGCGTCTATCCCTTTCCTGAGGATCCCGAAGGCCCCAAACCCCCTCGCCAGTTCACAGTTTGGCGTGAGAAAGAGGACTTCCCTCAGGAGTGCTTGGTGCGGGTGTACATAGTCCGAGCGATCAACCTGCAGCCCCAAGATTCCAATGGCCTGGTAATGAGCAGCCCCAAGCCCATGGTGTTTATGGTCCCCAGGCCCACCCAGCCCAGGTGCCTCCCACAGGGTCCTGGAGTTCCCTCGGGCTGCGGATACCTAGACCGCCACCTCCCTGGTGCTAGGGGCTCACTTCTGCCCCACTCCCACCTGCCCTGACCAACCTGGGCTGACTCTCCATTTCCTGTCACATTTCCCTCACTATGACTGAACCCCAGTGTGACCCTTATGTGATCCTGAAACTGGGACAGACAAAGATTGGCAACCGGCACAAGTACCAGCCCAACACTCTGGATCCCATCTTTGGCATGTGAGCTGCCCTGACCCACACAATCCCACTTCTCCAGGAGTAAGCTCCAGAAGGCGAACAACTCTTGCATTTCTTTCTACCCTCTGAGTTCCTAGCATGGGGTCTCACACACTCTCGGTGCTCAACAGATGGAAGGGTGGTCAGTTCTGCCCTCCCTCTCAAATGCTTTGCCTGGGAAAGGAGTTCAGTGTCCCACAACCTAGGCCTACCAAAAGTTATTTCAATCCATAAGTAGGGGATAGTTAGTGGCAGGTGACAGCCACCCCAGGCTCTGCTCTCCATATTCACCATGACCAAACAAGGGCCCAAGAGCTGGACAGGGAGGCCTGTGGATAACAAGGTGCACAGTCTGTAATCTCCAACACCCTCACCCCTAGGATGTTTGAACTGAACTGTATCATACCCCTGGAGAAAGACCTGGAGATCGAGCTATATGACTTTGACCTGTTTTCACCTGATGATAAGATTGGAACCACAGTCATTGACCTTGAAAACCGACTCCTGTCTGGCTTTGGAGCCCGTTGTGGGCTCTCCAAATCCTACTGCCAGTGAGTACACCTCAGGCTGGGCAAGAGAATAGGGGAGGGGTGGAAGAGGGAGCCCCCAGCTCCCTTTAGAGAGGCTTGCATCTCGGGCTGGGGAACCAGGGCCTAAACCTGGCTCCATCCGTGCCCCACCTCTGCTTATCCTGCAGTTCAAAGCAGAATGTTCTCCAGGCCCCACACCTCCCCACTTGCTCCTCTCCCTTAACCTCACAGGTCAGGGCCCTTTAGGTGGCGGGATCAAATGCACCCAAGCTTCCTCTTGGAACGCCATGCCAAACAGAAGGGGCTGCCTCCACCTCTGTTCAGTCCTGAGGAGGACTCTGTGTTTTACAATGGGAAAAAATTCAGACTGCAAAGCTTTGGTGAGCACAGCATGCTGCTGGAAGGCACAGATACAGGCCTCTAAAACCAGAGGGCACCTGCCCTATTTTGCCCTTTCCTCTTGTAGAGGACAACCATGGCCACTGTCCAGGCGGGGGATAGAGAAGTGGGGGGGGGGGAGCACCTGCCTGGGAGACAGGAAGGCTAACAACCTTGTGATCCCTGCCCCTTCTGCCTCCTTCCATTTAGAGCCCAAGCCCCCTACTGTTCGTTATTTGGGACCTAAGAAAGAACGCCTTGCACTATACCTCCTGCACACCCAAGGGCTGGTCCCTGAGCATGTGGAGACCCGCACACTATACAGCGACAGCCAGCCAGGCATCGACCAGGTATGAGACTGGAGGGCTGGATCGGAAGACCAGGGAGCCCATCCATCCAGGACATAGCCCATGACGAGAAGGGAAGGGGAAGCCAAGCATTCACAGATGCATGTGCACAGAAGACAAGCGTGTTCTGCACATGTTAGAAGTGAGAAGTTCCAATGACGTCCCTCAGAATGAAGAAATTCAGAGCAGGAAGAGTTCGTCTACAAGAAACCTAGCCCATACATCCGTTGGTGGAAGCGCTAAGCCGCACCCTTACCAGACAACGCCAACACTGCCTTAGTCTCTCCTGAGGGAGGGTGGGAAGGTAGCGCCTGGGGTCAGATGTGCAGACATTACAACCCTGGTTTGCCTGTTAATTGCAGGCTGTGTTTTCTCCATGGCAAGGAACCCCAAACAGAAGGAATAAAAATCCCCACAGGCACCCTAATTATCATCTACCCTCCAGCCACCAGGCCAGCTCATCTCATTCTCCAAATTTCTCAAGCTGATACCACATTCCAGACATAAAGTTCTCTGCTGAGCACTTTTTATAAACCATTCTCATTAAACTTGTTTTCTTAAATGGGGTCAACTTCAAAAGAGTAAAATGAGGTCAGTTTGAAAGAATATATTTATCTACCTTCCAGTGTTGGTAGTTCTATTCTTGTAGTTTTTTCTCTTCCTTTTTCTCACCATTTTCACGCCTCCCTCCTTAAGACATCCCTCTGTGCTTGGTGGAGAGCTTCATTTCCTTATGATATGCTTACACAACATAAAGCGACCTGGACACTTGGACTGACCGTGTAGTTTGCTCTTATTGGGGCCACTAAGCTGCTTAACAAATGAAGCCCCAACCCCACTGTGGTGCCCTGTCCAGAGAGGCTGTCTAGCACAGCCTGCTCAACGGCATTAACCCTGCAGCCCCCAGTCACGAGTGATAACACGCTGCAGCCACCAGCCTTGAAGCCATCATACTTTACCAGCCTTACTCTGCACTGTTCTTCCAGCCAAAATGAGAAAAAAGGGAAGCTGGTGGGGAGATGCCAGACTTCCTGTCTGAAGTCCATTCCACCTCCTTACCCCACCCTCTGTAGGGACCTAGCCTCCACAGAGCCCAGACCCTGGGACAGAGCCCCCAGGCCACAGCATGCTCAGAACGGAGGCTAGCAAGCCCCAGCCAGCTAATCCATCTCCACTCTAGGGAAAGGTGCAAATGTGGGTGGACATCTTTCCCAAGAAGCTTGGGCCTCCTGGCCCCCCAGTCAACATCAAGCCCAGAAAGCCTAAAAGGTAAGTGACCCACCTCATCCCCATCACTGTACTTCCCAGGGCATGTAACATGGGTGTGCTCACATGCTGGGGAACAGCACATTCTTTCCTTCTCTTGGGAATCCTGGGAGCCTCCTCGCTTGCATGCTCCCAAAGGTAGCATGCCTTGCGTGGGCAAGGGCCTCCCAGCCTCTCTTCCAGCAGCAAGGCTGCAGTTGGGGAGCTATTCCTCAGCAAAGCCTCAGAGTACAGTGGCTGCAGGTATGAGCTGCGCTGCATCATCTGGAAAACTGCCCAAGTGGACCTGGGGAAAAGTTTATCTGGCGAGATAAGCGACATCTATATCAAAGGGTGAGAAAGAGGGCAGGGCTCCAGCAGCGTTCCCTCAGAGTTCCCCAGCTGTTTCATCCCTATGTCCCCCTCCCCTGCCAATTCGTGGGCCACATCTCTCTACTCCCACCTATGCCTGGTGTCTGCTGAGCAGCCCTTCCCACGAGGCTCCAGCTTGGGGAGGGGCAAAACATGTAAACTCTGGGTGAAATGACTCTGGCCCCAGGTGGTTATTCGGGCTAGAGAAGGACATGCAGAAGACAGATATCCACTACTACTCCCTCACTGGGGAAGGCGCCTTCAACTGGCGGTTCATCTTCACCATGGACTACCTAGCAACCGAGCATATGTGTGTCCAAAGCCAGAAGGTAACAGAACTCGGGTTGGGGGGGTGTGCTCCCCCTTCGCCTCCCTCAGAGAACTGCAAGCTGAACCTTGGAAAGTGGCTTCAGGCAGAAACTTCTTTGACAGTCCATCACTGCTGGGTGGTGGGCTACTAAGGGGGCCAAGGGCAATCTCAAAGGAGACAGGCCAGGAATATGCTCTTCTGTCATCCTCTAGGACTACATATGGAGCCTGGATCCCACAGTGATGAAGTTTCCAGCCCGGCTCATCATCCAGATCTGGGACAATGACATCTTCACCCCTGATGACTTCCTAGGTGAGATCCAGCATAGGGCCCGTGACCACAGGACAGAGAGCTCCTTCTTGCTGATGGCATTTCTTTGGGCTCAGGGGTCTTGGAGCTGGATTTGTCTGACATGCCCCTACCAGCCCGGCATGCCAACATGTGCTCCATCAAGATGATGGATACAGATTCCAAGTGGCCCTACATGCTCCAGCATAAGCACATCTCCCTCTTTAAGAAGAAGACTGTAACGGGATGGTGGCCTTGCCAGGTCCTCGATGATGGCAAATGGCGCTTGTCGGTAGGAGCTGGGGAAGATGTCTGGCATAGGACCACTATGCCACATAACTGGGCTCTAACAGACTTCTGGGGACCTTTGCTAAATCCCTTTTCCTTCCTGGACCCTAGAAAGGGGTCTTAAACTATTCTTGCACCTGCTGTAATGAACTCAGCCTCCCACAACCTATGGTGTTTCTAGGGTAAAGTGAAGATGACACTGGAGATTCTGTCAGAGAAGGAAGCCCTAATCAAGCCAGCAGGGCGAGGCCAGTCAGAACCCAACCAATACCCTACGCTTCATCCTCCCGTGTAAGGGTCCTGCGGGACAAAGGCACAAAAATCTTTCTTCCTCATTCACAAAGCTGAGCTGCTGGGCCTGGCAATTTGAATAGGGTGGTGAACAGTGGGCCTACAAGTGGAGAGAGGTAATTACTTCTTAGCACCCCAGCTCAGTGGTCAGCTACAATCAGGAGAGAACAGCCCTGGTGAAGGGGAAATGGGGGGCTGGGGACACACAAGTAAGCAGAAGTTGTTTTAAAAAAGAAAGCTCTTTGGTCCAGATTACTTGACCTGAAGGTTCCCTCTGCCCTCCATCCTCTGACATCTCCTCTGCTTATTGGACAGACGCCCCAACACCTCGTTCTTGTATCGGATACCTCTTATAAACTTGTGCAAAGTTTTCTGGAAACGCTACCGCTTTAAAATCATAGCTGCTGCAATCATGTTTATTATAGCACTTCTGCTGTTCAACTTTATCTATTCAGCCCCGGTGAGTGACAACCCTGGGGACAGGGACAAAGGCACTAGTTGCTCTTGGGATGACTCTAAAGAGACAGCCTCAGGGGTGCCTGGGTGGCTTAGTCGGTTAAGCGTCCGACTTTCGCTTAGGTCATGATCTCGCGGTTCGTGGGTTCAGGCCTGGCGTCGGGCTCTGTGCTGACTGCCAGCTCAGAGCCTGGAGCCTGTTTCAGTCTGTGACTCCCTCTCTCTCTGACCTCCCCTGCTCATGCTGTCTCTCTCTCTCTCTCCTAGAAATAAATAAAAACATTTAAAAAAAAAAAAAAAAAGAGAGACAGCCTCAGGTCGCTACCTCAAGCTAACTATTGTCTTTTCTCTCTAGCACTACTTGGCCATGAACTGGATCAAACCTGGACTTCGGCTGAGTGCTCCCCTTAAAATAGATAACAATTTCATCAATCTACCAAAAACCCACACTGCCAACCCTTCTGTCCTCACCAGCCAGCATATGAACCTAAATCCTACAACAGAACATGAGCCGAAATTCCTCCAGGGACCTTTGAATCACCTGCAAGACATCTTTCCAGAACTTCCAGCCCCGCAAGATTAATTGACCCATGTCTGCCTGGCTTTTTTCCTGCCCATCGCCAGCCCTACCCTTGGGCTTCCTACCAGCTCCTCATTTCTGTCTTCTAGGACATACCCAAGGGGCTAAGGATATTCTGGCCATTCTGTTCAGAAACCCCTTCGGACAAGGACAGAGTTGTCATTTTTCCACTGAAGTAAACAAGTTTTGTCACAGAGAGTCACCTTGTAACTTGGGGGATGGAAGACAACATGAAAAGCAAGACTCACAAGGACAGGGAACAATGTCAACTTCATAAACCACCTCTAGTCTTCAGAGTCAATTCCTCTCCAAGAGGCTCTAAAGTCAGAGGGAAACCAAGGGAAAGGGGAGCCGTGAGGAGAGAAATGGCTCACGTGGGGTAAGCAGCTTGCCAAAATCACTGTTCTCACCCCTACGGTACATGCACAAGAGTCCTGCCACAGAGCAGGCATCTTCTTCCTCTAGGGCACACCTGGCATTATGGGGCCCAGAACAGTATCTGGTCCCATTCACAATGGGAAATATTTGTTTCTGAATAAAATTCAAGAGCAAAAATCAAGAGCTAGGGCAGGACTTGCCATGCTAGGTTAGACAGTTTCTTTGCATCACACATTTCTCAAAGGCTGACCCCATGTTGGGTGGGGACTGCATTTCACGTCTTCCCCATCCTGTTTAAAAAGCCTCAAGGAGCCCATGAGTGGGAATCATACAAAACTCATGTAAGTTCGATCATCTCACATGCACACCCTCCCCCACGATGAGACTGCTCCCTCTTGTACCACTGCCTGGACCATCCATCTCAAGAACCCACCTAGGTGCTCCTACCAGAGGGGTCTAGCCAATCTCCCCCTGAGCTCAAAAAAGACAAAAGAGCCATTTGCTTTGTCATTGCTAAGTGGTCCTAAGGCCAAGCTCCAGGTAAGTTTGTGCTCTGGCACCCCACCCTGGAGCTCCTCTGCTCTTATGGGGAAGGTCTTAGGAGGACCCCATCTTATTTCCATCTGTAGAAGAGCACCGTGGCCTGTGATGCTCACTTAGGCACATGGGAGGGACAGAAGAAAGTCGAATATGACAGAAACCTGTATGCAGCCAAGGTGACCTCCTTTCCTTCTGGGCTGAGTTGAGGGCTTTCCCAACCTAAAAGAAGGCAGGGCAAGGGTTGATGGGCTTGGGGCTCAGAAGGCCTAGACCTTCCCCCAAATCTACCCCTCAAAGGAAGGACTCTGTTTGGTTTCCATTAGCCATTTTAAGAATTTCCCTTAGGCTAAAGAAGTACATGGCTAGGAGGGCTCAGGGCTCCAGGCCCTCCAGGGAGACTGGCCTATTGGCCAACTTAATCACAGGGCAGACAGGTGAGCAGCAAGTGACCCCTTGTCAGATAAGGCAGTGGAACAAGGACTGACCCACAGAGGATGACACTCAGGATCTGTCACTTAATGACAATGAACTCTTCCAGGCACAGATGACGAGGGTCTATTGCTCCCAGATTTGCAACAGGAGAACACCAACGGTTTCTTAGCCGTTAAGAAAAAGAAGCCAAGTTTTCTCTTTGGGTCATATCCAAGCCGAGGCTATAAAAAAGCTTCCTTACGTTTTGAACACTCAGTGGGATTCCAAAAAATCATGATAAACACAAAACATGCAGGCTCCAGAGTCCAGAAACATCTCCACATGGTTAGACCACATGGCAAGTGTTGCTTTTGGTGTCAAAACATGGAGCTGGTCAGTTTCACAGTTGCTTCTATTACATCCATGGAGTCTTCCAAGCTTCTCTTGACTTGCACACCAAGTGTGCCAAACGTGACCAAGGGCCTAAAGGAACCAACTGGGAAAGTCACAAACCAAAAGAGCCAAGATTCACGCTAAAGAACAATTGCTAGAGCAGTGAGCCAAAGCAAAAAGCCCTTTCCCCATGGCCACCTAATGAGGGTCAGTGAAACCTAAGTTTGTTCTGCAGCCCCAGGCTCCCAAAAGAGAGGCATCCAGATGGTCTCTTCTAGTTCAGGCTGAATTTGGAGAAAGCGATGAATGGAGGGAGAAGGCAACACAGGGAAGAAGTTTCCATCCAGATTGCTAATGAAAGTTCCTCAGGTGGACAGAGGCTTGGATGAAAAACAATGAATGGATGCCAGGAAGGTCTGAGTAGTTATCAGTGTTGTAGTATTTGCAGATTTAAAAATGAAGTACAAGGGTCCTCTGAGTCCAACAATAAGGCAGCCTGAGCTATGAAATTCTTTTCTGTGATTTTGGTAGCATAACCGCATATATTCTCTCCATCCCTCTTAGCTCCCAAGTGGAAGGACTGCAGGGAAAGGCACATCACAGCAGCACTGCCCTGGGGTAGGTGGGCTTCCTGAACCAGAGTCAGATGTCCCCATGGATGACCATGGCAATGCAGTATCCCTGCATTCAAAGTTCCAGTGACAGAACAGAGTCCCTGACCAGCTGTTGGAGACTAGAGAAGGCCTGCTAGGCTATATACTCAGGCCAGCGCCTGCTCCTCCCACGCCTCATAGTGACAGCCACAGGGGCAGCAGTAGCAGGACGGCTCAGTAGAAACGCTTTCGGCTCTGTTCCTGCCATTTGTTGTAGAGTATGATACCAATGACAATGGCAAATACGGAAAACACCAGCGAGAAGAAGACGATGAGGAAGAGGGCCAGGCCACTCAGGGGCGGCAATGGGGCGGTCACTGAGGAAGCAAGAGAGAAGCAAGTCACAATCAGGGAGCCCACCCAGCTGGGAAGGTATCGAGTCTCCGGTTTCTGACACCCATTTCTGGGAGCCAGAAATAACAGACTCTCCCTTTCAGGAGGCCTCAATATAAAAACTGAGCAGCCCTGCTCATCTGTAACACAAACAAGTAGAATAGCAGGAGCACCTGCTCCATGTTCTTTAGTGGAAGAACACAGAAAGGAGAAGGCCCCGCAAGCTGCAGGTGCAAGTCACCTCGGACCTTCCAGGCACAGTGACCTCCCTCCAGCCACGAGACCACTTCCCAGGACCCCCTGTGCTCACCCTCAGGCAGCTTCATGTTGTCCACGGAGGGCAGGAACACATCTCGATGCAGCTTCTCCTCTTCTGGGGTTCTCTCCACTGTCAGCTCAAACAACTTCAAGGAAATGACGTCATGATTATCTAAAGGAGAAAAGCACAAGGAGGACCCAAACCAACCTCAAACAGAGGGATCTTGGGAGTATCTTGGTTCAAGCTTCTGATCCACAGCAGTGACTTTGGGGGTTTTTTAGAAATTTATTTTTTAAATAATCTCTGTATCCAATATGAGGCTTGAACTCACGACACTGAGATGAAGAGTCAGATGCTCTACTACTGAGCCAGCCAGACACCCCACTAGCAGTGACTGAGAAAAATGACTGTTTTCTCATCTAAAAACAAGGATAGGGAACAGAGAATTTTCTATATTACTCAGGATTTCAAGTTTTTATCAAAAAGCATACAATACCTATATAATTTTAAAACTTAAACATAATGCAAGAATGAAAGCCCATATCATATGTAAAACCTTATAGTACAGGGAGGGAAGACACAGCACTACAACGTCCCTTCAGTGCAGATGACACACCAACAAGATAGGAAAGGGCCTTATGGCAGCTGATTAATAGGCCACAAGCAGGCTACTGGCATGGCACACACTTCCCTTCTGGACTATGCCTAATTCTCTGCAGCTCCTTAGAACTGTGACCCTGAATCTCACTATTACAAAAGAAAGAGTCAGGGGAAAATAGTGGGGGAGAGGGAGGGAGGCAAACCATGAGAGACTCTTGAATGCCAAGAACAAACTGAGGGCAGATGGGGTGGGGGGAGGGGAAAGGGGGTGATGGGCATGGAGGAGGGCACTTGTGGGGATGAGCACTGGGTATTATATGGAAACCAACTTGACAATAAACTATTAAAAAAAAAAAAAAGAAAAGAATCAAGCAATTGAGGGCTCATTTTTTTCTCTCTTTTTAAAGTATCATTAATAATCCAGGGGCACCTGGATGGCTCAATTGTTTAAGCATCTGACTCTTGGTCTCAGCTCAAGTCATGATCTCATAGTTCCTGAGTTCAATCCCTGCATTGGGGATCTGTCAGTGTAGAGCCTTCTCTCTCTCGAAATAAATAAACTTAAAAATTAAAGTATCATTAATAAATTCATAGATTCAAACATATTTGCTGTATTTCAATACACTTGAACTTGTACAATCTTATAGGTGCTACACATGACCCATCTTTCTCCAGTGGGAGCCTATTCAAGTTGGCTCTTGAGTCCTTTTGCATGAACCCAGAAATGTTTGATTCTTTTTAAAAATTTTTTAAAGTGTTTACTTTTGAGAGAGAGAGAGAGAGACAGAGTGAGCAGAGGAAGGGCAGAGAGAGAGGGAGACACAGAATCTCAAGCAGGCTCCAGGCTTTGAGCTGTCAGTACAGAGCCTGACACAGGGTTCGAACCCATGAACTGTGAGATCATAACCTGAGGTGAAGCCGGACACTTAACCAACTGAGCCACCCAGGCACCCCAGAAATGTTTGATTCTTTATCGCTTTCCTGGGAGGTTCCCAGCTTGTCCAATTCCTCCTCAGACCTGACATCAGCCATTTCTCCTAGAAGCTCTTGTTCTTTCCTTTTAGGAGAAACTGGTATTACAAGACCACAAATCTGAATACTAGGGGTGCTCACGGCTACCAGGGTAGGTTATTGGAGACTGGATTTCTTGTCGTTTCCCCCTTTTTTTTTTTAACATATGTTTTATTTAACCCAATATATCCCAAACACTATCATTTCTACACGTAAATGAAGGAAAAATTGTTGATGTTATGTTCATTTTCTAAGTCTCTGAAGTCTAGTGTGTAGTCTACATTTATATAGTACATGTCAGTTTGGAATCATATTTCAAGTGTCCAGTAGCCATCTGTAACTTGTTGCTACTGTACTGGACAGTGTTGATCTAGATCATTCTTCTAGTTGACTTTTGACATGTATATGGGACCCAAAGGAAACTCTGATCCCCGTAGTGCAACACAAGAAAAATACATTTGCATAGGGCACTCTCTGCCCTTTCTGCTTCCAGCTGAAGAACACCACTTGAGGTGGTAATTTGGGAACCTCTCAACAATTCATTCCCCAAACTCTTTCCCAACTGTGTCTTCTTAGCATACTTTGTCTTGACTTCTGGCAGAAGAGAGAAACCAAATCATGTTCCCACTTTTTTCTTCCTCACACCTATATGATACCCTTTGAACCAAGGAATTTAGAATTTTTATATATGGGGGGAAATCCATCAATATCTCACATACTAGGATTGTTCCAATTGCAACCTCTGTATGGCCCAGGCATGGCATACCAGGAAGCCTGGTGCACCATTTCTCTGTGATTGTCTCCACTCTGCCGTCTTCTGTGGTTTTCATCTCCCAGCTAGTGGCAAGATGGTTGCCCCAGCTCCAGGTATTTTCACCCTTCCTTCCTTCCTGAAGAAGGAAGAGGGCCATTTCTATTATTAGGCTGGCATTTACAGCTTCTTAGACTCATATTTAGCAGACTCCCAGAAAGGAAAAAACTAGATTTGTCTTTGATTAGAAAAATGTTTTTGCTGTCAGGAATGAGTTTAAGCCATGGAACAAGATAAAAAGATGGGCATTGCTCCTCACAATGTAAGGGCATCAAAAGCTGGGGGAACTGGAATGTGTCCCTTCTCAGCCATTTTCAACAATTTACTGCATATCAAGTAAGAAGATGTCAATAAGAGAGACCTTAAGCGAAAGACATAATTTGTATTTAGGGATATTCCACAGGCAAAGAACAGAGACTTGCTAATATAGGCATTATCATTAAAAATCTAGAGCAAAGAACTCCTTAGGATAGAAATTAATCTATTTCATACCAGCTTTATTCATAATTAATTATACTAGTCAAAAAACCTAAAAGTTCAGTGTCTTACCTCTTACCAAAAGACGTTATGATTAAGGCTCAAGCCAAGAGAGAGAATAAACATATATGAGGAAGCTACGAATTAGGAACAAGTAGGAAGAAAATCCAGAGATAGAAAAGTAAAAGAACCAGGATTAATGCCACATAAATCAAGAACAGCAGGAGTTTCAGAGTAACTGGTCAAACCAGCTGAAGAGAGGACAAAGAGCGAGGACTGAGAACAGAGTACCATGCTACGGTGAGGATGAAGCAGCTTTGAGTAGAGTGGTGCTGATGGCTCGGCTGAGTTGGATAGGAGGTCTGAGTGCAGGGTGGTAGGGGAGTGGATGGCCTAGAAACAAGCACCTGTGCATATGACACATTCAGAAGTCTGAGCACAAAGGAGGATCTGGGGAGTGAGAAAAGAGAAGGCAGAGTTAAGAAACTCAAGGAAAAGCTTTGTTAAGAGAAGAGGCACCAGTGATATCAAAGTATGGAAATCAAAACACAGGCAGAAGAGGTGGCCTGATGAAGAAGCAAACACTACTTTGCATTAGCACCAACCATCTCCTAGAGCCAACTGTGCGAGGATGGCATAGACCTGGGAGCGGTGCGGGGGAGGGTGGTTAAGGATACAAAAATGTCAGAAGACAGGCAGTTTCCAGGTACTTGCTTCCCACAGCTCTGCTTGTCTGGCTTTCCCCTCTGAGAAGCCTCACCAAGGCCTGGCTATCAAGACATGACCTCACTCAGGACAAATAAAGAGTGCATGTGGCAATACCCGAGAGATCCCCAGTGATGGAGGAGGTGCCAAAGTAGTAGCCCCGGGGCAGACGGACCCCCGGCACCTCAATGCAGTCCCTCCACTCATGCTTGCCATCGATGTCCATCATTATCTAGAATAAAAAGAAGAGATAAATCAGGGCCATGAATGGAGGTGCGAGGCAGCCCATACCACCAACTGGTCCAGAAAACAAGGACTCACCGTCAGATGCCTCTTGACATAGCGAATCACAAGGAAGGTGTCATAATGCAGATTGCGGACAATGGCCGTACAGCCCCCCAGCTCTGTAGGCCGCCCATCCCGCTCATGATCGTAGCTGAGGGAGCCATTGTTCACCATGGCTGAGATGTAAGGGAATACCCGCTGGGAAAGCAGGGAAGGAAAAGCGGAGGACAGTAAGGAAGTGCTCTTAGGAATGCCTGTACGAACAGCAACAGGAAATGTGCACATACAAGCTGAGCCCCTTCCAGCAGACCAGACGACCACTCTGCCTCATCATTAGCAGCTCCCGAAAACCCACTCTCAGATGGTCACTCAAAGGATATAGCCCAGAAAGCAACTGAACTCTGTACTTGCCTTCAGGAATCCTCCTTGCTACAAACCTGGGGTGGGCCTGAAACGGCCCCTCTGGAGTCTGACTTGAATCCTTCCAGAGATCCCTATTTGCCACTTACACATGGCCCAGGACTGGTGGTTTCCTTTTTATGTATATATACCTATCTCCCCCAACTGCCATGTAAACTTCTTAAAGAAAAAAAATCATACTGATGTGTCTCCACCTTCCCCCAAATCCCCTTCCCCCACCCCCACTCACCCTCCGAGTAAGCATTTTATACACAGCAGGTACTCTGAAAATACCCATTTGATCAGGGAAACCTTTACATTCTGGATAGTTCCTTTCAAATTCTCAAATCCTATAAGCATACGATGGATGCCATGTGGATTAGGACTCAGAAACAGCACTGCCAGAACCGGGCTGCCAGACGGTGTTCTCCAGCCTGGACTGTTCTTAGCTGAAAGACCTTCCAGCCCACTTAAGCTTCCCCTACACATTACTTCTGCCAGCAATACCCTCCCACTCCACTACCCATTTTCCCACCTACTTCAGAGGCCCTCTCTGTCTCTCTGACAGAGTTGTAGGAGGGAATGCTTCCTCAGAAGTGATGCCCTAACCTTTAAGAACCAGCCCAGTGCGAAGGCAGTGCAGAGGCAGAGTGATGAAATGAGGGGAAACACGACACATGCCACTCTTCAGTGACTTCATCATTGTCCTCAACAGTCAACATGCAAGGTGGAGATGCAGTCAAAATCAGAGACTGGTGACTCAAGACAACAGCCACATGGGTGTGAACAGGGGCAAATGCTGGATGGACACGTAGGGAATAAGGGATGGCCATGGTGGGTCAAGACTGAGTACCTGGACTCCTGGAGAATATCGCCTCTTCTGGGCCTGAGAGGGTCCAGCAGGTTATTATAAAAACGAGAGAGGACACAGAAGACAGACCAGGTCAGAAAGAAACAGCCATGGAAGAGCTTTGACCCAGCTGTGGTGGATGAGCAGACCAATCTAAATCCCCAGACAGAATTGTAGGGTCTGTGGAAGGCATTTAGCAAGTCCTACACCCCTCAAAATTGTGGGCAAAACTCTGTGCATAGAGGCTTGTCTGTTTTCTAAGGAGAGGGTCTGTACCATTCTCAAAGGGGCCCACTAGGAAAACCTCTCTGAGGCTTCCAGAAACTTTATAAAACGAACAACACTGCATTGCACAAGAAGGTCCCCCAGTTAGGTCTCTGAGTCAGAAGGCCAGGCCACATGTTTTGTCTGAACTCAGACGACAATATTTCTGTCACAAGGGGAGAGACAGGACTGACAAATGGGGCTAAATTCTTTCAAATTCAAGATGGCCTTTCCCAGGATCTCAGGATACAGCTCTTGCCCAAAGGACAAAAACCCTACCACTTGAGAGACAGTGAAGTTGACTCTACTCCAAAAGGATCATTTACCCTCTAAGTGAGCCTTGTGGACCTACGTTTTCCAAAGCTCTTGTCATTCTAACCTACAACATGTGCGCAAGGAAGAAGCTCCACGGAGGCGCTGTGGCATGGCAGATTTAGAAAAACCCTGAGACTTGAGGATATTCAGCTTTGCTCCGGAAAACCGCTACAGTTCTAAGCTACCGGCAACAAGAGATACGTACACAAGCTCAGGCCAGGCCTGCCCTACGGAAAGGATGTGTGAGGGTGTAAAGCCCGAAGCATTCCTTCCTCTGACACTTAGTGAGCACCTATTAGGAAGGAGGCGCTGTTCCAGGTGCTGGAGTTCAATGGAAAACCAGACAGACAGGTATCTGCTGTCATGGAGCGGACATCCGAGTAGAAGAGACAAACAATAAATAAGCAAATAAAGTCATTTTAGAGAGAGGGGTACTTGGCTGGCTCAGTTGGAAAAGCACGTGACTCTTGATCTCGGGGTTGTGAGTTTGAGCCCCACGTTGGGTGTAGAAGATTATTTAAATAAAACTTTTTTTAAAAAAGTAATTCAGAGAGGGATAACGCTACAAGGAAAAATAAAACAGGTAACATGATAGACTAATGAGGGAATAGCTCTCTGAGGAGACAACATCTGAGCTTAGGCCTTAGTCGTTAGAGGGAGCCACCGAAAGATCTGCAGGTGTAAGAAGCATGAGGTTGACATATTCAAGGACTAGAAGACACCAGTGTCTGAAACACAGCCAGTGAGGGAGCGGTGGGTGTGAGCTGAGGCACAAGCCAGATCACACTGGGCCCTGGAAGCCATACTGAGGAGCGCAGGGTAAGCCTCACAGCAGCCCCCCACTGCTCTACTCTTAGGCCACTTGCAGAATGGGCACAGGACTACAGAAAGGTGCGAAATGAATCAGTGGATGATTGAATTCCCCAAAGTACTCTTCTACAACTATCATTTACAACAGGGAATTAGGAGTACGTTGTCAGGCAGAGTATAGAAATGGGCTTCTGACAAGAACGTTGATCACCTCAGTGAACAATTAGGGAAAAGAAGGCACTAACATGGCCCTGGGTAGCCCATTTATCAACCCCAGTACGCATGATCAGAAGTGTACGTTGCACCTTTCAAGAGGGTGCCTCAGACAACTGTCCTTAACCTACAGCAGCCTTCATCTTCCAAGGCCGGTGAGGCATCTGATTATCCGGGGAACAGCCAGAGGTAAGCTGGTCCCCCAGCATCACCTGGGGGAGCTTTCCAGTTGCACATACATATGGGGCTCTCAGTCAGACTCTCAGTTAGCAGATCTAGAGGGGGGCACAGGTTTATGTGTTTTTCAGAAAGCACCACGGACAGTTGTGATGTACAACCAAATTTAGGAAACACTGCACCAGAGACACAGCACCCCACACCCTTGGAGCCGGAATCTGTCTACTTCAGCAACTCGTGACACGGCCTTCAACTTTTCACCTCGCGCTAGTATTAAGTCTTTAAATGCCCTCTTATTTTCCATGCCCAGTCAGGAGTTCTTAAGTGTTCCTTGGGAAGCCACTAATTTCACACAGCAGCTCATTTTCTTTCCTTGGAAAGCAGCCTATATATATAGCAAGAACCAAAGGCTGAAGAATCACTCGGACCCAGACAAGGTGGTAGTTTCATTCCTAATTTAAGAGTCACTAAAAATTAGGCACTCCTGCCTATCATCCAAATGATTATTGTCTGTAGGGTGAAGAAATATTTCCAAATTTTTGTACTACAAGGACATTAAAAAAAAAACAAAAGAACTCTCGACATGGTGATTGTACCTTCGGCCTATCTTGACTGAAGGGAGACCCCTGAACTTGTAGATTTATAGATCCTATGTTAAAACTCCACAGATCCCAAGCACACGAGTAGCGTAAACCACTAGGCAGAAGAAGGAGCCCCACACGGCTTCTGTAATCAAGGAGACCTAGGTTCTAACTGCAGTTATGCCACTCGGGGTTGTATAACCTGGGCTGGGTTACATTAGCCTTCGAGATTCCGTTTTCTCCCTGTAAGCAGGCAGAATAACACAGAGCTCACTTGGCTGATCATGAAGATAAAGAGATATGTAAATCATTTAGTACAATGTCTAGCATTCAGGAGGGAGTCAATAAACATTCATTTAATCAAAGACTAATGAATTTCTAGACAGAAATACTATTCACAGGTGCTCATATATAAGCACAAAGCCAGGGGCACCTGGGTGAGTCAGTTGGTTAAGCGGCTGACTCTTGATTTCAGCTCAGGTCATGCATGATCTCACAGTCTGTGAGATCGAGCCTCACGTCTGGCTCTGCACTAAGAGCAGGGAGCCTGCTTGGGATTCTAACTCTTCCTTTCTCTCTGCCCCTCCCTGGCTCTTGTGCACATGCGCTCTCTCAAAATAAATAAATAAAATTTTAAATTACTTAATTAAATAAGCACACAGTCAAATATACATCTTTTAGAGCAGTCATTCCCAGGCCATTGGCTGTCAGACACCAGTAAAATCTCCAAAAATATCTTGGGGATTAATGGGCTTGCATTTTCTGACCTACTAAACATTAAAATATAATAATGAACAATAATGACAGAACAACCATCTATAATAAATATTTTTTTAATGTTTTATTTATTTTTGAGAGACAGAAACAGCATGAGCAGGGGAGGGTCAGGGAGAGGGAGATACAGAATCTGAAGCAGGCTCCAGGCTCTGAGCTGTCAGCAGAGCCCGACACGGGGCTCGAACCCACGAACCGTGAGACCATGACCTGGGCCAACATCGGACACTTATCCAACTGAGCCACACAGGTGCCCCTAAAAGAACACCAAAAGAGGGGCGCCTGGGTGGCTCAGTCAGTTAAGCATCCAACTTCAGCTCAAGTCATGACCTCACAGTTCATGAGTTCAAGCCCTGCATTAGGCTCTGCACTAACAATGTGGAGCCTGCTTGGGATTCTTTCTCCCTGCCCCTCCCCCGCTTGGTGCATGCCCTCTCTCTTTCAAAATAAATGTAAAAAGTTGGAGCACGTGGATGGCTCAGTCAGTTAAGCCTCTGACGTCAGCTCAGGTCATGATCTCACAGTTTGTGAGTTCGAGCTCCATGTTGGGCTCTGTGCTGACAGCTCAGAGCCTGAAGCCTGCTTCGCATTCTGTGTCTCCCTCTCTCTCTGCCTCTCCCCCACTCGCACTCTGTCTTTCTCCTTCTCAAAAATAAATACACATAAAAAAATAAAAGAAATAAATGTAAAAAGTTGAAAAAAAGAACTATATAATTTCACAATAAACAAGTTAGCATTTATGAAAATTCATTTACTCTTCCTATTTGTTAGACCAGCAAAACTCGTTACCAATCAATATGAGTTCATGAACCTCTAGAAGCTGCTCGCTTAGAGCAGTTTTTACCAATCTAAGGCATCGTGCAGTTGAGTAAGCTGGCCAAGTTTGCTCTCTGGAACATAGATGTGAAGAGAAGGAGGGTGAGAGAAGAGAGGAGAAAACAACCACAACTACTACTGCCAAGATGTGTGCACAGTGTTCCCTGCGAACGCCAGTTAGTGGTGTGAATGCAAACGGCTAGCACTTTCAGAGCACTTCCTATGCCAGACATTGTGCTCGGTAATGTACACGCACCTATTTATTTAATCCCCGCAGCCTTAAGGGGTGGGATTAGTATCCCCATTTGACTGGTAGGAAAAATAGTGTAAGTAGTGAAACCAGAATTTGAAGCCAGGTAGTCTGGCCCAGAACACTGGCTCAGTCACTGTGCTTCCATACATACGGTTTAGAAACCAAAAATCAAAACAACAAAAACCCCATGTCTCTAATATACCTTGAGACACAGAAATATTAGAGATTTCCAGAGTTTAAAAAAGGAAGGAGATGACAACTGACAACTGAATGTCACAGAGAATCTGGGCTTCTGTTTTGCTACCAAGGACATATTGGGACAATTGGTGAAAGCTGAGTAAAGTCAGCGGATTAAAAATAGTACTGTTACCACTGCTAACTTCCTGATTTTAGTCGCTGTGCTGTGGCTATGTAAGAGAATTCATTTTTAAGAAAAACAAGTATTTAGGATTAAGAGAGCATGAGAGAAGGCAATTTACTCTTAAGTAGTTCAGAAAAAAATTATACACACATGCAGGAGTACACGAATGTGTGTGCACATGCGGGCGCGCGCACACACACACACACACACGCACGCACACACACACACACACACACACACACACACAGAAAGGTAAAAGAAAACGACAAAGAAAATGTAATGAAACGTTCATTTTGAGTAATCTGGGTGAAGACCATTCCTGAATTCTTTGTTGTGTTCTTGTAACTTATCTCTAAGTCTGAAACTCTATCAAAATTTTAAAAAAATTTAATTTAAACGTTTATTTTTCAGAGAGAAACAGCGCGAGTAGGGGAGGGGCAGAGAGAGAGGGAGACACAGAATCTGATGCGGGGCTCGAACCCATGAACCATGAGATCATGGCCTGAGCAGAGGTCGTACGCTTATCTGACTAAGCCACCCAGGTGCCCCAAAAAAGTTTTAAGATTAATCTGAATCTAGTATTTACCATACTCTTATTTTTTCTGTCAAAATTTTCAAAATTAAAAAATGGTTTTTTAAAAACACATTATGTTGGGGTACCTGGGTGGCTCAGTTGGTTAAGCTTCTGACTCTTGATTTCAGCACAGGTCATGATCTCACGGTTTGTTGAGTTTGAGTCCTACGTCAGGCTCTGCATGCTAACAACGTGGAGCCTGCCTGGGATTCTCTCTCTCCCTCTCTCTCCCCTGCTCTCTTTTTCTCTCTCTCTCAAAAATTAATAAACTTAAAAAAAATAAAAACACATTGTATTAAAACACATGGACACATATTATGTTCAATATAACGTAACGTTTTTTGTTTTTAAAAAGATGTTTGTATGCTTTTTGTCTTCGCCTTTTCTGATTTTTTTGTAAAAATCAGCTTTTATATAAAAACAAGGATTAACAAAACAAATGCCTCTTCTACAGCATCTCCTTCCACATCCCCACGGGATCCTCCCCCGGGTCACTAGTGGAACACACTGCTGCTTCCACAGATCAACACTTTTCACACTTTCAAAATACTGTCAATCACCTGTCCTACAGTAATCTTCACCTACCTAACCCTTTACACAGGGATCTGGATGAAGAGATGGCTGGTTAACTCAGCACCACCACCCTATTCGGTGGGTAACCAGATCAGTGAAATTCTCACCACATTACTGGGCAGCATGAGGGGTTCCAACCCTTCTGCCCCCAAACTATTACTAACCTATGCTACTGACTGTGTCCCCAAGTCTCAAAGCTTCTCAAATGAAGGACACAGAAAAATGACACCTCTAAGCCAGCTGACTGCCTAGAAGACCTTTAAATACTTGAACATTATCCTCATCTCTTAAACTCATTGAATTATTTTAATCCCACTCATCTCAGTTGTGACCCCACCAGAATAAACCCAAATAACATAACTTAAGGACTTCAATGGAGTGCTCCAGAATCAGGAAACTCTTTTATCTTTTTTTAAATGTTTGTTTATTTTGAGAGAGAAATAGAGTGCACAGGGGAGGGACAGAGAGAGTGGGAGAAAAAAAATCCCAAGAATCCCAAGTACTGTCAGCACAGAGCCCAACACGGGGCTCAAACTCACGAACAATGAGAACATGACCTGAGTCAAAGTCAAGAGTCAGACACTTAACTGACTCAGCCACCCAGGCACCCTAACAGCAGGAAATTTTAACTTGAGATATGCCTGAAACCCAAGACACTTGAGTTTATAACCCAACTACCCACATTACAAATGCCAAGATTCAGAATATTGTCTAATGTGTATGCCTCAATTTCACTGCTACCCATCATTGTGATAGTATGTGACTATTTGTTTTGAGTGAGAAGATGTATCAACTTTCCAGATCTTGTCTATAGTCCTACTTCGGGGAGCCTATAAAACTCCCAAAAACATAGGCAAAATCCTACATCTCCTGCACCTTGCTGTGGGCCTACCACTTTCATCATATTGTCAAAACCCAAAGAAAGGGAAAGAACTAACCCAGAGCTAAGTGTCCTCTGGAGCACTGGCTCTTGCTTTCTTCTTCCTCTTTCCTTCTTTCACGGTCTCAAAAAAGAAACATTCTGTTCTCCTCTCCTTTGTTCAATTCTAACAGAAAGCCATAGATTTCTACTTCCGTTGAAAACTAGCTCTCGGTGCAGCTCAGCCTCGGTGCTTAATCACATCTAGAGAACTTGCCAAAATCCCCTGGGCCCAGTTTCCAAAGGAGCCTCTCTTCGGAAACACTGCCTCACCTAGGGCTGAAAAAAACCCGAAGTCACATCCAAGCTGGAGGACAAAGAGAGAATTTAAGGCGCTGTGGAACTCCTTTACTGATTCAAAGATTCTTTCTGCCAAAAACAGACAGACCAAGAGGGATCAGTATCTTCATCACTTAAAGGAATGTGTCTTTTAAATGGATGGCATTGTATTATCAATTTTCTTCTAGTTTCAAAGGAGAAAAAACAGTTATCACATTAAGAAAATATGCGAGGAGCATCTGGGTGGCTCAGTCAGTCAAGCGTCTGACTCTTGACTTTGACTCAGGTCATGATCTCATGGTTCATGGGTTCAGGCCCCACACTGGGCTCTGTGCTGACAGCTCAGAGCCTGGAGGCTGCTTCCGATTCTGTGTCTCCCTTTCTCTTTGCTCCTCCCTCATTAATGCTCTGTCTCTCAAAAATAAATAAAAGTTTAAAAATTTTTAAAAAAAGAAAAGAAAATATGGGAAACACCTCATAGACAAACTAGACTTCTTAATTTTTTTTAATGTTTTTTATTTATTTCTGAGAGAGAGACAGACAGTGTGAGCAGGAGAGGGTCAGAGAGAGAGGGAGATACGGAATCTGAAGCAGGGTCCAGGCTCTGAGTTAGCTGCCAGCAGAGCCCGACGCGGGGCTCAAACCCACAAACCGTGAAATCATGACCTGAGCCAATGTCGGACGCTTACCCAACTGAGCCACCCAGGCGCCCCTAGACAAACTAGACTTCTAAGCTGGTGTGATCTGGGAAGGGCAGTGAGCTGTTTCTGCCTCCTGGGGTAAGACCCAAATACAAGTCTCACCAGGAAGAATGAGGGCCACGGCTCAAAGGACTGCACTTCTGTGCTCTCATTCAAGAATAGCCTCTTGTCATACTTTGATTTCAAATGAAGGAAGACCTTCCTACTTTAAGACTGCTACTGAGTTCCCTGTAACTTTTCACCAATATCTGGGTTCTCGTGAGAAACTGATGATCATCAGCTGATGACTTCATAGTGCCAAGAAAAGATCAGGTCATGTTTCAATCAGTGTTTTTTAAAAATAGCGATGCTAAGATATAATTCATATACCACATAATTCACCTAAAGCCTATAATTTAATGGCTCTTAGTACATTCGCAGAGTTAAGATTATGATTACTACAATCAACGTTAGGGCATTTTCATCACCCCGGAAAGAAACCCCAGACCCACCAGCAGTCATTCCCCACCCCTCCCGCCAGGCAAACCATTCATCTACTTTCTGTCTTTATAGATTTGCCTATTCGAGACATTTCATATACATGGGATCATACAACATGTGGTTTTTGGTGACTGGCTTCTTTCACTTGGCATATGTATTCAAGTGGCATCCACATCAGAGGACCTATCAATGCTTCATTTTCCTTTTAATGCTGAATGATATTCCATTGTATGAATACACATTGTTGACTCATCAGTCGATAAGACATGGAGTTAAATGTTTCTTGGCTATTATGAATAGTGCTGCTATGAACATTCATGTAACTTTTTGTGTAGACATAATTTCAATTTCTCTTGGGTATATATACCTAGGAGTGGAATTGCTGGATGATATAAACTCTATATTTAGACATTTGAAGAACTGCCCAACTGTTCTCCAAAACAACTGCTCCATTTACATTCCCACTGGCAATGTATGAGAGTTCCAATTATTCCACATCCTTGCCAGCACTTGTTAGCCTCTATCTTTATTTTAGCTATGACTAAATAGCCACAAGTGGGTGTTAAGTAGCATCTCATTTGGTTTTGATTTGTATGTTCCTAGTGGCTAATGATGTTGAACATTTTTTCATGTTTGTCAACCCTTTGTATATCTTCCTTGGGGAAATACCTATTCAGATCCTTTGGTCTTTTTTTTTTTTTTTTTTTTTTAAGATTTTATTCTCAGGGGCATCTGGGTGGCTTAGTCAGATAAAAGCCTGACTTCGGCTCAGGTCACGATCTCATGGTTAGTGGGTTCAACCTCCACATTGGGCTCTGTACTGACAGCTCGGAGTCTAGAGCCTGCTTTGGATTCTGTCTTCCTTTTCACTCTGCCCCTCCCCGGCCTATGCTCGTTCTCTCAAAAATAAAATAAAAACATAAAAATATTTTAAGAAATCTCTACACGCAATGGGGGGCTCAAACTCACAACCCCCAGATCATATGGTCCACCAACTGAGCCAGCCAGGCACCGCAGCCATTTTTTAACTGGGTTGTCTTTTTTACTATTGAACTATATCTAGAATACATAAAGAACACGTCCCTTACCAGATATAGGATTTTCATTTATGTTTTCCCACTCTGTGGGTTGTCTTTTCACCTTCTTGATGGTATCTTCCAAAACAGGAGGTTTTAATTTTAATGAAGTCCAACATGAGTTGTGAGTTTTGGTTTTGGTGTCATATCTACAAAACCAATGCCTGATCTAAGTTCATGAAGAATTAGCCGCTTGTTTCCTTTTTTTTTTTTTTTTTAATGTTTTATTTATTTCTGAGAGAGAGAGAGAGAGACAGCATAAGCATGGGAGGGTCAGAGAGAGCGGGAGCTACAGAATCTGAAGGAGGCTCCAGGCTCTGAGCTGGCTGTCAGCACAGAGCCCGACAAGGGGCTCGAACCCTTGATCAGTGAAATCATGACCTGAGCTGAAGTCGGACGCTTAATCGACTGAGTCATGTTTTTTTCTGATAGTTTTATAGTTTCAGTTTTTACAATCAGTTCTTCAGTTCATTTTGAATTACATTTTGTGTATGGTGTGAGGTATGGAACGATTTCCTGATTCTGCATGTGGATATCCAGTTGTGTTAGCACCATTTGTTGAAGGTAGTTCTTGAAGGTAGTTCTTTCCCGCATTGAATTGTCTTGATAGTCTTACCAAAAATCAACTGATAAAAAAAAAAAAAAAATCAACTGATCACAGGGGCGCCGTGTGGCTCAGTCAGCCAAGCATCTGACTTCAACTTAGGTCATGATCTCAACGTTTGTGAATTAGAGCCCCACATCGGGCTTGCTGCTGTCAGGACAGAGCCCACTTTGGATCTTCTGTCCCCTCTCTGCCCCTCTCCTGCTCACACTCTCTCTCTCAAAATAAACATTTTTTAAAAAATCAATGGTCATAAACGTGAAGACTTATTTCTAGGCTTTCAATTTTATTCCATTGATCTATAGGTCTATCCTTATGCCAGTACCACACTGTCTTTATTACCATAGCTTTGTGATAAGTTTTGAAATGAAGAAGCCTAAGTTTTCCAACCTCACTCTTTTTTTTTTAAGTTAAAAAAATTGTTTTAATGTTTTTTAATTTACTTTTTGAGAGAGAGAAATAGCAAGCCAGGGAAGGGCAGAGAAAGAGAGGGAGAAAAAGATCCCAAGCAGGCTCTGTACTGTCAGCACAGGACCTGATGTGGGGCTCAAACCCATGAACTGTGAGATCATGACCTGAGCCAAAATCAAGAGTCGGATGCCTAAGTGACTGAGCCACCCATACACCCCACCAACTTCACTCTTCTTAATCAGTATTATTTTAGCTATTCTGGTTCTCTTGAATTTCTGTACTGATTTCAGGATCACTGAATTTCTTTAACAAAGCCAGCTAGGTTTTTGATAGCTAGGACAAGTATCAAATCTGGAGGCCAATATAGGGAGTGCCATCATCTTTTTTTTTTTTTTTTTTTAAATATTTTTATTTATTTCTAGGAGAGAGAGAGAGAGAGAGAGAGACAGCGTGAGCAGGGGAGGGTCAGAGAGAGAGGGAGACACAGACTCCGAAACAGGCTCCAGGCTCCGAGCTGGCAGCCAGCACAGAGCCCGACGCGGGGCTCGAACCCACGAACCGCGAGATCATGACCCAAGCGAAAGTCGGACGCTTAACCGACTAAGCCACCCAGGCGCCCCGGGAGTGCCATCATCTTAACAATCTAGTGGACACTTCAACAACATGGAATTTAACTGCACAGGTCCACTTCTATGTGAATTTTTAAAATATAAATACAATACTGTAAATATATTTCTTCTTTATGATTTTCTTAGTAACATTTTCTTTTCTCTAGCTTACTTTCAGAATATAGTACACAATACATATAACAGACATAATGTGTTAATCAACTGTTTATGTTATCAGCAAGGCTTCTGGTAAGCAATAGGCTATTAGCACTTAAGTTCTGGGGGAGTCCAATGTTACATGTGGATTGTCGACTCCATCGGAGGTCACTGCCCCTAACCCCTACACTGTTTGAGGGTCAACTGTACTAAGTTTTCTGATCCATGACATATCTTTCCATTGACTTAGATCTTTACTTTCAACAACATTTTATAGTTTTCACAGTGCACTTTAATTTGTTAAACGTATTTCTAAGTATTTTACTCTTCATGATAGTATAAATGGAATTGCTTTCTTTCATTTTCTGACTGCTCAATGTCAGCAGCAGAATTGATTTTTATATGTTGATCTTGTAGCCTACAACCTGCTGAATTCATTTATAAGTTCTAGTAGTTTTCTTGTGGATTCTTTAAGATTTCCTATGTACAAGATCATGTTGTCTACATATAAGAATACTTACTTCTTTCTTTGCAACGTGGATGTTTTTTATTTTATTTTCTTACCCAACTGACCTGACTAGAACCTGCAGTACAATGTTGAATAGAAGTTAAGAAGAACAGATATACTTTATTTCTGATGTTAGAATGAAAGCGTACAGTCTTTCACCGTTAAGTACATTAGATGAGGGTTTTTCATAGTTACCCTTTATCTGATTGAAGAAGCTCCCCTCTATTCCTAATTTGTTTAATGTTTTTGTTATCATAGAGGTACTAGGGGCGCCCAGCTGACTCAGTTGGTAGAGTGGGCAACTCTTGATCTCAGGGTTGTGAGTTTGAGCCCCACGTTGGGTATAGAAATTACTTAAAAATAAACTCTTAAAAATAAATAAATATAATAAAGAGATATTAAATTTTAACAAATACTTTTCTTACATCTATTGATATGATCATATGGTTTTTGTCCTTCATTCTTTTTTTTTTTTTTTTAAGTAGGCTCCATGCCCAACATGGGGCTTCAACTCTTGACCCTGAAATTAAGAGTTGCACCCTTTACCGCTGAGCCAGCCAGGTGGCCCTGTCCTTTATTCTATCAATATGGCCTATCATATTAATTTTCAGATTTTTAAAGCTTTTATTTATTTATTTAAGTAATCTCTACACCCAACGTGGGGCTCGAACTCAGGCCCCGAGGTAAAGAGTCATATGCTCTTACAACTGAGCCACCTAGCCGTGCCTTAATTTTCAGATTTTAAAGCAAACTTGAATTCCTCAGATAAATACCATGGTCATGGTATATAATCCTTTTTATGTTGTGGTATTTGGTGTGTTCATATCTTGTTGATGATTTCTACATCTATATTCATAAGAGATTTTGGTCAGTAGTTGTCTTTTCTTGTGATGTCTTTATCTGGTTTTGGCATCAGGATAGTACTGGCCTCAAAGAATGAGTTGGTTAATGTCCTCTCTTATATTTTGTAAGAATTCTTGGGAAGAATTGGTATTAACTCCACTTTCTATGTTTGATAGAATGAACCAGTGAAGCTTTTCTTTGTGACTCATTTTTTATTACTAATTCAATCTCTGACCCGTTATGGATCTATCCAAATTTCCTATTTCTTTTTCTTTTTTTTTTAATGTTTATTTAGTTATTTTGAGAGAGAGAGAGCACAAACAGGGGAATGAGAGAAAGAGAGAGAGATGGAGAGAATCCCAAGCAGGCTCCACACTGTCAGAGCAGAGCCTGACGCAGGGCTCAATCTCACAAACAGTGAGATCATGACCTGAACTGAAATCAAGAGTCAGACGCTTACCTGACTGAGCCACTCAGATGCCCCAGATTTCCTATTTCTTCAACTATTATTTTAACAATGACTTACAATCTGGTAACCTCACTATGGCACAGGTAGTACCTTGAACTCCCAAACAGCAAAACACTTGACTCACCTAAATTATAATTCTTATATTGCTGACAAGGAAACTGAGGTTATATGACTTTTAACAATCTGTCCTGATTTCAGAGAGCCAGGCCCACACTGAACTCCCTTACCTTCTTCTTAGATGCATTACCAGTTACTAATAGTTTCCCAGTATTTCCTCATGAATAAATGTGGTAGCAAGTAAGCTGAGCAACAAGGTCATATGCTCTGGTGACAAAGAAACAAGAAACCATAGAAACATTTTCCCACTACCTTGAGGGATTTGATGACTTGCTCCACACCCCCATCCTGACAGCAACTTGCCCTCCTAGTCCAGCACATCTTCTATGGAACATGTGCAAGTTTCCAAAAGGTGCCATATACCCTCTTCTTATGTGTTTATGTCTGGAATCAAACCCTCTATTTGTGTATCACTGACAAATTTTTCAACCTTTCTGCACTTCAGTTTCTTCCCCATAATGTACAGATAACAATAATATCTACCCCAAAGAGTTGTTACACATATATATACTAAACATATAATATATACAAATATATATATATAATAGACACACAATATACACAATATAATATACTAATAATACATGTACAAGAGTTTGAAACAATGCCTGGCACCTTTATGTATGATATCAAAATAAATCACACTGCCACCAAAACACACTTGATTTTACCCTATAAAATAGTTCCAGGTGTATATTTTCTATACTCTGTACATTAGAACATAAGCTCTCAGAACTGAAATTACATAGGAGATGACATGAGAATAATAAATGTCTCCATTCTCAAGGAAATCAATCTGCAGAAGAAACAATGGAAAGAAGGGAGGAGGCAGAGCACCATAATTAAAAGCACAGTCTCTGGAATCCAGTGGGCCTATGTTCAAAATCTGACTCCACCTTACATTGGCTGTTCCCTTGAACAAGATAATTCTCTAAGCTTCTGTACTCACTAGTAAATGGGGAAAAATAATACTAACTCTAGGGAGTTTTGATCAGAATTAAGGCATTATTTGTACGTACCTGGCACATAATGGCCACCTAATAAACAGAAACCACCTTTATGAGTTTTCTTAAATTTCATTTTAATAAACAAATTTGATTAACAAGTAAGCTCCTACTATGGAAACAAGGACCTGATGTTGATCCAAGGGTTCCCAATGCTGGCTATACATGTGACTCACCTGGAAAGCTTTGAAAAAGTAAGGTTGCCTACACTGCACCGAAGACAAACAGAATTTTACTCTCTGAGACTAGGGTCTGGGCATCAGTATTTTCATTTTTAAAATATTTTTACTTAAAATTTTTGTATTATTTTTGAGAGCATGAGTGGGGAAGGGGCGGAGGCGAGGGCAGATAGAGGATCCTAAGAGGGCTCTGTGCTGACAGCAGAGAGCCCGATGTAGGGCTCAAACTCATGCCTCATGAGATCATGACCTGGGCCAAAGCTAGAGAATAAGCTAGGGAGGGGCAGAAAGAGAGGGAGATACAGAATCTGAAACAGACTCCAGGCTCTAAGCTGTCAGCACAGAGCTTGACACAGGGCTTGAACTCGTGAACTGAGAGATCATGACCTGAGCCAAAAATGGACGCTCAACCAACTGGGCCACCCCCAGGTGCCCCTGGAACTCAGTAATTTTAAATGCACTCCAGGTAGAGATGCCTAGGTGGCTCAGTCAGCAAAGCGTCTGACTTTGGATCAGATCATAATCTCACAGTCAGTGAGTTGAAGCCCTACGTGCTTGCTGCTGTCAACACAGAGCCTGCTTCAGATCCTCTGTCCCCACCCCCCTCTCTCTGCCTCTCCCCTGCTCGCTCTATCTCTCAAAAATAAACATTAGAAAATAAAGAAATAAATGCACTCTAGGCAATTCCAATGAGCAGCTGGGAGTGAGAACCATTAACAGCTAGCTAGAAAATTTGATTTTTTATTTTTTTACCAACTGAAACTAATTTTACTGATTAACATCTACTCTTCTTGCGAAATAAGGCCGTCAGATCTGCCCTCTCAAATCAGAATTACTATTATCTGATGCTGAAACGGAACCTGAGGGAATCTGAACAATTTATTTCTGGGAGAAGCAGAGGGCTAGGTTTAAAACTCCAGTCAAGCCCTAAAGCCCATACCTCTTACTCAGATGCACTTCTAACTACTACTATTTCCTCAGCATGACTGCAAGCCTAGTCATCACATTCTCCTCACTAAAATCCTTTAACACACTTACCCCCTTAGAATACAATCCAAACTCCTTAACAGGAACACCTCTCTTCAGAATTTGGCCCAACAATGTGCATGGGGAGGATGAGTCATGAACATTTGGATGGCTCTGGTGCTGGTCTGAACACCCAAATCACTAACCACCCAAGGAGACACTGCTCAATCTCAGTGGCCAGTCAACTTGCCCAACAGGGAACAGTGTTAATACTAAAGAATGCAGTGGGAATGGTGGCCCCTGAAATTGTGCGACTTGGCAAGACTCTGGCCCTGTTTTTCTTTCTAGCCTCATTTCTCTCTGACCCCTTTTCCCCTAATACTCTGTCCCTTCTCTCACTTTATCATCTTAAAACACGCTTTTCCCTCTGCATGGAATACTGGTTCCTAATTCTGCAGACTTCAACGTAAATGTCACTTCCTAGAGGAAGTCTTCCCCACCACCACCACTGCCACACTGTCCCGCTCCAAGTCAGACATGCCTCTGGGTCTTCTACGGCACCCCACAGTTCCCCATCGGCATTCTCACACCTCAGTGCTACGGAGTGCGGGACTGATGCTGATCTTGCTCACTAACTTCCCCCTTCTAGAAAGCGCCTGATGTATGGTGGCTTGAAGAGGAGCCCAGAGGCAACGAACATGGAGAAGTGACTCTGTAAGTGTCCCACAACAAACGGTAACTCTCCAAACTCAGGTCTCTCGTTCCACCTCCCTCAGGTGAGCTCCGTGGGCAATGCTAAAAATCATTGAATCTGGGTGTTGCATATATGATGATGTATTCTTCCAATTTTGTAAATAAGTTTGTTATTTTTCATATAAAGCTTTTAGGGAAAAAAAGTAAAGCGACTGCTGTCTGCATCCCTAATCCTGCCTTTCTTGCCAACTATTATATAGCTATCGGATACCCATAAGCAACCTGCCATCATCATTTTCCTACCATGTGGTAGCAGGGCCATCAGGCAAAGAGTAAAAACCTGTTGGCAGTCTAAGAAAGTAGTAAAGAGCCCTAGGGCCAGCCGACAAAAAGCAAGAAGCTCCGGCCAACAGCCAGATACCAGATTGCAACAAAATGCTAGGACTCCATCAATCTCCTTTTACCACCTTTCCCACAGGAGAGCAGACCTGCCGTTCAGGTCTAAAAATAGGAAGAAGAAGAAAAGGATCCTCGAAAGAATGAGCAAACTGCAGAAGAGAGTACACAGTGGTGATCTATTAAGTCAGGGGAGCCGGGTTATATAAATTCAGCTGGCTCTGATGCCGGCTAGTAGCCCAATCACCAGCCAGCCAAGCAGGCTCAATTCCAGCAGCTACCTAACGTGCACAAGAGAACACTGTGAACACTAAAGAAAGAGCCCCCAGTCACAACAGTCATTCCCAAAGGTCTGTGCACCATAAACAATTCTGTCTAGAAAATGCTGACAAGGATATTAGCTTTTCACATTCAACAGATGAAGAAAATAGAAAAGAACCCCTCACATTCTATCCCCTGTTCCCTCACGGACATCCCTGAGGCAAAGGACTGTGATGTCAGTGCAGCTGTGACCTCAGCTCTGACACTTGCCATTTACCTCTTGCTGCTTCTCCTCATTGGGGTACGTGTCTACAAATACTCCCAGCCCCACAAATTTGTCCATGTTTCCAAACACAGGCCCTAGAGAGAGAGAAGAGATGATGAACAATGAAACAAAGCCAAGAGGTGATAAAGGAATAACATATCACTATGATGGAGGAAAAAGTAAAATTCAAATGACTCCCAGGGCCTCTCTTTAAGAAGAGAAAACGTATGTAAAAGCAGCCAGCACGGTGCCTGGCCTGTGGCAAGCACCCAACAAAATCTGTAGCTGTTTGGTATTGAAGGCAGGGGAAGAGAGAAGGCCACTGCAACGTTGTTTAGCACCACAGCTGCTCCCTGGTCCAAACTGGTTGCTAAGGCGCCCCTGAAGAATTCTGCTTCGCAAACGCTTGGTGACAACTATGCCCCTGAGAGAGAGCTGAATTCCCAAGTTCCACTTCTTGTTGCAAAAGAGATAAGGTCAAACCAGGTTGAGTTTGCCATGTCCTTGGAGCAACAGCTCCCACACAACTCCGGACTCGGGGAGTTCTGAGATCGTACACTGCACATGCTCGGAAGAAATCAGCTCACCCAATCGTGGGCGTTCGGGAAAGCCACCGCTTTCAGCCGGCCGACAGGCCACGTGGCCTCAAAGGGAAAGCAGAAGGAATGAATAAGCAAGAAGTTGTCCCAGGATGAGTCAAGTTCAGCTGCTTTACTAGGAGTCAGACCCCATTCTAGAGACTAGACAGGCCGGTCTTCACCCACAGACATCAAGGGGGTGGCAAACTGCTGGCGCTGTGGGCACATACCCTTCTCCAAAAGAGGGCACGTGAGAAAGGAGGCCTGTGGCACCCCACACAAGAGCAACCCAGGGTCCCAATACCTGGCTGCATCCGATCCTTCGTGTACCAGATTGCCAAGCCATCCCCATGCAGGTTCTTCTTCCCTTGTCCATGGATTTTGAAGTGCACCTGCAACTCCCAGTCTCTCAGGAAACATGGCTGAAGAGAAAAAGACACCAGAATCAGTGAAGTGTGTGAAATGTGAGACCCCCTCAAGCCCTCACCAGCAGTCTAGAGACTGGGAAAACATAAATGCAGGTAACACAAGGTGAAGGGTTGAAACTGAAATCTGTGACTTGCTATGTGCCAAAATTAAACAGGTTGGGCCGTTCAACTGTATATGATATCTAATGTGGAAAGCGAATAAACCTCCCAATTATCTTCAGTATCTCCTAATGGAAACAGGATAGTGCTCCAAAGTTGGAAAAGACAAGAGACTGTCAAGTTAGACAGCTGTGACCCTGCAGCAGAGCATCTCAGCCTACAGAGTACAGGTGGCTGAATTAACACTCATTTGCAACTTGAGGTCACCCCTCTGACACAAAGACTCTAAAAAGCCTGGATTTCAAGAAAGGTCAAAGCCTCATTCGTTACAGAAGAACAAAAAAAAGCTAAGCCATTATGCAAACGTTTCCAGGAATTATTAAGCAGATATATGAACAACTCTAATTAGCTAGACTTGTCCTTATGCCAAGCTGAGGGGCAAGCCAGAATTCCCCAAGAAGGAGTAAGTCCCAGTCTCCCAAAACATCATGCCCGTGGTCAAGAAGCATAAATGCACCAAAGGAGAACACCGCCATCCCCATCACAGGGACAGCTTCTGGTGGAAAAACATGGAGGTGGTACTAATCAGACTCTCGTGTTTGTTGGGGTTTTGTTTTGTTTTGTTTTAACTGTGTATCAAAAGCTTGGGAAAATGGAAAAGGACGTAAGTGGATGGTTAAGTGCTCTAAACAGTTGAACGCTTTCAAAAGAATGCGGACTAGGTATCTGGTTTAGAAAGGCTCCTGATTAAAGGTCACTATGAAGAAAGAAGGGAAAGAGGAGCAGATAGACCAGCAGGGTTAACCCAGCAGCTCTCCAAATAGAATGTTCTGGCTCTCGAGCAACACACTGCTAGATCATTTTTAGTATTCAGTTTTAATTTCTGGGAAATCTTCCAAAAGTGTTAGTACTAGGAATACATAGTCAAATGAAAGGGGTGAGGTTACTTCTGAATTCACCAAAGAACCTCCACTAGCTTACCCTACCCTGATGAGCCCAGTCTCTGTGTTGTCATTCTGCATTCTCTTTCTGTTCTTGCACTTAGGCTTCAAGACAAGAGTGAAATTCAGTGGCAGGAAGCTGCCCCTCGCCAGTGGGTATCATCCCCTTGGGACAAGGGCAGGGCCAGAGACGTTCACACTAAGCCCAGAGGTGTCTGCTACTTATCCTCAGTCTCCTCTAGCACGGTGCCACACACTTTTGCTCAGGGCTATGTCTACCAGTGGTTCTGAAACTTGGCTATACATTAAATTCATCTAGGGAGCTTTTAAAATTCCCATGACCACAGGCATCAACCCCAGTAGACAGCCAAATCTAAGAACCACTGTTCAAACATACACATCCTATTCAAATAACTCAGAAGCAACTCCAAAGCTCATTCTGATAGACAACAACAACACAACAACAACAACAACAACAAAAAACAACAACAAAAAACTCACAGTATCAGAGAATCTGAAAAAGGGCAATATAACTAGATCCTAAACTCCAACAGCTGCCAAGAGTTCTGTAAAAGCAGCTAGCAGGACAGCCCCAAGTATCAAGCCCTAGGCATAATCATTTAGTAACCCAGAGACCTCATCAATGAAACCTACATATAACAGATGCATCATGTAACGATGTACGTTTCTCTAACCATTTTAACTTTCGAAGGCTTTTTCAGGTCTATTGTCTTATTTTATTCTCCCAATAACCCTAGTGGACATGTAGAAGGTATTATGAAGCTCATTTGGCAGATGGAGAAACTGAAAACACAATTAAGTTAACAGCCAAGGGCTCACAGTGTGTCTGTGATACAGCTAGATCTAGGACCCAACCAAAGCTGTCAACTGCCAGCCTTTTGCATCTTCCACCAGAACACACTGGCCTGCACTCTGTCTAAGAATGAGAGCAACACTACAATCTGGGTTAAGAGGCCAGCTTGTGCAAATAGCTCATGGAGAAACTTCTCTTATCCCTCTGCTCTGTCAGAATTCTCTGCCACATACAATGAACAGGGAAAAGAGACAGTTCTTTTTTTTCTGAGGTTCATTTATCTACAACCAATGATAAAAACCACGAAAAAGTAAGTTCTTAGCTTATGAGAACCCAAGAGAAAGTATTAAAGGATGCCAAGGTCCTTCTGAAAAGTAAAGGGGTTGTAAAAGATTTAGAAAGAGCCCTGGAAAGCAAAAAGAAAGCATCATCTTACACTTGTACAAAATCACAGTGCAGCCACACCAGGAATACTGCATTCACTTCTTGCCGCCATACCTCAAGGAAGACAATGTAGCTAAAAAAGGTCCAGAGAAGGACAAAAAAAAAAAAAAAAAAAAAAAAAAAAAAAAANAAAAAAAAAAAAAAAAAAAAAAAAAAAAAAAAAATGACCAAGGGCTCAAAGTGGCTTTCACATGAAAATAAAATTTAGAATTAAACTCTTCAAAGTGAAATAGAGCAAGGGCGAATCCTGGGATGAAGTTTAGGATAAATCTAAAGGAGTAGTCCTCTACTTTACAAAGTAATTAAAAGTGAGTTGTTAATCCAAGAAGTAATATGATCAGGTCAATAGGGAATTAAAGACATTTCAGAAAACCGAACCAAAATGGATTATTTGCTATAACTGGGGCAATCAGAGCATTTCCCTACATAATCTGATTTCATTATGAAGGTCATCATATTCTCTGAAAAATCCCTGAAATCCCACAGAAGATGGAACACTGGGGATAGACAGTAAATTAAGTCAATATGCCACTGGTGAGCTTTTTAGGACTTTGTGGGTCAGCAACACAGGAGGGAGAAAGATTCTTACCACCCGGTTCCACAGGGCACCCTGTTTACTTTGCATATCTGGGGTAAGGCGGATATATTGGGTCATCACCATGGCATTGCCCATCAGATTCCACAGTGAGGAGCTGCCT
The DNA here is from genome assembly GCF_003009895.1 of Hyaena hyaena. Classification (NCBI taxonomy): domain Eukaryota; kingdom Metazoa; phylum Chordata; class Mammalia; order Carnivora; family Hyaenidae; genus Hyaena; species Hyaena hyaena. The sequence goes on from NW_024080698.1 coordinate 2,707,386, forward strand.
GTGCCCACACCTACAGGGAGGAAGTAGATAAGTTCATACTCTTCAGCACCAACCCGTTCAGAAAGCAAGGACCCTCCTAAAGCTGGAGTCCTCATCATTTGCTCCCTTTCACGACACTCAGTCTCCTACCTCCGTCACTCATAAATCTCAAATCCTTACCATCTTGACAGCTTCCTTTTCACAAAGCCCTTCTCAGGTGAAGTCATCACATCTATCACTTTATCCACGCCACCATAACCATAGCTTAGATCCATTCCTCCCACTTCATAAGTAAACTTTAGCACCATAAAAGAAAAAAAAAAATGTTCCCAGTTCTACTAAAAAGAGCTTGACCTTCAGGCTTCTGGGGCTTAATCACATTCTTTCTTCAAACAATTCAAGTGCAGGGGCACCTGAGCGGCTCAGTCCATTAAGCATCCGACTTCAGCTCAGGTCATGATCTCCAGGTTCGTGGGTTTGAGCCCCGTGTTTGACTCTGTACTGACAGCTCAGAGCCTGGAGCCTGCTTCAGATTCTGTGTCTCCCTCTCTCTGCCCCTTCCCTGCTCGCTCTCAAAAATAAATAAACAATAAAATTTTTTTTAATAAAGAAACAATTCAAGTGTGAAGGTACTGCTTCCAGGACCTCAGGCTGTAACCCTGAGTGTGAACTTTCGTATCTGTGAGACAGCACAGATGAGGCACTTGATGTACCTGCTGAGTGAATAAATGATCACTCTTAGCAGCCGTGGATACACTCGCACTTTGAGTTCTTGTCTGCTGTCACACACTCCAATGGGGAAACAGACTTGTTTCTGCACCGATTTGGTCTTCTTTGTAATTAACTATATAAATGTTCTGGTTGATAAGCTGTACCTAGGAGCCTAGGAGCCCTAAACACAGCAAAGCTAACCAGCCTCTCTGATCAATAGGGCTCCTTGGACCAGAGAACAGGTGTTTTCACCGGCAAAAGGATTGTATCTTCTTTCTCAGTCCAGCCTAGTTCTACTTTATTTCTAGCACATCTATAACTCCATCCAGAGACCGGCTTTTTGCTAGTGGCCTTCAATCACTTTCCACCATTTGCAGTTCCATCCTTCCCACATTCCTCCTATCGAACTCCAACCTCCCCTTTGTCCAGGCCTGATGCTTGTGGCATCCAAGCCCGGCTTCGACTTGCTGGAAACTTCCAAAACAGGGTTGGGAGATGGGGGGAGTTGACCCCTGCCCTTGCGACCCGTGGCTCCCAAACGCGGCGGGAGTCCCCGTGGGCCCCCACCCACCGGCGGGAGTTTCCTTAGGACCATGAAGCCTTTCACCACCCCGGTCTCTACCGATGAGCTCAAGTCCGGTAGCCCTCCCCGTGCACGACCACCTCGCCCGGGGTGCCTCACCCTGGTAGGGCTTCGACAGCGAGTGTTCCCGTTTCAAGTACTCGAACGTTTGACCCGCCCCGACTTGCCGTGGCCCCTGCCCAGACCCCAACAAAAGGAGAAGGAGCAACATCCTGGACCCATTCGGAGCCGATAAACGCCGCCGCCACCGTTGCCACCACCCAGAGGGTCCCAGAGTCGCCGCCATCTTTCCCAACGCTGTCCCTTCACTAAAAGCCCGCCCCGTCGCCCAGGCCATTAGCCCAAGGAACCATCTGCCCCGCCTCCCATTGGCTCTCGTCGAGCCCCCGCCCCCGCAGGTGAGCATCTCATCGATTGGCTGGCTTCGAGATCAGTTGCCTTGCCAACCGAGGAAGGGGCGTGGCCTAATGCCCGGATTCCCTTATTGGCGTTCGTCCCGTGGTCCACTAGGCCTGCTGGGATACGTAGTGATTTCCATTTTGTCTTAGCGTTCTAGAGTAATTTTAAAGAGATAAAATGTTTCCCCCAGTTTCACACAAACGTTCTATCCTCTCTGCCGTAGTACCCTCTTGTCTATGCGGAGCTATCCGTCAGGCTGTAGAACTCAAAGGAGAAATAGGCGAATCCACAATTACTGTAACTGGACAATTATTAGGAAAACTACCAAATTTATAAAAGACTTGAACAGAACAAAGAACTTGACCTGATGACATTTAAAGAGAATTCCACTCAACAATACATTCTCTTCAAGTGCAAAAGAAACTTTTACCAAGATAGCCTGGGCAAAACAGGGTCGCCTGGGTGGCTCAGTCGGTTGAGCATCCGATTTCGGCTCAGGTCATGATCTCGCGGTTTGTGGGTTCGAGTCCTGCGTCGGGCTCTGTGCTGACAGCTCAGAGTCTGGAGCCTGTTTCGGATTCTGTGTCTCCCTCTCTCTGACCCTTCCCTGTTCACGCTGTCTCTCTCTCTCTCTCTCTCTCTCTCAGAAATAATTTTTTTAAAATACATTAAAAAAAAGATAGCCTGGGCAAAACAAACAAAAAGCAGTAAAAAACATAAAAATACCTCCGAAACTTAAGAAGAAATGAAACCACACAAAGGATGTTCTCCTATCATGATGGAATTAAAACTAGAAATAACTGAAAGATTTCTGGGAAATCCTCAAATATTTGGAAATTAAACAACTTCCTTCTTTTAAAAAATGTTTATGTTTATTTTTTAAGTTTCTTTAAAGATTTTTAACGTTTATTTAGTATTGAGAGACAGAGAGAGAAAGAGCTTGAGCATGGGAGGGGCAGAGAGAGGCGGAGACACAGAACCTGAAGCAGGCTCCAGGCTCTGAGCCTGATAAGGGGCTCGAACTCACAAACCGCGAGATCATGACCTGAGCCGAAGTCGACGCTTAACGGACTGAGCCACCCAGGCGCCCCTATGTTTATCCAAAAAAAAAAAAAATTTTTTTTTTATTACATTTATTTGTTTTTGAGAGACAGAGTGAGACGGCGTGAGTGAGGAAGGGGCAGAGAGGGAGGCACAGAATCCGAAGCAGGCTCCAGGCTCTGAGCAAGCATTCAGCACAGAGCCCGACGCGGGGCTCGAACCCACAAACCGTGAGATCATGACCTGAGCTGAAGTCGGACACTTAACCGACTGAGCCACCCTGAGCCCCTGTTTATTTATTTATTGTTTTTTTACGAGAGAGAGAGAGAGCGTGAGCAGGGGAGGGCAGAAAGAGAGAGAGACATAGAATCTGAAGTAAGCTCCAGGCCCCTTAAACAACTCATAAATAACTCATAGAGGAGTAGGAAGTACTGAAGGACTGCAGTAAGTCTTCCAAGAAATGAAACAGGATTATCAATCCTCTACCTGGGTGGCACAGCAATACACACAGGATCTGAAACCAAAAGAGTGAGGGTCAGGGGCATGTGGGTGGCTCAGTTTGTTGAGTGTCTGATTTAATTTCGGCTCAGGTCATGATCTCACGATTTTTGAGTTCAGGTCAGGTGGTGGTCTCACAATTCATGATTTCAAGCCCCACATCTGGCTCTGTGTGGAGCCTGCTTCAGATTCTCTCTCCCTTTCTCTCTGCCCCTGCCCCACTCATTCTCTCTCTCTCTCTCTCTCTCTCCTTCTCCCTCTCTCTCTCTCTCTCCCTCTCAAAAATAAATAAACATTTTAAAAAGGCGGGGCGGGGGCAGAGAGGAAGAAGGGCGCCTGGGTGGTTCAGTCTGTTAAGCATCCAACTTCAGCTCAGGTCATAATCTCGCAGTCCATGAGTTCAAGCCCTGCATCTGGCCCTGTGCTGACAGCTCAAAGCCTGAAGCCTGTTTCAGAGTCTGTCTCCCCCTCTCTCTCTGCCCTTCCCCTGCTCAGACTCTGTCTCTCTCTCTCTCTCTCTCTCAAAAATAAATCAACATTAAAAAAAAAAGAGAATCATCCAGCTTTCCACCTTTTCCTCACCAGTTCTACCACCCAGCCAATGAATAATCAAGTCCTGATTATTTTATTCCTAATTATTTCACAAAGCCATTACATCCTTTTCATCCTCTGCTTTGTCTTTCTCCCAAACCACAACTATTATTCTGGCCACCATCATCCACACGGTCACCCAAGTAATCTAAACCATCTATCCATGCCATTTCCTGAGTGTCAGGGTTAAACAAGTTGTTACTGGTAAAGTAGAGTAGTGACTGGCATGTATAAGCGCTATATCATCATCATCATTATTATTAACGGAGCCCTTGATGGTTCCCATCACCTGTAGGGAAAAGATTCAAGCCCCTCAACTTGGCAAACAAAGCCTTCTGCCACCCTTCTCTGGCTGTATTACCCACAGCTTCCTTTCTTCATCTATATGTACCAGCTTTCCCTCTTCCCTCTCCTTTCCCACAGCCACTTCCTCCTAGAGGCCTTCCCTGACTTCCTCAGGCAGTGGCAGTTGCCCCCCTCTGACCTCTCGATGTTCCCCAAACACATTTCTTTTTTTTTAAATGTTTTTATTTATTTTTGAGAGAGAGAGGGAGAGAGAGACAGCATGAGCAGGGGAGGGTCAGAGAAAGAGGGAGACAAAGAATCCGAAGACAGGCCCCAGGCTCTGAGCTAGGTGTCAGCACAGAGCCCAACGCGGGGCTCCAACCCACGAACCGTGAGATCATGACCTGAGCTGAAGTTGGACGCTTAACCAACTGAGCCACCCAGGCGCCCCTGCCCCAAGCACATTTCTTACAGCACACTCACCAGGTCTGTGTCTCTGTCTTCCCAACAAACTTAACCAAAGTTAATTCTCTCTTGCCTGAATGTAAATATATTTAATAAGAGAAACATGAACATAAGCCCGTTTAACAGGGGACCAACTGGGGCGCCTGGGTGGCTCAGTCGGTTAAGTGTCTGACTTTGGCTCAGGTCATGATCTCGCGGTCAGTGGGTTAGAGCCCTGTGTCAGGCTCTGTGCTGACAGCCAGCTCAGAGCCTGGAGCCTGCTTCAGATTCTGTGTCTTCCTCTCTCTCTGACCCTCCCCTGCTCAAGCTGTCTCTCTCTCTCTCTCAGAAATAAATAAAACATTAAAATAATTTTTTTAATTATTAAAAAAATAATAATGGGGACCAGCTTTTCAAAATTAAAACTGTCACAACCATCGGGGCAAGTGGCTGGCTCTGTCAATGGAACATGTGACGCTTGATAGGGGGGTTGTGAGTTTTGAGCTCCACTTGGGTGTAGAGATGACTTAAAAATAAAATCTAAAAAAAAACAAAAACAAAACCCAAAAAACTGTCACAACCACTGATCATTTACAGACTCCACACAAAGTAGATGTTTGGTGATATGACAGAAGGAATTGCAATGAATCTATTTGCATCATACACTTGCTTTAAAACCATTCATGGATACCAATTATCATAGGATAAAATCCAAACGCCTTAATGTAGCACTCAAAGCCCTTCAACCGGACTCAAATCAGGCTGTACACATGTCTATTACAATGTGTGTCATCCTGAATTATGTGGCTTAATTAGCAGATTATGTGTTTGTCTCCTGGCAAGTCTGGGAGCTCCTGGACCACAGGAAGCAGATCTTACTCATTTCCTATCAGAGGCCCTACCCACTTCCCCATTCCCTAACCCATCACCCAGCACATAGTAGGAGTTCCAATTGTTTTGAATAAAATTATTTCCATTATATTTCTCTGTCAATTGGAATTCTTTTACTGTGATAAATATACATAAAATCAAATTTACCATTTTAACCATGTTTAAGTATACAGTTCATAGGCATTAAATAAATTTACATTGCTGTGTGACCTATCTACTGGATTTTTTTTTTTAATGTTTATTTCTTTTTGAGAGAGACAGACAGAGTGCAAGCAGAGGAGGGGCAGGGAGAGAGGGAGACACAGAATCTGACGCAGGCTTCAGGCTGTCAGTTGTCCCCACAGAGCCTGATGCGGGGCTCAAATCCATGGACCATGAGATCATGACCTAAGCTGAAGTTGGACGCTTAACCGACTGAGCCACCCAAGTGCCCCTTGACTGGATTTTGGATAGAGTATCTCAGCATACCTCATTGTAAAATTCACTGAGATGAAGAAGAAGGGAATAAAAGAGAGGGTCTGAAAGACAAAATACACAGGACGGGAAATCAGATGATTTTCTTCAGACTGTTAAAATAAGGAAAATGCTCACTAGTGAGGAATGTATCAAAGAAAAAGGAAAGAGGCCTGGTGTTTCATAGAGGCAGGTAAACAAGGAAATCCTCATGAGGAAGGATGGAGAGGGTTTTATTTGAGTCACTGAGGAAGGTAAAAGTGGGTCTTAACTCAGAATATTCTAGAACAGGATAGTCCATTGACGTTGAAGTTAGCCATTTCTCAGAACCCAAAATGGGGTGAGAGGGGACACGAAGGGGTGGAGGGATTTCTTGACTGTAGCTGCTTTCCGGAAGTACAGGGTTCATATAAAATTCAATACTGTCAAGATGTTGACACGAGGTGCAGGGAAACAGAAAATGGAGCCATGTCCCCCTCCAACACCATAGTATACACATATAGAGATGCCTTCTTGGGCCAGGTCAGGTCTTGACCATCTTTCAGATCCTTATTACTCTCTTTTTCTCCACCGAATCATCTCCCATGATCTAGGGCTGTACACTTCCGGGGCGGGGCGGTGGGGGGGCATTCACAGACAATGTGAGTTGTACATTCTAACAGTTCTGGATGATTCTTCCACTTTCGTGTCTTCAAAGTCAGATACCTCCACTTAGGAGCACCCTGAAACCTGATGCCCGTACCCCCACCCCATGTCAGAGGCTCCAAGGCAGCCTCTTGGTCCCAACCTTTCCTTTCCCTCTTCCTCCTGCCCTCCACTTCTTAACCTTGCCATTCTATTTAAATCCACCCCCACTCCAAACCTAGGACCCAAAGCGGGGCCTAACATCAGCCCTCCCAAAGCCAGGGAAGCCATTCTTCCCTGCTCAGAGATCCAGGTTAGGATTTGGAATTAGGTCCTCCATCAGCCCTAGGATGGCAGCTAACCCAGTCCCAGCCCTGCCCTGGCTCCATTCCTCCCCAATCCCCTCCCCATTTCCACCCCCCACCCCCACCCCCACCCTCACCCCGTACCTCTAGTTCTCCAAGCAGACCCTAGAGCACGGAAGGGCGCAGTAGCTCTAAAACCAACTAGTCAACTACTTTCCGGTGGCAGCTTACAAAGTCTGGCCTCCCCACACCATGATTAAATAGCCTGGAGCACTTTGGGCCGATGCCTCGGACCCACTCCCAAACACCTGATTGATTGGTAAGTCTAGGGTAGGGCCCAGTGATTTGGTTTGGAAAAATCTATCCCCAGAGAATATGATATGCAGCCAACTTCCAGAACCACAACGTTTTCACATCCAGTATCTCATTTTGACCTCACACTGACTTGTTGTGGTGGGCAAGGCGGGCATTACCTCACTTTAAGATTAGGACATCTGGGGGCGCCTGGGTGGCTTAGTCGGTTAAGCGTCCGACTTTCGCTTAGGTCATGATCTCACGGTTCGTGGGTTCGAGCCCCGCGTCGGGCTCTGTGCTGACTGCCAGCTTAGAGCCTGAAGCCTGTTTCAGTCTGTGACTCCCTCTCTCTCTGACCCTCCCCTGCTCACTGTCTCTCTCTTTCCCCTAGAAATAAATAAAAATATATATATAAAAAAAAAAAGATTAGGACATCTGTACTCAGATCATAAGTTTCAAACAGGGTACAGCACCTCAATTTAGAGGTAAGATTTTGAGATTTGCTTTAAAGAACAAGTAACTCTTGACCTCCGCATTGTGTGAGCCACATTGGGCTTAGAGATTACTTAAAAAAAAGAAAAAAGAAAAAAAGAGGGTCACCTGGGTAGCTTAGTTGTTTAAGTGTGCGACTTCGGCTCGGGTCACGGTCTCACAGTTTGTGAGTCTGAGCCCCGCATGGAGCTCTGTGCTGACAGCTCAGAGCCTGAAGCCTGCCTCAGATTCTGTGTCTCCTTCTCTCTCTGCCCCTCCCCTGCTCACGCTCTGTGTCTCTCTCTCAAAAATTAAAAAAAAAAAAAAAATTCTCCAGAGGAAAATTGTGTGTACTGGTGAAAGGGTAGGATAGATGAAAACAAGCAACAAGATCTTGATAAACGTTAAAGGTGGGTTATGGGTATATGGGGATTCCCCTCTACCTTTATATACATTTGAGAGTTGCCGTAATAAAAAAACTTTAAAAAATCTCCCTTGGAGACGATTACGAAATGTGCTGGGTATGCATTTGTGGTGTTTTCTAAATTTCCTCCAGGGAATGAAAACTGTAATTAACTGTAATCTGTAAAGTTCATTGTGACCCATCCAATATAATGTCGGAACTAAAAAGAGAGGAGTCTGCAATCTAGAAAAAGAACAGTCAATGGATGAAAATATGTCTGGGTCTATCAATTCTGTCCAGGGAGAGAGTATTTCTAAGTATCCTGTGTTGGTTAAAATCAGGTCTACTCTGCTAACATCTTCATAACGACTTCCCACTTAACATTCTAGCTCTCTTAGAAGTTCTCAGTATGTTAAGTATTTAATTTCCCAGTATATTAGGAAATTAGTATTAGCATATTATTATATTGCTAGTACTAGTATATTCATATGTTAATTAAGAAATTAGTTATTTGGCTTTATCACTTCATTACTTCATCACACTTTAGTCAGTGTGATTTAATGCTCCCCAATGTGTTTACCTATCAGTGAATTGATAAAAATCAGTATCCTGAGGACCAGATCTCATATCTGTGGTGGCTCTGTGAAGGGGCAAATGAATTAGGGACTGCCTCTAGGCATCCAGATGTCTGCTTGTCACAGGTCAGTTGGGACATAAGATTCACTAAGAATTTCAGGAAGAGGGTGGGAAGGAGGGAGGAGAACTCTGGCATGTGGAGTTGGAATGAAAACATCTGCCCTTTTGAGATCCACCTCTACCTTATGACCTGAAGCAAATTACACAATCTCTCTGAGCCTGAAATTCTCCAACTGTAAATTGGGTGATAAAACCTACCACAATGGATTGTTCCGAGCATTAAATGAAAAAAAAAATGTATAAAGGATGCACATGCACACTGTAGACTCTAAGAGTCTAAAGAGTTCTAGAAGTACACAAATCACTTTATCGTCTATAAAGTTTTGTTACGGCTCGGCTACTTGTATTCTGAAATGTGTTCTGGGAAAAGAGATTTGGCCCCTTTACTTTTAGTCTTTTAATATTTATTTACTTATTATTTTTTTAATGTTTATTTATTTTTGACAGAGTGTGGGTGGGGGAGGGGCAAAGAGAGAGGGAGACCCAGAATCTGAAGCAGGCTCCAGGTTCTGAGCTGTCAGCACAGACCTCGACTGGGGGCTCAAACCCATGAGCCGTGAGATCATGACCTGAGCCAAAGTTGGACACTCAAACGACTGAGCTCTCCAGGCACTCCAGTGTTTATTTTTTGAGAGAGAGAGAGTGCAAGATCATGTGCAAGTGGGGGAGGAACAAAGAAAGAGGGAGACAGAGGATCCAAAGCGGGTTCTGTGCTGACAGCAGAGACCCCATGTGGGTCTCGAACTTATGAACCTCAAGATCATGACCTGAGCGAAGTTGGATGCTTAACCAATGGAGGGACCCAAGGGCCCCTGGATTTGGTCCCTTTAGAAGAAAGTACATGTATTGGAAGTTGGTTTATAAGTGGAATAGAAACCACTGACTGATGTGAGAATATTGCTCAGGGATCTTGGCGTGGTGGGGGGGCGGGGGCCAGAGTAGAAGTGTATAATGCACAAATCCCATCACTGGGGCTTTAATTTTTTTTTAAATGTTTTATTTATTTCTGAGAGAGAGACAGCATGAACAGGGTAGGGTCAGAGAGAGAGGGAGACACAGAATCTGAAGCAGGCTCCAGGCTCCAAGCTAGCTGTCAGCACAGCGCCCGATGCGGGGCTCGAACCCATAAACCATGAGATCATGACCTGAGCTGAAGTTGGATGCTTAACCAACTGAGCCACCCAGGCACCCCTGGGGCTTTTAATTAGAAATGGGACATGCTGTATCTTCAAAGGTCAAACAACTAAAAAATCAAAACACTTTGGTGGATATAATTTTCTTCATTCACCTTCTGCCTATGGAAGATGGACAGATGGAGGAGCCCTGAGCTCTCTAGATGCTGGATGAGTGGGTAGATGCATGGGGACCGCTGATCTACAGCTCTAATAGAAGCCAAGGGAGGAGTGAATGAGGTTGGAAAGTCTCATGTTCTGCAGCAAGCAGAACCCATTGCTGTAAGAAATGGCAAGCTCTTCAGGATGGGTAGAAGCCATGTGAACCAGGGAAGCCATTCTGGCCCGAAGTCCTGAGCCAACAAGATGATAGCCACTTCCAAAAGTCAGACTGAGGGTTATTAGCTCTGGGGGAAAAGCCAAGAAGTCAAGGGTAGACCAAATACTGATGGATAAAAGCTGAGATTAATGCATAAGGAGCCCAACTGCAAAAATATGATTGTAGGGGCAATTTGGGTGGCTCAGCTGGTTAGGCACTGGACTCTTGATTTCAGCTCAGGTCATGATCTCACCGTTTGTGAGTTTAAGGCCCACATCAGGGTCTCTGCTGTCAGTGCAGAGCTTGCTTCAGATCTTCTGTCTCCCTCTCTCTCTGCCCCTCCCCCACTCACACTCTCCTCTCAGAAATAATTTTTAAAAATTCTTTTTGAAAAATGTTTTTAAAATTTATTTCTGAGAGAGAGACAGCATGAACAGGGAAGGGTCAGAGAGAGAGGGAGACACAGAATCTGGAACAGGCTCCAGGCTCTAAGCTAGCTGTCAGCACAGAGCCCGACATGGGGCTTGAGCCCACGAACCACGAGATCATGACCTGAGCCGAAGTCAGATGCCTAACCAACTGAGCCACCCAGGCAGGCGCCCCTTAAAAATACTTTTAAAAAAATATGATTATATTTCTTTAAATCATATTCCACTTGGTATTTCTTTAAGCAACTAGATTCATACATGGCTGTTCTGTAATAAAGGTTTCTATATTCTAAAAAATCATGGGGGAGCCTGGATGGCTCAGTCGGTTAAGCATCCAACTTCAGCTCAGGTCATGACCTCAGGGTTTGTGGGTTCGAGTCCCACATCGGGCTGTTGTGCTGACAGCTGGAGGCCTGGATCCTGCTTCGGATTCTGTGTCTCTCTCTGTGTTCCTCTTTCGCTCATGCTCTGTCTCTCAAAAATAAATAAATGTTAAAAATTTTTTAAATGAAAAATCATGAAGACTTACAATGTTCTTTGGTTTCAATGTTTCTCAATGAAAATGACAGCTTGTAAGGCACTGGAACTAGACAGATTTAGGTTTCAATTCTTGGCTCTTTTGATCTTGTTGATCTTGAATGACCTTGAACAAGTTATTTAACCTCTTTGAGACCCAGTTTTCTATCTGTAAAAGGAGAATGATAGTGACACCTACCTCAAATAATTGTTATAAATATTTAAATGAGGAAAGGAGTGGGGGTGCCTGGCTAGTGCAGTCGGAAGAGCATGCGACTGTTTATCTCTGGCTCATGAATTCAAGCCCTATATTGCGTGTAGAGATTACTTAACAAAAGGGGCACCTGGGTGGCTCAGTTGGTTGAGCATCCAAGACTTGATTTCAGCTCAGGTCATGATCTGGCAGTTCTTGAGTTCAAGCCCCCAGGCCCTGTGCTGACAGCTCAGAGCCTGGAGCTTGCTTCAGATTCTGTCTCCCTCTCTCTCTCTGCCCCTCTCCCACTCACGCTCTGTCTGTCTGTCTCTCTCTCTCAGAAATAAATAAACATTTAAAAAATTTTTAAAGAAACTGGGAATTTATAGAAGGTTTTGATCAGAGGGGGTTTATCATTTAAGTTTTTTAGAGAATCACTCTGCTGCTGGCCTGAGAAAAAAACTGTAGGGAAGAAAGAGTAGAAGCAAGAAGACCAAGTATATTGGTAATCCAAGTGAGCAAGGAAGATGCCCGGGGCCTGGGTGGTGGCAGCAGAACTGAGGAAAGGTAGCTGGGTTTTAGACTTTTTTCAAGGTACAGTTAACAGGATTTGCTGACCCATCTGACAAAGCTATAAAGGAAGAGAGGAATAAAGGATAACTTAAAGATTTTCTGGCCACAGCAGCTAGAAAGATAGAATTTCTGTATACTGATAGAAGGGAAATTATGAGAGATATATGTTTGAGAGGAAAGATATTTTAATTTTGGTCATACTGGGTTTATGTGTCTATTGGAAATCCAGGCAGAGAATGGGCCCTTTGACCCCAACCATCATCCCAATAAGAACGAAATTCCCAATGTTTAAGAAAAGCAGTTGGGGATCAGGGTCGGAGGAAGTTTGTCAGCTGGTTGGTGTTCAGTAGAGAGGATATTCCCTCACTTGTTGTGATAGCCAGCTTCCAAATGGTCCCCACTGCCCCCTGCCACCTACTCCTGTAGGGTCCTTTCCTATAGTGTATCAATTTTGTTCCATATGACCAATAGGATATGGAAGATATGGTGATATGTCATTTCTTTTTTTTTTTTTTATAATGTTTTATTTATTTCTAGGAGAGAGAGAGACAGCGTGAGCAGGGGAGGGTCAGAGAGAGAGGGAGTCACAGACTGAAATAGGCTCCAGGCTCTGAGCTGGCAGTCAGCACAGAGCCCGACGCGGGGCTCGAACACACGAACCGCGAGATCATGACCTAAGCGAAAGTCGGACACTTAACCGACTAAGCCACCCAGGCACCCCGGTGATATGTCATTTCTAACGCTAGGTCATAAAAGACATTATGGCTTCCATCTCAGATCACTTAATATAGGCAAAGCCAGCTACCATGTTGTAAGTAGCCCAATGGAGAGGCCCATGGGACAAAGAACCGAGTCCTCCTGCCAATTTCCATGTAAGTGAGCTTGGAGGTGGATCTTCCAGCCTCAACCAAGCCTTCAGATGACATCAGCCCCAGCCAACATCTTGACTTCAATTTGTGAGAAACTCTGAGCCAGAACCACCCAGCTAAACTGCTTCCCAGTTCCCAACCCACAGAAGCTATGACATAGTAAGTGCTTATTATAAGCTACTATGTTCTGCATTTGTTATGCAGCAATAGGTAACTAAAATACCTGTCAAAGTTAAGCAAAGGAGGTGCTCTAAGAAAACTTGGAAGGGGGGAAAAAAAAGAAAAAAGAAAATTTGGATACTCCTGCAAGAGAGACTGGCATCTTATTCCACAATCAGACCTCTGCTTAGGCAGTAGTCTACTATTTTGCCCTGGGTGGTCTATACAACAACCATTGGGTGTACTCATTCAAGAGGGGCTGCCTGACAGGCAAAGTGTACCTCAATGGCAAGAAGCTGGAGGGAAGGAGTCCCAACAAGGGCTGAGCTGAACTTTCTACTACCCGAAACCAATAACTGGACACAAACGACACTCAGTCAAGTGGCAACAACCACAAAGTCATGGGGAGAAAGGGTTTCACACTATGGGAGATTAAGTAAAGACAAATTACCTTTCTTCCCCTCTTGCCCTATCAGGCCCCAATATACTGGAGAAGTTTGATCCTGAGAAAGAAGAGGGAAGCATCCTAGAACCAACACATGACCCCCTTCACTTGACACCAGCCACATCCACACATATAAAAACGCCTCCCCTTCCCGAAACTGGCTACAGTGATTGGAGGACTGAGAGCTGACCAAGGCCCTTCCCCGCTCCAAGTACCTGGAGCAGAAACTGTGATCTCCGTCCAGACCCTCTCCCCATATAAAAGCCCACAGCAGACTCCTGATTGGAGCTTCTTGGTGTCCTGCAGGCCCTAAGTCAATTGTTAGGGCCTGAGGTACTTTGTCCAGGCCTGGTCAGCTGTCCGTCTCCAGTAAAACCCATGGGAAAGGAAGTGGGACAGGTCCCCCGAGAATAGGGGGATACTGTTCCTTGAAGATGGGGACAGGAAGCTGGACAGCAATAGATGTCCACTACATCTAATCTTGTTAATCTTTTTTTTTTTAAGTTTATTTATTTTCGAGAAAGAGAGAGAGGGTGAGTGGGGGAGGCGCAGAGAGAGAGGTAGAGAGAGGATCCCAAGCAGGCTCTGCACTGTCATCGCAGAGCCCAAAGCAGGGCTCGAACCCATGAACCTGTGAGATCATGACCTGAGCCAAAATCCAGAGTCAGACGCTTAACTGAGCGAGCCACCCAGGTACCCCATTATCTTGTTGATCTTAACTTCTTCTCTTGGTTGCCTAGGAAAATTATACATCAGAGAATTTAAATGAGGATAGAACCTGCTTATCAGGCCCAGTCCCCTCATGTTGGAGACAAGGCCCCAAGGCCCAGCTGCTGAAGGCTCTACAGATATTTGGTACCTGGGCAATTGTTTGGGACAAACCTGTAGAAATCTGGACACTTGGGAATGAAGATCTCAAAGGCTGTCTCCCTTTCTGGGCAGGGCTGGGAGACAATAAGATTCAGTAATCAGGAACTTGCCTCACTGATCTGCTTGCGGAGATTTATTGCCTCATGTGGATTATGCCAGGCACCGTGAGTGTGAGTATTATTTATAGGGAGAGCATTCGAACTCCCACCAGGCTTCCTAAGGTTCATCCAAAGAGAATTCCAGTAGACACTCATGAGCAATGCATGAAACTGATGGCAGTATTTTTCAAATTGAAGATCGGTCAAGAAATCAATTTAGTTAAGTGCAGAGCAGACTTTTTTTTAAGACCTAGGATAGGACAGAAATTATATCAAGGGGTAAATGCAATGTCATGAAACAGTTTTCTAGCTGCAATTTTATACATAAAACTACTGGTTACAAGCTTTCTCCTCGTTTCCCATTCCTGGTCCATAACAGTATTAATCCTATCCCCTTTTTTAGGGAAATCCAATTCATTCCACAAATGCATATGGAATGGCAAGCATGCTAGACACAGAGATGCCTATGACATAGTCTTTGTCCTTGAGGGACTCTCAACCCAGTGGGAAATGGCCTCCAGTCCAGAGTAAAGGAGAAAATGAAGTGGGAAGAAGGTGGCAGAAGACTTTACAGAAAAAATTTCTGGGCAGTGGATAGGGAAGTTGGGGGAACTCCTGTTTTCTATTTTTTAATTTGAATTTGTTGCAATGAACATGTATCATTTTGGCAATTTTCAAAGCCGAGTAAAAATAGAAAAATACAGGAATGAATAAATGAATCAAATGTAATATGAAAGTCCTGGCCTGAGGGAAGGAAAAGAAACCCATTTAGGAGCAGTGCTACCAAACTTGGGTTCATTTAGTCCCTTTAGTACAATCCAAGGGTCTCTTGACCTCCATTTTAAAAATGGAGAAATCAAGACCCTAAGAAGTCAAGCACTATCGCCCCAATTCACCAGCTGGCAAGGGACAGAGCCCATGGCATTTCTGCTATAGCCTGTTTCCATGTGCCAACTATGAAAAAGGGTTGGGATCTAGGGACAATGACTTCAAGAAGTTGCTCTTTTTTTTTAAACTTTTTTTTTTAATGTTTTATTTATTTCTAGGAGAGAGAGAGAGAGACAGCGTGAGCAGGGGAGGGTCAGAGAGAGAGGGAGTCACAGACTGAAACAGGATCCAGGCTCTGAGCTGGCAGTCAGCACAGAGCCCGACGCGGGGCTCGAACCCACGAACCGCGAGATCATGACCTAAGCGAAAGTCGGACGCTTAACTGACTAAGCCACCCAGGCGCCCCACAAGAAGTTGTTCTTAAGCTCTAGTAAATACTAGTGTTTGTTATCTTGCTCTTCCTTACTTTTCTCCAGTGATTAACAGTTAATCTCTTGACATAAAAAAGGGTCTTGTTGTTTTGGGAGGAAGAAGGAAAAGCTTGGTGGGGTAGCCGGTCTTGGGGACAGGGCTCTCCAGTGCATGAGGGGAGGCGGGAAGCAAAGAGGGGGGCAGGCAGAGCCCTGGAGCTCGGCCCCTCTCATACCCTGTGCTTGCCTGAGACTCCTCACAGGGGCCCTGCTCTCCCCAGCAGGACTTGCCTTCTGGGTCGTCAAGTCTCTCAGATCTGAGTGACAGGCTTCTCTCTTTCCAACTTGCCAGCCTTAGCAGCCTGAGCTGCAGGCTGTGACAACCCCTGTCTCACCTCCAGCAGTACGACCTGTGCCCCAGCCTCCTCAGTTCCCTCACCATGGAGCCCCAGGGGGACCACATGTGGTCTTGTTTCGGCCTTGATGATCTCCCTTGGTCTCTCTTCTCTATTATCGTCTACAGACTGTCTCGCTCTGCAGGAAAAAGAAGGGAAAGAACTCGAAGACAGTAGCTAGGGTTGGATGGAGAGACACAGTGGGGCTAACGGAATCTGAATATCCTATAAAAATCCCAGCCTGGTCGTGTCCGTCACCATCATGGTTACTGATCATGTTCATTGAGCTCTTAGCACGGCATCATCTGACTCAACACTCCAGAATGTCCCAGAGTCTCAGGTCACACAGGCCATCCATGGCCAAGCCAGCCCCACCCTGTGCCTCCCGAGCTATGCCTGAACCCCCATGGTAGGGCATCCTGCTTCCTGTGGTCCGGTCCCAAAGGAGAACAATTTGTTCTACAGTCACGGGGCTTTGAAACTTCCCCAATTAATACAAACGCTTCCTCCCCTTTGTGGCACTGGCATTCCACTTCCTGTCACAGGCACATCCTACTATTGGCCTGAATCTGTTGTTCTGATGCTTTCACTCCCTCCTCTGGTTTAAGGAGGTGTCTGTCTCAGGTAGAAAATGATACCAGGTCCTCATGTCCCCACTTGTTGGGGTGACCTGAGCTGGGATCTGAGCCAAGGAACCATCTCAGCTACGCACCCCCTCCCCCCATGCCTGCTCTGTTCCTCTGTGGAGGGATGACTGCCCTTTCTTTCCCAAGACAGCTTAATAGTACAGCTGTAACTTGCTCAGGGTTATTGCAGATTTGCAGAGAGTTGGTGAACAGGCCACTGCACGTATCGATGTGGCCCCTCCCTCCCTCACTCTGAAAATTGCTCCCAACCAGGCTTTTGAATCCCACGGCCCACGGCATCCTCCAAGGGACTTGGGGAGCCATGGCAGCCCTCGGGCTCTGAGATCCACCAGCAGGTGGGCTGCTTATCTGGCAGCAGCTCCCCATCTTGGACACCCAATTGTTGAAGAGGACTAAGAAAACAGCCCGGGAGGATCACAGCCTGGGGAGGGGAGGGTCTCAGGTTACTAATTAGGGCCTTGATCACCATTGGACTCTCAAGGTCAGCACGATGCCTGGTACGAAAGAAGGGGCAATAGACTTTTAAGGCTGTCTCCCTGCACGGGACCAGAAAGGAGTGTTCTCAACCCCGGGAGGTGTAAACATGATGCCATAGGGCCCAGAAAGAACCGTCAGGCCCAAAAGGCATGAATGGAGTGCTTTGTGAGGCTCAGAAGTCAGGTATCAGACCCCTCTGAGAAAGATCCTCCCCAGACTTGCAAATGGAGACAACCCAGGTGAGAAAGGGCTTCTACCCTGAGGCAGAGAAGCAGGCCGGACCCCCACAGTAGACAGATGTCTCATTTGCACATCTCTTTCTGCACTTCTCACAGCCTGGTTCACAGAAGCCACACACTTGTCCAGGCCTCCTGACTCTTCACACAGATAGACCTCCACCTCCATGTTGTCCCCACCGATCTGTGGGAGAGGTTTTTCAACTCTGCAGATGAGGAAAGCTTAAATGCCCTAACCAGGGATAAAACCAGGGAGAGGTGCCTGGGTGGCTCAGTCTGTTGAGGGTCTGGCTCTTGGTTTCGGCTCAGGTCACGATCTCCCAGTTCATGGGTTCAAGCCCCACACTGGACTCTGTACTGGCAGTGCAGAGCTTGCTTGGAATTTTCTCTCTCTACTCCTTCCCCACTCACTCTCTAGATAGACAGAAAGAGAGAAAGAAGAAAGAAAAAAAATTTATTTTATTCTTTTTAAAATTTGTGGTTTTATTTATTATTGAGACAGAGAGAAACAGAGCATGAGTGGGGGAAGGGCAGAGAGAGAGGGAGACACAGAATCCGAAACAGGCTCCAGGCTCTGAGCTGTCAGCACAGAGCCTGATGCAGGGCTCGAACCCATGAACCACAAGATCATGACCTGAGCTGAAGTCGACTCTTAACTGACTGAGCCACCCAGGTGCCCCAGAAAGAAAAAAACTTTAGGGAAAAAAAAAAAAAAAAGCCCGGCAGCAAATGAACCTGGACTCCAGGCCGGACCTCAAATAGCTCCTTCAGACACTTTCCAAGTTACACTGTTTGTAACTTTTGCTGAGAGATTCTTGTCTTCTCTGCCAGACTGAAGGCTCTGGGTGGACACCAAGGTATTTCATTTCTTTACTTCTTTAATTCTGTTCTATTCACTTAAGGATGGAGGTGAATGCAATTGTGGATGGGTGGAATTAGATGAACTTTAGCAGAGACTAATTCTTCCTACCAGATCCTCACCACCGTTCCCACTTTTTATTTTTATTTTTTATTTTTATTTATTTCTAGGAGACAGAGAGAGAGAGAGAGACAGCGTGAGCAGGGGAGGGTCAGAGAGAGAGGGAGTCACAGACTGAAACAGGCTCCAGGCTCTGAGCTGGCAGTCAGCACAGAGCCTGACGCGGGGCTCGAACCCACGAACGGCGAGATCATGACCTAAGCGAAAGTCGGACGCTTAACCCGCTAAGCCACCCAGGCGCCGCCTCCCCCACTTTTAACCTAAGTATCTCAAAAGCTTTCTTCCCCCATTTGTTGACTTATTTCATTGGACTCAGTGCATATACAGGGCGCTTCTGAGTAGAGGCAGTTTGAAAATGGCAAAGTAAAAATAGCCGATTGGTCAATAATAGAATGGTAAAGTCTCTAAGTATCATGGGAAAGGCATTTCCAGCTGGCTGGAAAGAGATGAAGTGGGGTGGACAGAAGCCTCTCTGAGAGCTGGGCTTGTTCTGAGGTGACGCAGGTGGCTCATCATGCCTTGGTAGAGAAGGGAGGGAACAGCCAAAGGTTCTGCTTTCTGCTTTTGTTCTGTCTTGGCCGGTGCCTATCCGGAGGCTCCTGCTCCTTCCAAAAGCAGCCAGCTAGACACACTGTAGAATAAGAAGTAAGGCGCCTACCTGCAAAGGACTGCTTCAAGCTGGCCTAGGATGCACAACACTATAGGATTGTTCCTCTCTGTTTGGGCTCTTTCGGGCTGGTATTGATCGTTGCTTTTATTGGCACACAGAATACCACAATAAAAATAAACACATGTGTTTGTGCAGGGAGAGAGTAAAATGGACTCTGTGTCTCCAGGGTTGGGGAAAACAAACTTGCTCTGAGACCCAGTGGCCAACCTGGTACCCGATTCCCCCCTCCATGCGCCTCTGCAATTATTGCCAGGTTGTTTGTCTGTCTCCTTCCTCCTGACAGGGCAGGCGGCTGCGGCTGCGGTCTTCCCCACACCTCCGGAGTGCCTGGTGTTCAAATCATAGTTGCTAACTGACACCAAGGTAGGGCCATCCAGGAAGCAGTCATTTCAGGGCTAGGCCTGGAGCCACGCCTCTCAGCTAATATTCACATGCATTTGCCCCAGCTGGCCAGTCACCACCACAATTTGGGGTTCGGGGTTTGGTCTGGAAGGGCAGGCAACAACAACATCAGCTACCCAGGACATTCAGAGTTGTCCTGTCCGTTCAATGCCCGGGCCGTGTTCCCCTAGGCTTAGTGAGGTGGTGCCGCCTCATCATTCTTACCCCCATTTTATACACATAGAAACCTGGTCTGAGAGCCACTCCAATGTGCCTCACCAGTGACACAAGCCTGTTCTTAAAATAGCAATCTGGAGGGACTCCAACTTGTGCCTAGATTCAATTTCTTCATCTGTTATCCGGAAAAATAACACTACCTCCTAGGGTGGTGTGAAGGATTAAATAAGTATGATGCATGTGTTTACTTGCTTATTGTTTGTTTTCTGCTCTAGACTGTAAACCCCAGTGGGCAGGGGCTTTGCCTTATTCACTGCTATATTGTCAGAGTCTGGAACAAGATGCCTGGCACATAGTAGGTGTTAATGTTTGTGTCCTAAAAGGAAATGACCTGAAATAAGGCTAGGACGGACCCTGGCCCTTCTATCTGCGGGTACAATCTATATCCTCAGTTTCCCAGATTCTCTTCCAACCAGGCAGCCCCTGGCCAAAGGGTGTCTCAGACTAGGGGCCAGGGAACCTACTTCTGGCTTAGAGGCAAGGTCAGCAACACCCCCCCCACCCCCACCCCCGAGAGCGCGGAGGCCACAAACGTCTTCAAGGGGCAGTCTACAATGCCGATAGACCCAAAGGCCTCCCTCAGGCCTCAGCCCTCAGGTTCTGTTTTCTTTTTTCTATATCAGGAAAAGCATTTTTCTGGCCCGGGCACAACGTGGTGCTGCGTTCGTTCGGGGTTCCAGTAGAGAAGGGTGAGGGCCCCCCCCACCCCAAGAAAGCGGCGGTGCTCTAGGGAAGGAGCCGAGCACGCGAGGCGCGGCTAGGTTGCGGCGGAGGGATTGCGAAGCCAGGAGCGCAGGCCCCGGGCAGGAGGGCTGGCCGCGCCGACACCCCGTGGGCAGAAAGGCCCGCGGGCATGGGCGTGGGAAGAGAAGGGCGGGGCGAGCGTCCGCCCGCGGCTCCCGCGCTCAGGCGCGGCTCCACCTTAAGCGCAGGACCCCCTTAAGGGCGGGCACTGGAGCCGCGCGCCCGGAGGCGGGGTCTCCCATGCAAATAAGGGGCGTGGGTCGGCGGGGCGGGGCGGGTGGGGCGCTGACCTGACGTCAGGCCTGCGGCCCAGGCAGTTGGCTCGGCGGCGGCGAAGCGGCAGGAGCGGCGGCGGGAGCCGGGCCGCGCGGCAGGGCGCGGGGAGCGGCGGCGGCCGAGCCGGAGCAACATGGCGCCGGTGGGCGGGGGCGGGCGCCCGGGCGGCGGGCCGGCCCGAGGGCGCCTCCTACTGGCGACGCTGCTGCTGCTGGTGCTGCTGTGGGCGCGGGGGGCCCGGGGTCAGAGCGACCCCCAGCGGGGCGCGATCCTGGGCATGAGGCTGGCGAGCTGCAACAAATCCTGTGGGATGAACCCGGATGGCATCATCTTCGTGTCCGAGGGCAGTACGGTGAACCTGAGGCTGTACGGCCAGAGGCTGGGCTCCATCTCCAGCAACCTGATCTCCTTCACCGAGGTGGACAACTCCGAGGCCATCCAGAACTCCACTAACTGCCCCGAGCTCACCAAGGACCTGGTCGTCCAGCAGCTGGTCAACGTGAGTCGCGGGAACACGTCCGGGATGCTGGTGGTACTCACTAAGTTCCTCCGGAGGAGCGAGAACATGAAACTGTATGCACTGTGCACCCGGGCTGGGGTGGACGGGCCCTGGCAGAGGTGGACCGATAAGGACTCGCTGCTCTTCATGGTGGAGGAGGCTGGGAGGTTCCTGCCCCTCTGGCTGCACATCCTCCTCATTATGGTGCTGCTGGTGCTGTCGGGCATATTTTCTGGCCTCAACCTGGGGCTTATGGCCCTGGACCCCATGGAGCTGCGCATCGTGCAGAACTGTGGCACCCAGAAGGAGAGGCGCTATGCCCGCAAGATCGAGCCCATCCGGCGCAAGGGCAACTACTTACTGTGCTCTCTGCTCCTGGGAAACGTGCTGGTCAACACCTCCCTCACCATCCTTCTAGACATCCTCATCGGGTCTGGAATCATGGCGGTGGCCTCCTCCACCATTGGCATTGTCATCTTTGGGGAGATCGTACCTCAGGCCTTGTGCTCCAGACACGGGCTGGCAGTGGGTGCCAACACTATCGTTCTCACCAAATTCTTTATGCTTCTCACCTTCCCCCTCAGTTTCCCCATTAGCAAGCTCCTGGATTTTGTTTTGGGCCAGGAGATTCGCACCGTTTACAATCGGGAGAAGCTGATGGAGATGTTGAAGGTAACGGAGCCCTATAATGATCTGGTGAAAGAGGAGCTAAATATGATCCAGGGTGCCCTGGAGCTACGGACCAAAACTGTGGAGGATATCATGACCCAGCTCCAAGACTGCTTCATGATCCGCAGCGACGCCATCCTGGACTTCAACACCATGTCGGAGATTATGGAAAGTGGCTATACTCGCATCCCCGTGTTTGAAGACGAGCAGTCCAATATTGTAGATATTCTCTATGTCAAGGACTTGGCCTTCGTGGAACCTGACGACTGCACTCCCCTCAAGACCATCACCCGCTTCTACAACCACCCAGTGCATTTTGTCTTCCATGACACCAAGCTGGACGCCATGCTGGAGGAGTTCAAGAAGGGTAAGGCCTGATGTCCGCTCTCTCTGTTAACTGTCTTTGTGCCGCCTCTCGTTCGCTTGCCCGTTTTGCGTCTGCTGGTCTGAGTGATTTTGTGTGACTCTTTCCCTTTGCTCATCAGTTCCCGTGCCTCCGAAGTGAATGGTATTTGGGACAGCAGGAACATTTCCTAAGCATCTGCTGTCTGCCAGCTACTGTGCTTTGTGCTTCAGGTGAATCAGAGCTGAGACACACTTGTGCACTTGGAGGGATAGAGCAAGGCCCTCAGGGAGCTATTGAAGCAGGACAGAGTAAGGCCGATGCCTTAAAAGAGGCCAGGGAGCTATTGAAGCAGGACAGAGTAAGGCCGATGCCTTAAAAGAGGCCACGGAGATCAGAGTGTGGAGCCCCTCGTCTGAGTGGGTATAGGTAGGGAAGGGGGTGGGGACCCGGGAAAGCTTTCACATGGGAGGGGGCATTTGAGGAGAGCCTGAAGATATGGGGAGACGTGGTACTTGAGGCAGGGGGAACCCCACGAGGAGCAGAGCACCTGAATGGGGAAGCAAAGGATGTGCTTGTGGCCCAGCAGGTGGGCCTGTTGAGCTGGGTATACGCTCTGCTGCTCAGTGGTCCCTGGGGAGAGGTTGAGTCATCTGGGGCCTTTGGAAGCTCCTGAAGTCAGGGCAGTAAGTTTGCTGGGAGCTTGGAGCTGTCGGCAGTTTTTGAGCAAGAGTGATGTTACTGGAGCTCTAGCCCACAGAAGCTGAATTGGGAGGTCTCTGGTTTGCTCCCCGCTCAGAGCAGTGCCAAGTAATGCTTTCGACTACTCAGCAGAAGCAAGCAGATCAAGTTTTGGTTATTGTTCTGTCTTTTCGCAGGCGCCAAACATAAGCTTCCCTCCTGTGGTCTGAGACTCTTCAGCTGGCCTTGCAGTGCCTTGTGTTTTTTTCTCACATGGGTTCTTGGCCAGTTCTCAGGTAGTTAGAGAGGCACTTGGGAGTTTTACTCACCAGCCTCAAAGCTCAGGACACACACCCCTTTCCTTACTTCCAGCAAAACTTTCCTCCCACCTCTGCCACTCAGAAGTCCTCGGTGGCAGTAAACAAGCCAATTATGGAGTAAAACCCTCCTAGGCCATTGGGGCGCCTGGGTGGCTTAGTCGGTTAAGCGTCCGACTTTCGCTTGGGTCATGATCTCGCGGTTCGTGGGTTCGGGCCCCGCATCGGGCTCTGTGCTGACTGCCAGCTCAGAGCCTGGAGCCTGTTTCGGAGTCTGTGACTCCCTCTCTCTCTGACTCTCCCCTGCTAGCGCTGTCTCTCTTTCTCTCCTAGAAATAAATAAAACATTAAAAAAAAAAAAAAAAAACCCTCCTAGGCCAAAGGGAATGAGGAGGCAGAAAGGGAAGCTCTTTATAAAGGAATGGGGGAAGGGACCAGGGGCTTTGCTTCCTTTCCCCATAGGTAGAGCTCTTGCTGGCTAAAACAGCCTGCCAGCCTAGGGCTGGGAGCACCAAGGGCACTCGAGCAGGGAGCAAGCCTCCGACGCTTGTCCGGCTATTATTTCACGATAGTTGGGTCTCCTGGAACTGGCTGGGTCAGTGGCAGGGGGTGGCGTTGGTAGGAGCAGGCCCTGCCACGTTTAGTCTTAAAAGATGCTCGGGTCAGGGCCAGAGTGGGAGGTGGGTACCCTCCCTTCATCAGTGTGACAGAGTGACCCTTAGCATCAGAGCTGAGAAGGACTTGAGTAACATGAGTCCAAGTGGGAGACAGCCTGGCTTCATTGCAGAGGGACTTAAGGGACATCTGGTGATGATGGCACAGTGTGGGGGGTGGGGGTTTGCAGGTGCAGACCCCAGAACCTGTCTGCCCCAGGTTGAGCCTGGGCTGAGCCTGAAGAAGGGCAGTGAGAATTTGTGCCCCACCTTCACTCTGCAGCCTGTTGGCCCCGAGGACTTCTCTCATGTTGCTTGGTCAGGAACCTGGTTAGGACTCACCAGGGCGGCTTCCTGCTCCCCACCTCTATGGTCTTTGGGACTATTGCTGGTGACACACCCTACAAGCACGTTTGCATCGTACAATCGTACAGCTCGGGTCTGGAGCCAACCTGTATGGATTGGCTTGGCTGGGCTTCCCAGCCTCTGATCAGCGGCGTTCAGCTCTTGTCTGATGGGAGCTTCCTGGGGCTTGGCAGGACCATCTCTGGACTCATCTAGTAAAACAACCACAACAACATTACTTCAGGAAGCTGGGAAAATAGAGCTAGCCTCTTTCGGGCTAGAGCTCTGCTGAGTGGAATTCTCCAGATGTACATTGTAGTTCCTTAGACCCTACTTAACAGGGGCTGGTGGTCTGAGCCTGAGCCCCAGCCCCCCTCGCCCTGGATCTACCCAGTGCCCCGTGAAGCCCTGGAGATGGGAGTGTGATATGATGGTCACCCCTAATGGACACACCCTGGGGCTTTGTGGTTCCCTGGTAACTTGCCACTCTGGGCTGCCCCCAGTAAGGCCTCTCCGAAAACCTTCCATCTGGCATTTACCTTTTAAGGCCGAGGCCCTCTAGGACACGGGAAACGCTTTACATTTGCATCTTAAAAGATTTTCTTTACAAATCTGGTGTTTGGAAGATTTCTTTTTGAGCTAAGAAAAGCCAAGTGAGCAAGGTTAACATGGCCAGCATTTTCAGCAGCATCAAAACAAGAGCTGGGTGTCTGCCAGGTGTGGCCAACCATCTCCCTGAGGGTCTTTCCTGTGCTTCAGTGGCCTCTTCAGCGTCTCCTGGTTGACTGAGGGCCCTGACCTTTGCCAGAGTCTTTCTGCTCTGAGTGTAATCCTCTTTTAAGGTCATTTTATCTCCTCTTTCTTCCCCACCACCATGAGCTCCATGTGGGTAGCGATCATGCCTCATCAGTGTTTTCACCGCTTAATACCTGGCAAAGAAATGGCTCTCTAGTGAATGTTTGTTAAATGACTGAACGAACGAACACATGAACAACTAACTAGTGAGTGACTATCTGGCAAGCCCTGCTGGCCTTCTTACTGTTCTTGAAGACACCAGGACACTCCCACATTAGGGCCTTTGCCCTGGCTGTTGCTTCAGGCTGGAATGTTTTTCCCCAGATACTGCATGCCTCACTCTCTCCCTTCCCTCATGACTGCTTCACCTGTACCTCTCCATGAGGCCTTCCTGTTGCCCTGTTTAAAACTATGACCTCCCATCCTCCTTGACCTTCCTGATCTCTGCTATCTTGTGCTAATTTTTCTTTTTTTATAGCACAAATCGCTTTCTAACAACTCTCTAATTTACAGATTTACTGTGCTATTTATTGTCTGTCTCCTCCTGTTAGAACCTAAGTTCCAAAGAGCAGAGCTGTTTGTTTGGTTCACTGGTGTATCTCTAGGCCTTAAAATGGTTCTTGGCACATAGTAAGATAAGACCGCAATAAAGTCACCGAATGATGAATGAATGATCTGTTAGATTTGAGACAGAATTATTCTCAGTCCGTAAGTGTTAGAATTTTGAGGAGCTGGATAAGGGATGTGTGCTGTGCTGCTATCCAGGGGACTTGATACTTCTAGTGTCACCAATACAGGAGGAGCTCCTACGGCAACATGTATATTAATGGCTGGTGCGCTGAGAAGCAGAGTTTGGCATCTTTCTTCTCCTCCTTCTTCTTCTTCTTCCTCTTCCTCTTCTTCTTCTTCTTTTTTAAGTATTTCTTTATTTCGAGAGAGAGAGATAGTGAGAGAGCGAGAGAGAGACAGAGCGGGAGTGAGGGAGGGACAGAGAGGGAGAAGCAGGCTCCAGGCTCTGAGGTGTCAGCACAGAGTCCAATGTGAGGCTTGATCCCACGGAGCCATGAGATCATGACCTGAACCAAAGTTAGATTCTCAACCAACTGAGCCACCCAGGTGCCGAGAGTTTGGGGTCTTGAATGTGATGCATGGTTCCCCTGTCCTGTGCCTCAGTTTCCCTGAATAAGCAATTTTTGGCCATCAGGAGTATACACAGCTTCACTCATTCTTGTGAGTCATGAAGATGCTCCAACACACTTCGAGACAGGCTTGAGGAGTTAGTGCAGACGTGGGGCCGAGCTTCCCTTAGAGATGAAGGTAGGGGGTTACAGCCTCCCAGCTGCTCTGCCTCCCAACACAGAGGCATTTATCATTAGATATTTACTGAGACTCCTACTGGCTGTGCAAGTGCGTCTAGGTGCCGCAGAACCTCAGGGTAAGACTGTCTGCTTGGTTAGAGCTGTAAGGCCACTGAGCACTCCTGCCATTTGAACCTTGGTCCTTTGACTTAAACCGACTGAAACCCCGACTTCCACGTCGCCTAGAACTGTTTGCAGTACTGGGTGTTGTGGTTGGCTTTGTCTACAGCATGAGCCCTTAGAACAGAGGCTCCCTTGGCTATTCCTGGCCCAGGCGCAGTTTTCCTTTGCCAAAGATCCCCTCCCAGACCCTGGAGGCAGAGTAATGAATAAGCTCTCCTAAGTCACAGTCCCACAATGAAGCCCACCTTTCAGCTTTCTGCTGTCCCTTCCCTCTGTGACATTCCTGCCCCTCTCAGACACTGTGCTCATCTGTAGTCATCTTTCCTCACCCATTATAACCATCTAACCCCCAGTAAAGACTTGGGTTTAAACTCCACCCACCCTGGTCACCCACCCACAAGATAACTTTGGACCTATTACTGGCCTCGTAGAAAGTTAGTGGGCTTACGTACTGCAGAGAAAAAAAGCGAGTAATATTTTCATCAAAAACTCCTCCCCTGTTTCCATCTGTGCCACATCACACTTCTCCCACGTACTTTTTTCTTCCTGAAACAACTTGATCAAGTCAAGAAAAAACACTGCATAATTTTGCATTTACTTTTGGTTCCTACCGTCTGACACACTTTAAGTATCTTATTTCCCTTCGTGTGCTTGTTTATTCCTTTGTTGCAACAAACATCTCATTTCTGGAGGCCTATGTGTCAGACACAGTGCTTGCCGTTGGGAGTCAGAGAGGATGAAAACAGTCTTATTGGCAGAGCTCGCGGCCTACCGGGGAGACAGACAGGTAAACGAAGCTTACAGCGCACAGTTCCCCGTGGGTGTCGTGGGGCCGGGAGAGGCCCAGGCCTGTGAGATGCTTCTGAAGTCAGAATAACAGGACTCGGTGCTCATTTTGGAGATGTTGGAGTCAGGGCCAGGGAGTAGTTGTGAACATCTGAGGCCTCTGGTTTGGGATTCAGGTGGATGATGATGTCATTTAACAGAAGTGGGGAGAGGAGGAAGCAGGGACAGTTTGGAGGATTGGGAGTGGCGGTTGCAGTAGAGTATGTGACCCCTTTATTGGACTCCTTTGTGCTCACCAGAGCTGCTCACACTTGAACGTGCACTTGAGTGGCCTGAACATTTTGTTAAAATGCAGAGTTGAACTCAGTGGGTTTGGGGTATGACCCTGAGAGGCTGTATTTTTTTTCCTTTTTAAAAAAAAATTTTTTTTTTAATGTCTTTTATTTATTTCTGAGAGAGAAAGACACAGAGCACAAATGGAGTTGGAGCAGATAAAAAGTGAGACACAGAATCTCAAGCAGGCTCCAGGCTCTGAGCTGTCAGCATAGAGCCTGTCACGGGGCTCAAACCCACGAACTGGGAGATCGTGACCTGAGCCGAAGTCGGACGCTTAACCAACTGAGCCACCTAGGCGCCCCTTAAATTTTCTTAATGTTTATTTTTGAGAGAGAGAAACAGAACACAAGCAGGGGAGGGCCAGAGAGAGGGAGACACAGAATCTGAAACAGGCTCCAGGCTCCGAGCTGGAAGTCAGCATAGAGCCTGTCACGGGGCTCAAACCCACGAACTGGGAGATCGTGACCTGAGCCGAAGTCGGACGCTTAACCAACTGAGCCACCTAGGCGCCCCTTAAATTTTCTTAATGTTTATTTTTGAGAGAGAGAAACAGAACACAAGCAGGGGAGGGGCAGAGAGAGGGAGACACAGAATCCCAAGTGGGCTCTAGGCTCTGAGCTGTCAGCACAGAGCCTGATGCGGGGCTTGAACCCACGGACAGTGATATAATGACCTGAGCCAAAGTTGGACGCTTAACTGACTGGGCCACCCAGACGCCCCTAGGAAGCTCTATTTCTGACGCGCACTCAGATGATGGCCACTTTGCTGGTCTGGGACTGCACAGAGCAGCGTGAAAGTCCATCCAGGCCGGTGTGCAGGTGAAAGTGCCCAAGCAGGGGTACTTGGGAGGGAGGCCAGGACGAGGGTTAAAAGTTTGGAAGTCATCTGAGAGCAGGGAGAACACGCAGAGTGTGTAAGAGCTCCGTTAAAGTGACTCCTTGGAGAGATGAAAAAGAACCAGGCAGGCGTGGTTTTGGGAGCCTCCCGGGGAAGCCAGATAGGGTGGCGGCCAAGCATAGACTGTGGGGATGGGACAGTTAAGTCATATGGTGCTGGGAGAGGACAGTCTCGAGCGGAGAGCTGGGGTGTCTGGGTGGCTCTGTCAGTTAAGCGTCCGACGCTTGATTTCGGCTCAGGTCGTGAACTCGTAGTCATGAGATCAAGCCCTGCGTTGGGCTCTGCACTGGCAGCACGGAGCCTTCTTGAGATTCTCTCTCTCCCTCCCTCTCTCTCTGCCTTTCCCAGCTTGTGTGCTTTCTCTCTCTCTCAAAATAAGTAAACATTAAACAAGTGGAGAGCAGTCAGCTACACACCTGGTCTGTCACAGCTCCACCTGAAAACAGCCTCCAGCTGAGCTGGTGATTTGATCTTGAGAAGCTGCCAGGGAGCAAGCGTATCTGAGACGGCGACAGGATCTGCCTGTTAGAGCAGCGGTGCCAGTGGGGCAGCTGACAAAACACTGGCCAGGCTCCTCCTCACTTTCCCTTTGGTGAGGTGCTTGTGGGCATGGAGCACGGCCACTGGGGATAGGGCGGTATAGTGCTGGCCAGCAGGCAGCTGCATGTCTTCCCCTCGCTGGCACCCCGCAGCCCGGAGGCCAACTTCCACCCAGAAGCCAGGACCGATGGCCGTATCACCAGCCTCCTCTTGACAACATCACTTCCTAAAGCTCTTCCCTGTGTACTGGAAGGCACTGCCCTTTGTCTAAGCCCTAATAAGGGCTCAGATGGTACCGAGATGATACTAGTGTTTACTTTTTTTTTAACATTTTTTAACATTTAACATTTTTTTAACATTTTTTAACATTTTTTTTAACATGCGGGGGAGGGGCAGAGCGAGAGGGACCCAGAATTCGAAGCAGGCTCCAGGCTCCGAGCTGTCAGCACAGAGCCCAATGCGGGGCTCGAACCCATGAACCGTGAGATCATGATCTGGGGGCTCGAACCCATGAACCGTAAGAATATGACCTGAGCTAATGTCAGACTCTTAACCGACTGAGCTACCCAAGCGCCCCTAGTCTTTACTTTTCAAAGGTCTTGTATTTTCAGTTAGAAAGCTCAGTCCCAGAGTTTTCCTGAACACCTCTGGTCAGGGCAGCGG
This sequence comes from Hyaena hyaena, assembly GCF_003009895.1. Taxonomy (NCBI): domain Eukaryota; kingdom Metazoa; phylum Chordata; class Mammalia; order Carnivora; family Hyaenidae; genus Hyaena; species Hyaena hyaena. The sequence goes on from NW_024080698.1 coordinate 2,736,981, forward strand.
GTAGCAAACAGATGAGTGCACAGAAACACACAACCGCAGGACCGTGTCCTACTGGAGAATGGGTAAGGGCTAGGGACTTTAGGGAAGCTGATGCCTCTCTTATCAGTAGAAGTCTGGGAACACATTCCAAAGGAGGTGACATTCTAGCTGGATCCTCAAGGGTGAATGGATGCGACACTTTTGCACTTCTCTGCCTCTTGTTGTGGGAGAGTTTGGAAAAAACCACAGAACGAGAAATGAGTTAATTTGTCATTGATGCCAACTTAGGGTAAAACTGCTTCTGCAAATTGTGATGGCTTCTCAGCCCTTTCCGCGGATGTGAGAGTTCAGGAATTTCCCAGTGGTGCCTGAGATGGCCCTCAGGCAGGAGGATGGCGCGGGGCTGTGGGGAGCTGTTGCTGCCTTTTGATGCGGCTACCACCGCCTGCTCTCCTTCTCTGAGCAGCTCTGTCTGCTGTCCGCGGGTACAGCTGCCCTGTGGCAAGGTGCTCCCCCCTGCTGTCCCTCAGGTTGCCCCTGTCGCCCCTGTTGTCTCGCCTGACTGTGCCAAGACATCCTGTCGTTAAAGGCTTTGTAGCTACATGAAGGACTCCTGGCCCATTTCATAAACTGGAGTCTGGACTCCTTAGTCTATTCCTGTTCCATTTTCTATGTGACTTTTCTTTTTACTAGTGTTTATTTTAAACCAGATGCATCTCATTGTCAGAACTTTAGGAAACACACAAAAAAACCTAAACAAAAGAACCCACAAACCTGTGATCTGGAGAGAATTCCTTATAATATTTTGATTTGTTATAACCTTTTTCAAAATATACTCAAGGGGCACCTGGGTGGCTCAGTCGGTTAAGCATCCAACTTCGGCTCAGGTCACGATCTCATGGTTTGTGGGTTCAAGCCCCGCATCAGGCTCTGTGCTGACAGCTAGCTCAGAACCTGGAGCCTGTTCTGAAACAGGAATCTGTTTCCTGTTTCCTGTATCTCCCTTTCTCTCTGACCCTCCCCTGCTCATGCTGTCTCTCTCTCTCAGAAGTAAATAAAACATAAAAAAAATTTTTACTTGAAAAATGTCACAAGCAGCAAGATCAAAGCGATTTGCTTTTTTTTTTCTTTTGTGTGTGTGTGGGGGTGGGGTGGGGGGGACTAAAACTTTACTGGCCCCAAACCCCATCCTTCCTGCCAAAAACCATTTTCATTTTTATAGCCATATAAAATTTCCCATTAGCTGCTCATGTATATTTTCACATTGAAACCATTGACTGCATACAATTTTGTGCCCTGATTTTTGGAACCCAGTTGAGATTGGTTCTTCAGATTGCTCCTCCTGTAAGACATGAAATCCCTTTTTATCCCGGGGATTCTTGGGAGGAGCATCTTGGAGGATTTCCACAGACTGAGGGCTGGGCAGCCCTGTGTGGCTGACAAAAAGGTGAGCCCAGAGGGCTGGGGTGTGTAGCTGCTTGTGTGTGTGTGTGTGTGTGTTTAGCTGCCAGCCTGTTTTGCTGGGGGTTAAACCTGGTGTTGCTGGAGCATTCCCCTGAGGTTAGAGTCAGAGTTGCTTCCATGCTGCAGGGCTGATTTACTGTGACCTGGGCAGGGCTCTTGAAAGACTGGTTTCCCCAGGCTGTCTGGCACGCCTTGGTCTCTGGCCAGCAGGCAGCTAGGAGCCTTGGTGGGAAGGAGGCTCCATGCCCTCCATCCCAGTCAGGCTTACTCCCACACACCCTCATTCCTCCCCCCACCAGATATACACAGGACAGGCTTACAACACATAGACACACACACACACACACACACACACACACTCACACACACACCCCTCTGTCCCCACATGGGCATGCTTAAAAACACACCCCCCCACACACAAGGGAGCAGATTCACTCACCCCTCCAAGCAGGCGCTCACACACATACATATGAATGCACACATGCACAGTCACCTGGAATCTTGCTTTTTTTGTTGTTGTTGTTTTTTTTAAGTTTATTTATTTATTTTGAGAGAGAGAGAATTTCCAAGCAGGCTTCACTGACTCCTCCAAGCAGGCTCTGATACACACACACATACACATGTATGCACACATGCACAGTCACCTGAAGTCCTGTTTTTTGTTTTTTTTTTAAAGTTTATTTATTTTGAGAAAGAGAGAGAGAAATTCCAAGCGGGCTCTGCACGCTCAGCACAGAGCCTGATGCAGGCCTCAAACTCATGAACCATGAGATCATACCCTGAGCAGAAATCAAGAATTGGATGCTTATGGGGCGCCTGGGTGGCTTAGTCGGTTGAGCGTCCGACTTTCGCTTAGGTCATGATCTCGTGGTTCGTGGGTTCGAGCCCCGTGTCGGGCTCTGTGCTGACTGCCAGCTCAGAGCCTGGAGCCTGTTTCAGTCTGTGACTCCCTCTCTCTCTGACCCTCCCCTGTTCACGCTGTCTCTCTCTCTCTCCTAGAAATATATAAAAAACAGTAAAAAAAAAAATAAAAAAAAAAGAATTGGATGCTTAACAGGCTGAGCTACCCAGGTACCCCTGGAGTCCTGCTTTAAAATTAGTTCATCTAGGGGCGCCTAGGTGGCTCAGTCGGTTAAGCGTCTATCTTCGGCTCAAGTCATGATCTCATGATCAGGGAGTTTGAGCCCCATGAGCCCCATTAGCCCCACGTTGTGCTCTGTACCGACAGCTCAGAGCTTGGAGCCTGCTTTGGATTCTGTGTCTCCCTCTCTCTGCACTTCCCCTGCTCACACTCTGTCTCTCAGAAATAAATATTAAAAAAAAATTTTTTTAATTAGTCCATCTCCTGTCCTACTTTCCTAAGAATAAGTTGTTTTTTTTTTTTTTTAGGATTTTTATTTTTTATTTTTTAAATTTTTTAGAAAGAGTGTGAGCAGGGAGAGGGGCAGAGGGTGACAGAGAATCCCAAGCAGGCTTCGTGCTCGGTGTAGAGCCCCATGTGGGGCTCGATCCCATGACCCTGGGATCACAACCTGAGCCAAAATCAAGAGTCAGATGCTCAACTAACTGAGCCACACAGGCACCCCTGAAGATGTGAATTTTTTTAAGTAAGCTCCACACCCAACATGGAGCTTGAACTTACAATCCCAAAGTCACATGCTGTACCAGCTAAGCTAGGCACCCCACTAAGAGTAAGTTTAAAAAGTGAGTAAATTGGGGCACCTGGGTGTCTCAGTCGGTTGAGTGTTTGACTTCGGCTCAGGTCCTGATCTTGCGGTTCATGGGTTTGAGCCCTGCGTCGGGCTCTGTACTTACAGCTGAGAGCCTGGAGCTGTTTCGGATTCTGTGTCTCCCTCTCTCTCTGCCCCTCCCCCACTTGCTCTCTGTGTCTCAAAATGAAAATAAAGACCTAAAAATATTAAAAAACAAAAAGTGAGTAAATTTGGGGTGCCAGGGTGGCTCAGTTGGTTAAGCCTCCAACTTCAGCTCAGGTCATGATCTCACGGTATCTGAGTTTCCACATCGGGCTCTGTGCTGACAGCTCGGAGCCTGGAGTCTGCTTCGGATTCTGTGTCTCCCTCTCTCTCTGCCCCTCTGCTGCTCACTCTCTGTCTCCCTTGCTGTCTCAAAAATAAACAAACATTTAAAAAAGTGAGTAAATCTTATGCAGGGGAGTTTATTTCATGAAAGGCTCAAAATAGTGACGGACCCTCGGCCTCAGAAGTTTGTCTCTGGTTGCTGGTGATTTGGTTGTCCACGTTAATGACAGTATCCAGCGCAGAGGGTTGTGGTGAGGACTGAATGAGGTAAGGCACGTAAAGTGCTTAGCTCAGTGCCTGGCACCATTGTCCTCATGCAATAAATGTTAGCTATTTTAAAAATTACTGTTATTACTATCCAAAGGTGCCCCAGCTGCTGCTGACACCAGCCTGGGCTGCGTGGTTCTCTTATATTGGCTCAGGTGGCAGGCTGCCCCACTGTCCGGGTGTGGTGCCTTTCTTGGAATTCTGAATACACTGAGGTCAAAAGAGCCCACTATGTAATTACACGCTAATTCAGATACCTCTTATCTGGGCCCCTCGTGCGTGCCTATCTTAAGGGTTACAGAAGCCCAGAGCTTAAGGACAAAAATATATGGAAGGGAAACTTCAAACTGGGGAGGTTCTCCTCATTTACTGAATCACTTGTTTCCCTAAAGCTGGAGAAAGTGAAGCCTGCCATCCTGATTGCCAGCACATTGGCATTCCACCCGCAGGAGTATAATCTGAGGATCCAGGAAGCGTTGGGGGGGGGGGCGGGACAAGGGGCAGGGCCACATTTCCCAGTCGCACCTTCACTTGGGGGTGGTTTCGTGTCGGGATTCACCTGTTGCCTGCTCCCTCCCTGGTGCCCCAGTTAGGGAGAGAAGAGGTTATGCTAGAAAAACAGCAGAGAAGAGAGGGGTATCTAGGAGAGCAGAGACTCCCCAGAAATGTCCCAGACCCAGAGCCCTGGAAACAGGTAAGGAAGAGCAGAGAGCAGAAAGAAGGAAGAAATGCCTTCCTTAATGGTTAACCTTTATTAAATACTGAATTAATCCTCCAAAGGCCTATAGATGGGAGCTGAGGCTCAGAGAGGCTAAGAATCTTTTCCAGACTGTGACACTAACTGGCAACTCCAGCTGTTCCCCTTTGGAGGCCAAGCTCTTAACCCCTGGTCACTTTTCAAGTAAGTAAGATCGTGGATATTCAGAAGAGATGACAAGATTGAGATATTCCAATAATTCCAGGCTAGAAAATTTACTACCATTTCTAGGTTAAAAAAAAAAAATTCTGTCCTTTTTTTAATGTTTATTTTTGAGGGGGGGTGGGGAGGGGCAGAAAGAGATAGGGATAGAGGATCCGAGGCAGGCTCTGTGCTGACAGCAGAGAGCACAATGCAAAGCCTGAACCCATGAGCCGTGAGATCATGACCTGAGCTGAAATTGGATGCTTAACCAACTGAGCCACCCAGGTGCCCTGTTCTAGAATTTTTTTTTTTTTTAATTGAGATATGGTTTGGGCACCTAGGGCACAGTTAGTTAAGCGTCCAACTTTGGCTCAGGTCATGATCTCACGGCTCATGAGTTCAAGCCCCTGGTCAGGCTCTATGCTAATAGCTCAAAGCCTGGAGCCTACTTTGTATTCTGTGTCTCCCTCTCTCTCTGCCCCTCCCCCGCTCATGCTCTGTGTGTCTCTCTCTCAAAAATGAATAAACATTAATTTTTTTTTAAATTGAGATATAGTTGACATATAACATTATGTTAGTTTCAGGTGTACAGCATAATGACTCTATAGTTTTATAAATATTTGCCACAGTAAATCTAGTTAACTACATCCATCACTTACCACACAGATAAAAAATTTCTTTCTCTTATCACAAGAGATGAGAAAGGATAAGATTTACTCTCTTGGCAAGTTTAAAATATGTGATATAGTATTGTTAACTATAGCCATCATGTTGGAAATTACATCCCTAGAACTTATTTATCTTGTAACTTAGGAAGTTTATACCTTTTGACCACCTTCCCCCATTTCGCTCACCTTCTACCTCTTGCCTCTGGCAGCCACCTAGATATGTTTTAAAGTAAACTTTTCATTGGAGCAAAGTGCATAAATCATAAAGGTACAATTTGATACTTTTCCACAAGGGAACATCCCTGTGTAACTGCCACTGAGCTCAGGAAACAGAACATTATCACCACCTTAGAAGACTGCTGCCACGTGCCCTCCCAGTCACCGCCCCTGTCTGCCCAACCATGATGGTTTAATTTTTTCTGTTTCTGAACTTTTATTAGTGTATCATCCAGTATGTGCCTTTTGTGTCTGGCCCCTTCTGGTCAACATAAAGGTTATGAGTTTCATCCATGTTGTATGTAGCTGTAGTTCATTCCTTTTTATTGCTATATAGTATCCCATAATAAAAATATACTGTGATATTGACGGACAGTGGGTTGTTTCCAATTTGGAACTGTTTAAATAAGGCCACTAATGGGCACCTGGATGGCTCAGTTGGTTAAGCGTCTGATTTCAGTTCAGGTACAATCTCATGGTTTGTGGGCTCGATCCCCACATTGGGCTCTGTGCTGACAGCTCAGAGCCTGGAGCCTGCTTTGGATTCTGTGTCTGCCCTCTGTGTCTGTCTCTCTCTGCCCCTCCCCTGCTCGCACTCTGTCTCTCAAAAATAAATAAAACAGTTAAAAAATTTAAGGCCACTGAAAATGTTCTCGTGCGTGTCTTTTGGTGATGTTATGTAGGCCTTTCTGTTGGGAATATACCTAAGTGTGGAATTGCTAGGACATAGTATAGGCACAGATAAGACACTTTTCCAGAGTGCTGTCTGCTCTTAGAAGTTTAGACTCCTGTCCCAACTCTGGTATTGTCAGCTAGGTAGGTGTGTGGTAGTATTTCATTGTGATTTTATGATCCATTTCTCTAGTGACTGATGATGTTGAACACATTTTCATATGCTAATAAACATACGGGTTAGTGCTTTTCATGTCCTGTTTAAGATTTTTTGCCTGTACACAAGTTATGAAGCTGGCGTCCTGTGTTATTTTCTAGAAGCTATAATATTTGCTTTTCACATTTATATCTGTAACCCTTCTGGAATTTGTTTTTGTTTCTGAAGTATTACAGTTTGATTCTTTTTTAAAATCTGTATGGATTATCTAGCTGGTCTGGGACCGCTATTGGAAAAACTGTCCTTTCCCCACTGAGCTGTGGTATATGTGTTGGTCTGTCCCTGGACTCTCATACTCCATTGGACTCTCTGTCTTTCCTTGTTCAATACTACATTGACATAATTGCAGTAGTTTTCTAATATGTTTTGATATTTGATAATAGTTATTCTGCTATTCTTCTTTAAGATTATCTTGACGATTCTTTAGCTTTTTTCCTGGGAATTTAATGGGATTGCATTGAATCTATAGATCAACCTGAAGACTTGACATCTTTATAATGATGAATCTTACAGTCCATAAGCGTGGTTACCCCTCCATTTGTTTATAGCCCTATTGATTTCTTTCAATAATACTTTGTCGTTTTCTTTGTTGAAGTCTTACACATCTTTTCTTAGATGTATTCCTAAGTATTTGGGGATGTTAAATGGGGTCTTTAAAATTGTGTTTTCTAAAATGTTTGTTGCACATTGTTCCACCTGGGGTGTGCTGCAGTTCAATTCTGATGATAACCAGCTGGAGTGAGGATTAGACCCCGGCCCCCACGCCCCCCTCACAGCCGTCCACAGGCTGCCCTTACTTCAGATGCCAGTCATAAGTCGGGTCCCCCCCTCCGCTCCCGACTGGCCATGAATTTAGGATTCCCATGACCACCCCCCCTCAGGTTTGATGATTCACTAGAATGACTCTAGAATTAAGGGAAGTGCTACACTTACGATTGCAGTTTTATTTTTAAAAAAAGACCTAGAATGGGGTCTGGAACAGGAACAGGCTTGGATGCAGAGCTTCCTTTGCCCTGGCCCCATTGAGTTAGGGTGTGTCACCCTCTGGGCACATCAACTTGTTTTGTTTTGTTTTGTTTTGAATGTTTTTGTTTTGAATGTTTTTATTTATTTCTGAGAGAGAGAGAGAGAGAGAGACACACACACACACACACACACACACACACACACAGTATGAGCCAGGGAGGGTCAGAGAGAGAAGGAGATACAGAATCTGAAACAGGCTCCAGGCTCTGAGCTAGCTGTCAGCACAGAACCCGATGCGGGGCTCGAACCGACGAACCGCGTGATCATGACCAGAGCCAAAGTCGGATGCCCAACCGACTGAGCCACCCAGGCGCCCCACATCAACTTGTTTTATAAACCTGAAGCTCCACTGAGCTTTGGGGTCCAGAGGAGTTTTTTGGGTTTTTTTTTCCCTCTCCCACCCTCTGTGGGGGTGTGGCCCAGAGTTTTTATCAGGATTTCATTACCTGGACATGATTGATTAAGTTACTGGCCACATCATTGTACTCAGTATCTAGCCCTCTAATGTTTGGTTTTACTGGTAACCAGCCCTGCCCTGAAGCTATCTAGGGGCCCACCTGGAGTTGTTCATCAGAATAACAAAGCCACTTCTGTTACTCAGGAAATTCCAAGAGTTTTTGAATCTCACTTCTTTGTAGCCAGAGTCCAAGACCATATATATTCTTTTTTTTTTTTTTAACGTTTATTTATTTTTGAGAGAGAGATAGAGAGAGATCATGCGTGTGCACATGAATAGGTAAGGGACAGAGAGAGAGAGGGAGAGAGAGAATCCCAAGCAGGCTCCACAGGGTCAGCACCGAGCTGGTCACAGGGCTCAAACCTACAAACTGTGAGGTCGTGGTTTGAGCCAGTCAGAAGCCCAACTGACTGAGCCACCCAGGCGCCCCCAGCTGTATTTTTTATAATGTAACAGAAGTATGGATAATTTTTGTATAGTGACCTTTAATCCATTGGCCTCGCTAAATTCACTCATTAATCCTAATAGTTTATTTTAGGTTCTTTTGGATTGTTTATACATATAATTATGTTGCCGTGAATAATGGCAATTTTATTTACGTCTTGCTAAGCGTTATACATTTGATACCTTGTTCTTGCTTAATTTCATTGGCTAGGACATCTGGGACTGTGTTGAACTGGTGACGGGGGCATCCTTGCCTCATTCTAGGTCTCAGAGGAAAGCTTGGCAAATTTATCATTAAGTATGATTTTGCTGTAGTTCTTTGGTAGATTTCCTTTATTAGATCAAAAAAGTGTCTTCCTTTTTCTAGTTTGCTAAGAGTTTTTATAATCGATGTTGAATTTTATCAAGGGCTTTTTAAATATCTGTTGAAAGATGTTTGCATGATTTATCTCCTTTATTTAAAAAAATTTTTTTAATGTTTTATTTATTTTTGAGAGAGAGAGAGAGCATGAGTAGGGGAGGGTCAGAGAGAGAGAGGGAGACACAGAATCCAAAGACAGTTCTGAGTTAGCTGTCAGCACAGAGCCAGACGCGGGGCTTGAACCCACGAACCGTGAGATCATGACCTTAGCCGAAGTCGGACGCTTAACCAACTGAGCCACCCAGGCGCCCCTATCTCCTTTATTCTGAATTACACTAATTTTTGAATGTTCACCCATAAACATTTATTGCATAATGGAACGAAACCTCACTTAGTCATGATGTATGATCCTTTCCACACATCATTGGATTTGAGTCACCAATATCTTTATTTAGAATTTTGGCATCTGTGTTCATGAGAGAGAGAGGTCTACAAGTGTTTTTTTTTTTTTTCAGCCAGTAAACCAGGGAAGAAGATGTTGTAGATTATCTCAGATATCTCTGTTGGGGTTTTTATTTTTGTTTTGTGGCAGGGAGAAGAATTGTTTGTTAATTAAGTCATTTTCCCCTCTTTTAACTAATAGTGCAGTTTGGGTGAGCAGGTTTGAATATACCAAGTACTATTCTTGTGGTCTTCCCTGCTTCTACTTGTAACAGTATGAGCCCCACATCAAATGTTGCTACAGTTCTCCCTCTTCAGGTTTTGATGTGAGGTCTAGGATGATTTTTATAGTTTGTAAACACTTGGCTTCACCAAGAGGGGGGGAAATACTTTTACTTTTTTAATGTGTGAAGGGGATAGGATTACCAGGTTAGCTGTCATGATGTCAGTCTGCTAAGCATTTAACAGGATTTCCTATATCTTCATGACTCACATGGGACATGTGGGCTCAATAATAGTCCATCTTTTAGATTGATTCCACTATAGTTTATTAGCTGGTTGCACAAACAGGGCCGAAGAATGGGTGCCTCACAAGGCAGTAAGCGAACTGTGAGTCCGTAAGCAGTTGAGGAGAGGTGTGATAAGGAAGGGGCTCCTCCTGGGTGGGGGGGGCCGTAGTGGGAGGCCGGATGGCCCAGAGCTGGCATAACAGGGGTCGAGGCCAGAGGTGCTCCTGAGAAGAGAGGACTGTGGAAAAGGAGAAGCAGTTTGCTCTAAGGGTCCAAAGTAGAAAGGAGGCTGGCGATACTGACAGATGGCTGGGGATCCCTGTGGTACCTCCTGATCACTTCCCTCTGCCCTTCCCACACTCAGGGAGGTATTGTCAGCTGGGCCAGCATCTCCTCTCCACTTTGTTTTCTTCTGCTGCACAAAACAGCTCTAGTTCTGTGTATTCCTCCCTGCCTTCTGAACTGTCCCTGGCCATGGCCCCCAGGAGAGGTTTCTACATCTCCAAGGCAAAGGCATCAGCATTAGATCTGACTTCACTCCTTAGGTAACTTTAAGAAAGTTAAAAGAAAACAAAAACCTATCTTGTGACTCAGTGATTATCCTTCTAGAAATCTGAGAAACAGAGATGTAACCAAATATATTTATTGCAAGGATTTTCATAATGGTAAAAAAAAAAGGGGGGGGAAGGAAGGGCACAATTTAAGAACCCAGTGGGTATTGGGATTATGTACACGTGTGTACAATGAAATAATGCAGCCTTTGAATTTTTAAAAATATTTTTACATCATGGGAAAATACAAAGAATGTGAAATATTTACAAATTATGTAATTGAATGTAGAAAGTATTTCTTTTTTTTTTTTTGAAAGTATTTCATTTTAAAAGACCAAAGGAAGTACTCAGTTAACAGTAGTTGTCTTTGGAAGGCCAGATTATAAGTGATCTTAATGCCCTTCTATGCACCTGTTACCAATATCAAAAAAGTATATTTATACATATATGATATGTAAATTAGGTGTAAAAATCATTATAAGAAAATCAGGAAGATTAGAACATTTGATGTTGATGATCATAAGGAATTACAAATTGAGGTGTGGTATTGTGTTCTGTTGTGTTCTGCTTTTAAAAGAGTGTTTACTTTTAGAGATACTAACTGAAATGCCTGTAACATTTATAGATGTTTACAGATAAAATCTGTGATTGTCTTCAAAATAAGCCAGTGAAATGGGCAGGAGAAAAGAGGAAACAAGATTGGCCAGAGTAGTTGGAGTTGTTAATTGTTTAGGTTAGGTGAAGGGCCCTGAGGGTGTAATTATATTATTTCCTGTACTTTTGTAGATGTGTGATATTTTCTATCATAAAAAGTTAAAAAATTAGAGACTCCTGGCTAAATGAAAAATCTAAAGCATGAAGACCTGTCACAGGACCAGTCTTAGGGTCTACTGACATCCACTTATCTACACCTTCACCCCTGGGTGCTTGGGTTAAAAGGAGAAGGCTATTGGGGCGCCTGGGTGGCTTAGTCGGTTGAGTCCAACTTTGGCTAAGGTCCTGATCGCACGGTTCCTGTGTTTGAGGCCTTTGTGTCGGGCTCTGTGCTGACAGCTAACTCAGTCTGGAGCCTGCTTCAGACTCTGTGTCTCTCTCTCTCTTTGCTCCTCTCCTGCTCTCCCTCCCTCCTTCTCTCTCTCACTCTCTCAAGAATAAACATTAGGGGCGCCTGGGTGGCTTAGTCGGTTAAGTGTCCGACTTTCACCTAGGTCATGGTCTCATGGTTCATGGATTCGAGCCCCGCGTCAGGCTCTGTGCTGAGTGCCAGCTCAGAGCCTGGAGCCTGTTTCAGAGTCTGTGTCTCCCTCTCTCTCTGACCCTCCCCTGCTCACGCTGTCTCTCTCTCTCTCTCTCTCCTAGAAATAAATAAAAATATTTTTAAAAAAAACTAAAAAAAAAAGAATATTAAAAAAATTTTTTTCAATTAAAAAAGAAGGGAAAAGGCTACTTAGAGAAGCCCCATTTCTGAATCCCACCTTGCTTTACCCCTCTCACAGTGTGATACTGGATAGGACTTCCCTGAGCCTCAGTTTCCTCCTGTGCGTAGTAGGAGATGTGCGAGGGAGAGTGCCTGAGAACATGCTCACCCCCGCTGCTCCATAGCTTGGGGGAGGTGGCCCCTGAAGTGGGAGAGACACAAGTATCTACTATCAGAAGGGGCAACTGAGGTCTCTCTGGCCATCTTTACAGGGCTAAAAAGGGAGCTCTTCAAACTTTTTTTGTTCATGCCACCCTATTAGAAAACAGTTTTTTAAAAAATACTTATTTTGAGAGAGAGCAGATAAGGGAGGGGCAGAGAGAGAAGAGAGAATCCCATGACACTGGGCTCAAACTCATGAACTGTGAGATCATGCCCTGAGCTGAAATCAAGAGTCGGATTTGGAGTGTCTGGGTGGCTCAGTTGGTTAAGAATCTGACTTCGGCTCAAGTCATGATCTCACGGGTTCGTGGGTTTGAGCCCCTCATCAGGCTCTGTGCTGACAGCTTGGAGCCTGGAGCCTGCTTTGGATTTTGTGTCTCCTCCTCTCTGCCCCTTGCCTGCTCTCTCTTTCTCTCTCTTTCTCTCTGAAAGATGATTAAACAATAAAGAAGTTAAAAAAACAAAAAAAGGGCTGGATGCTTAACTGACTGAGCCACCCAGGCACCCCTAGAAAAAAAATTTATAAAAAATCTGTGCCTCTATTCAGGGGCGCGCCTCGGTGGCTCAGTTGGTTAAGCGTCTGACTTCGGCTCAGGTCATGATCTCACGGTTCGTGGGTTCAAGCCCCGCATTGGGCTCTATGCTGACAGCCAGCTCAGAGCCTGGAGCCTGTTTCAGATTCTGTGTCTCCCTTTCTCTCTGACCCTCCCCTGCTCATGCTGTCTCTCTCTCTCTCTCAGAAATAAATAGAACATTAAAAAAAAAAATTGTACCTCTATTCATACAAAAATTGTATACGTGTACTGTTTTACTAATATATATATTATAAAACAGACACAAAAATTTTTAAAGATGAAATAAGCATTATTTTTAAATGTTTTTATTATTTTAAATGTACAAATTTAAATTTAAGTATTATTTTTAAATGTTTCCACTTCATGTTATTTCTAGCACACACCCTATATACTTCCTGATGGCACAAAGTATTCTTGTGCTGGGATTCGTCGTTACGGACAGTGGCTCTAAGTCTGCGTTTCAAATAGTTTTCTTGATAGTTTTGAATTATTTTGGCGAACCGCTCCTCAGTTCTCCCGGCACTGGTATTTTCCCTGCTGACTGACAAAGAGCTGGCAGTGGGAGGAGAGGGCCAGCTCTGGCCTTTGTAGGTGCCCTGCTTGCTTTATTCATGTTCCCTTCACTCCGCGATTTCCTTGCATGGGTCTTGTTAAGCGACTGTCCACTGAGTGGACCGTCGCTTGAGTGCGGCTGGGGGCTCCTTCCCATGGGGGCTGGCTGCACGCACAGCTGCTCAGGGCCCACTGTCAGTCTGTGTAATAATGAAAGCTAAAGTTGCTTATTTATTTTGGATTACGAGTAAATGTGAATGAAATGGGGATGAACACGCCTTTTGGAGACCCCGTTCTAGAAAGTTCCAGACGGGCTGTGGTGCTCTTCTGTGTGTACGCTCGGTGCCTGGCTGTGTTGTTGTCTTGCTCAGGATGGCTGCTGAGCAAGTCTTCTGGTAAGTCTCTAGAAAGCCTTTTCCGTTTTGGCAAGAAGGCCGCAGTGTCTGCATTTCCATTTCTCTTTTCCATGTGCCTGTACTATCACTTTTCCTTTTTTTTTTCCCCCTGCTTCACTCAGTTTTTTCCTTTTTGTCTTGCCCTCCATTTTCCTTTTCCTTTTAAAAACATAACCAGCTATAATGGCTGTATTTATTGAATGGCTTCCTTATTGGGCACCAGGCACTAAGGAATGAATCGAGAAGCGCCTGGTATAACTTGTGCTGGCAAGAATGGACACTGGGAACCCTACCAGGGAAGGCAGTGGGGAGATTTTGGTCACATCTGCCAGGGCACGAACCTGTGTTCTGGTGGCCCCACAGCTGTAGGTGCATCGGCATCTCGCATACATGGAATGGTGGAGTACAGGGATTTTCATCGCAGCCCTGTTCGTGGTAAAAGAAACTGGAAGCAATCGCGGGCCTGTCAGCAGAAGAGAGAGGGCTAAATCCATCTGGCGCCCACCAGTGGAACGCTCCACAGGGGCAGCAAAGGGAGCTCGGGGCTCCAGTGACATCGCTGAGTGTAAAACCCAAGGTGCAGAAGGACGTACATTGTGTTTGTAATTAAAATGTAAAAATAAAGCAATATTATTTACTGTAGAAACTTTTAGAAAGGAGGAAAATGACTAGAAAATGAAAGACCCCCTTATCCCACCACTCAGAACAGGAATATTTTTGGTCTGTTTTTTTCTAGTAAGTCAGCAATGAACCAACTATATTGCTGTCTCCCTCCCCTCAATAGGAGGTGTCATTCTTATCCTTTCTGATTATAAATGTAAAAATGAGATAATACATGGTGATTTTATTTTTATTTTATTTTTTTAATGTTTTTTAAATTTATTTCTGAGAGAGAGAAAGACAACATGAGCAGGGAGGGTCAGAGAGAGAGGGAGATACAGAATCTGAAACAGGCTCCCGACTCTGAGCTGGCTGTCAGCACAGAGCCCGACGCGGGGCTCGAACCCAGAAACTGCGAGATCATGGCCTGAGCCGAAGCTGGATGCTTAACCGACTGAGCCACCCAGGCGCCCCAAATACATGGTGATTTTAAAATGCATTAAGCTAAAGCAAAAGAAGCTGGTGTAGTTCTCATACTTTCTTATTTTGTAACTTCTAGCCTTTTTTTTTTTAATGTTTTATTTATTTCTGAGAGAGAGAGAGAGAGAGAGAGAGAGACAGCATGAGCGGGGGTGGGGGGATCAGAGAGAGAGGGAGACCCAGATTCTGAAGCAGTCTCTAGACTCTGAGCTAGCTGTCAGCACAGAGCCTGATGTGGGGCTCGAACCCACGAACCATGAGATCATGACTGGAGCCGAAGCCAGAAGCCAGACGCTCAACTGACTGAACCACCCAGGTGCCCCTGTAACTTCTTGCTTTACACAAATGGCGAACCACTGTCTCTTTAAACAAATCTCTGACTGCATCAGCTTAGTATTTAGTGGCTGTTATACTGTGTCTTAAACCACCCTGGGTGGACCCTCCTGGGCACAACTTGCGCACTGGCATGGGTTTTTCCTTGTATTAAAGTCTTTCCTAGAAGTGGTAGATATGGTTGAGGCCAGGGTCTTACACATTCTCCAATTTGACACGTGCTGCCAGATCCTGAAGAAAAAAAGGCCTTGTTCTCTCCAGTACTGCGCTGTGTTAGTCTCTGGGGTCTCACAGTATATATATATATATATATATATAATATATATTACATATGTATTATATATTACATATATATTACATATACATTACATATATCACATATATAATATATTACATATATCACATATATTACATATATCACATATATATTACATATATCACATATATTACATATATCACATATATATTACATATATCACATATATATTACATATATCACATATATATTACATATATCACATATATATTACATATATCACATATATTATATATTACATATATATTATATATATATATTTATTTATAAAATTTTTAAAAGTTTACTTATTTCCAGGGAGAGAGACAGAGCATGCAAGCAGGGGAAGGGCAGAGAGAGGGAATCCCAAGTGGGCTCTGCATTGGAGCCTGATGGGGGGCTGGAACCCAGGAACCGTGAGATCATGATCTGAGCTGAAATCAAGAGTTGGTAACTTGAGAGGCGCCTGGGTGGCTCAGTCGGTTAAGTGTTTAACTTCAGCTCAGGTCATGATCTTGCGGTTTGTGGGTTCAAGCCCCGCGTCAGGCTCTGTGCTGACAGCTTAGAGCCTGGCGCCTGCTTCGGATTCTGTCTCCTCCATCTGCCCTTCCCCTGCTCACACTCTGTCTCTCAAAACTGAATAAACGTTAAAAAGAAAAAAAAAAGTCGGACACTTAGGACGCTAAACTGCTTAACTAACTGAACCACCCAGGCGCCCTAATATATTTTAATTTATATTAAAATGAAGAATCTCCTCAGTGTTAAGTTGCTTATTGATTAGACAACTTACTCCCAGCCCCTTCGCAGTCTGGCCCTCTCTGCTCAGGGAACTCATGGCAGCCTCTTTCTGTGTATAGCTCTCTCGTCCCCTGGTTGCTGAGGGGTGCCCATGTGGCGGGTTGTGCAAGGGTCTGTCTAGCGCTCCTCTGCTTCCTCCAGTATGTCTGCCCTGCCTGTCTCTTCTTGCTGGGAGGGGCTGCCCCTCCTGCTGGTTGAGATCTGCACTATTAATAGTCAGCTTAATCCTGCCCACCGCCTGGGCGGCCTGGGTGGAGGGTGGACAGAGGAGGGGGGTTCCCAGGAAATCAGAGTGCTCTGTCGCCTGCAAGTGCAGAGACCCATGGCCTGCGGCAGCATGTCTTCTGGCAGCCAGGCCAGTACCTCTCCTCAAGGGAGGGGCCCAAGAGCTCAGAGACTGTGCTGAGAGCCTGGGAGGGCAAGAAGTGGGGGACCTCGCTGGTCCCCCGGCAAGTGAAGATGCCCAGGACACCGTCGTGGGTGGTGGGAATCCCATGTCTGATCTGGAGCCTCTGGGTATTCCACACGGGAAAAGACAGCAGGAGCTGGTGAGTAGGGCCCTCTCAGGGCCCTGGTGGACTTTGAAACCCCGCACCTAGTAATGTGTTTTTCTTATGGTCTGTGAGAGATGATAAAGTTTTTTATGGGGGGAGGAGGATACAGCAGTTTGCTACACTGGGCAGTGCGGAAGGCAGAGGACTGGGCTTTCTGGGGCCCCTGCAGACCAACCTGTATGTATCCAGCAAAGCGTTTGGGGGGGTCTCCTGTGTTCCAGGCGTGAGGTGAGAGGGGATGGGCTAGCATTGCTGGTCGCCAGCTGACTGCACAGGCAGCTGTACCAGTGCTAGTGAAGGGAGAAGGGAGCGCCGGGGCCGGACTGGGCAGTGAGTGCTAATGGTCCCCAAGGTGGAGCCCCCTAGGGCTGAGTCAAGGGTGGTAAAGAGGAAGGGTTGGGGAGGGACTCTGGGCAGGTTCTGGGGCCTCTCGCTCCTTGCCCCTGTTCCAGGTGAGAGAGGCCTCACTGTGGTTCTCTGACTGGGAGGACACCCGGCTGGACAAAGGTCAACGAAGGGCAGAGTGGGCAAGCTGACGGCCCAGGTGTGCAAGGTGCCTCCTTTCTCAAAGCCAGGTTGCCCCTTGCTAGCAGTGCTTGAATTTTTTAAAAAACAATTTTTTTAATGTTTATTTATTTTTGAAAAGGATAGAGCATGAGCGGGGGAGGGGCAGAGAGCGAAGGAGACACAGAGTCTGAAGCAGGCTCCAGGCTCTGAGCTGTCAGCACAGAACCCAGTGTGGGACTAGAACTCACGGAGCATGAGATCATGACCTGAGCCATCATGACCTGAGCCAAAGTCAGCCATCTACCCAACTGAGCCACCCAGGCATCCCTAGCAGTGCTTGAATTTAAAAGGAAGCCCCAGACACCCCAAGGTTGGGGGGGGGAGCAGTAGGAGAGTATTTTTCAAAGTTACTTTAATGGATGTCTTTCTTTATGATTATAAAATTAACACTATTGACTGTGGAAATGTTGGATTTTTCTATTCAGAAAAGTATAAAAAAAGAAACCAATCTGAACCTCCTGTACTTTTAGGTTGAATAATATGAAATTGTCACTTTTCTTCGTCAAAAACAGTCAGATATCAACAATTTCATTTGGATCAGCCAAATATGAGCATTTTTCTGTATTTCCTCAGTCTTTTTTCTTTGAATGAGGACTACTGTGAAAACTGGGGGATTCTCAGCTTTTGGGGCAGATGTATTATTTAAACTTTCTTGTTTCATTTCTCACCCCAGCCACCCCCAAAATCCAATTATCCAGTTGAATGGACACTAATAATAAAATGAGGTAACTCATTAAAGTAAAAATTCTGTACCAGGTTTAAATTTCATAGAATGAGGATCATAAATATAAGTCCTAAGTTGGCCCTTTTATTTTAAAAGGCAAATTAAAAATGATTTTGAATTACGGAATCATAATTACTGAAGTTCAAAATAGTTCTTCTCCAGTCTCCATCCCTTCCCCCTTCCCATTGATTACATTTTTTTCTCCTAAAGAGCATCCGCGTGAACTGAGTCATTCATTCCTTGATACCCATTCAGCAGTACTGCGTGCCACTCACTGTTCTGAGTTTCAAGAACACAGACTAAAGCCCCTGCTATAACACAGCTCAAAATATAGCAGGAAAAGACGGGCCATAAATGATAGATTCAATGCATAAGCATTTATTTTAGGAGATTTAATGACTAGGGCTGGGGTGCTAGGGGAGGGGTCGTAGTTTCGGGGTCAGGCCTATGCAATTTTCCCTGAGGCCTCACTGAGAAGGCCACCGTTGAACAAAGACCTGAAGTGGGGGCAGGCTACGCAGCTGTGTGGGGGAGGAACAAAGCAGGCAGAGGGAGCAGCCCGTTGTGTTTGAGGAACAGCAAAGAGGCCCTGTGGCTGACCTGAGCAGGGGAGAGAGAGAGTGGTAGGGGACATGAGAGGGTCAGCACCAAGGGCTCTGTGGGGGGTGGGGCTTTTACTAGGAGTGAGGCAGAGCCACTGGAGGGACTTGTGCGACATGAGGTGACCTGACTTCCCCCATCCTGCTGCTGTGTGGAGAGCTGACCTGGGGTCTGGGATGAAGCAGGGAGCTGATTAGAGGCTAGTCTAGCTCTCTGGGTGAGAAGGAGATGTGTGTTGCCCAGAATGAGACAGTAGCAGTGGAGGCCGCCAAAGGAGGCCAGATTCTAGGTGTCCGTTGCATGTCAAGGTGACAGGATCCACTGGAAAGGCTGGATATAAAAGGGTAGAGAAATACAGCAGGCATGGTTTAGTACCCCATGGCCTGATCTACTGGATTGATGGACATGAGAAAGGCTGGGGGGAAGGGTGGCACTTTGGTTTTGGCCATGTGGAGGCATCTAGGAGGAGCTGCCTAGCTGTCAGCCAGAGTTGGGTTTATGAGTCTGGAAGATGCGGGAGTGGGCTGGGCTGGAAGTGTTTATTTGAGACACCTTGACATACAGTTTGTATTTAAAGTCCCAAAGCAAGGGACCAGATCCAAGACTGAGTCTTGGGACACTCCTCCGTAAAGAGGTCAGAGGGAAGAAACAGCCCCTAAGGTCAGAGGAACACCAGGAAAGCTGTGTGCTAAAAGCCAAAGAGAGGAAGGATTTCCAGGAAGTGGGAGAGAGTGACCCCTGGTCAGAAGATGCAGCCTGAGCCACCCCATCACTGGAAGTCATTGGTGACTTTGGCAGGAGAGGTTCTCTAGCCAAGGAGGAGAATCTTCTGCTAAGACCATAAAAACAAAAACAAAACCTCTGGGCAGACAAATTAGAAAAAGGCAAATGCAGTTCAAGGTCCCGTGGATGGGCCAGCAGAGAGGGTAACTGGCTGTCCCCCAGCCCAGCACCTGGCCAGCCACACTCAGCACCAGTGCATCAGGCTCTCAGCGCTCCGAGCAGGGTTGCCCTGGCCTGTGCGCCTGCAAGTTACCTGTCTGCAGAGAGCGTCCGCACGCACCAGTGCCGCCACAAACAGAGGAGCCTCAGAGAGGAGGCAGGAGGGCTGAGAGTGGCCCCAAGATTGGGCTCAAGGATTCAGCTCATTTCTTCTGCAGGAGGGATATTTCTCTCCTTTGGAGAAGCCACCAGCCTTTCCTCCTGCAGCCCAGTGCACCCGTGACCGTGCGTCCGGATTTGTCGTGAGCCTGTGGTTAATTGCAGGCTCAGTGGAGAGGAGGACATTGACTCAGGTTATTGAAGCCATGTCTCTTCTGTGCGGGGGCCCTGACTTCTGGGCTCTGAGCGAGGCGCTGCTAACTGAACCACATGCAAACACACCCCATTACCTGGGACTCAGTCTGCGTCCGTTTAGGCACAGAGGGCCCTTGCTCACCCCAGACCCTCACCAGTCTCCCTCCGTTCATTCCCCTTGATTTTGTTTTCCCCCTGACTCTTTCTCAATTAAAAATTAAAAAAAAAAAAAATCTAGAAGTAAAACCTGCCCATCAAGTAGGACAGTACCAGAAGGGTACAGAGTAAGGGATCATAGGCCCTCTCCCCCAAACTCCACATAACCCCAGAGGTAACCCCTGTCACCTCTTCCATGCAGTTCAGTACAGTTCAACTCTCCCACCCAGAGCCAGCCCTGAGTTTCTTCACAGGCAGCCGGCACCACTGTTTGCTGATCCATCAGCAGTCCGTGTGGGGCTTCGTTCTGACAGTCCGTCTGTCCATCCAGCCTGCTGCCTTTTCCCCAGAGCGCTGGCGGCCCGTATTCAGTACTCCTGCTCCATTGCTGTTGATTTAGGTTGTTTCTGGTTAGAGGTTGTTAACGGTGTTCCGTGTTTGCTTCTGTGTCTTTCTCCTTTGGGGAAAATTATAGTCAACTTCCTCCCAGTGGAATTTCTGAGTCCAAGGTTAGAGACCTTTGATTTTGAGACATGGTGCCAAATTGGCTTCCTGAAATATGCCCATTTACCTGCCCACTAAACAGAGGACCTGTGAGGGCATGTTTGTCTCTCCCACCACTGGGCATTACCAGTCTTAGAGTATGCCAGTCTGGAAGGTGGTAAAAGCTACTTTGCTTTAACTCTGGTTCCCGCCTAATGGCATAGTTTAGCTGGCTGCCCTGGATCACTCAGAACATTGTTTCTGTTTCTAGAAGGCACTCCTGGGTGGGCAGCCTCCAGCAGGCAGAGAGGCCTGAGGGCCAGACCCCGGAGTCCTGGCTCTGAGTGGCTGCTGCCTGCTGGAGCACCTTGGTGGGTCTCTTGCCCTTGTTGGCTCATGTCTAGAGGTTTTTGTTTTTGTTTTTTAATTTTTTAATGTTTGTTTATTTTTGAGACAGACAGTGTGAGCAGGGGAGGGGAAGAGTGAGCTGGGGACAGAGGATCTGAAGCAAGCTCTGTGATGCTAACAGCAGAGAGCCCGATGCAGGACTCGAACTCAGGAACAGTGAGATCATGACCTGAGCTGAAGCTGGATGCTTAACAAACTGAGCCACGCAGGCGCCCCTCATGTCTAGAGTTTTTAATCGAAGTCTAGTCATGGTTCCGTCTAGCAAAGCGCTGAAAGTTTCCTCACCACAACTCCTAGCTGGAAATGAGTGTATCCTAGTGACTGTCACGTGTGTGAGGGTTGCACAGAACAGTACTCCCCCCTTCATCACATGGGGTGTATGCTGATATCTTTTTCCTTTGTCCTATTTTTTAAACTGCTGCTCCTGAGAACTGGCACCTCTCTGGAGTTCTGAGGAGTGCATCCTGGGGTTGGGGGATTTTCAGTGGCCTTGGAAGACGTCCTCTACAGAGAAGTCCTTAGAGTGGGGCCTAAGACTAGGTTGTGAAGGGGATGCTGCATTGGAGACCCTAGCTTGACCTCCGCTCTCCTGGGACTTTTAAGTTGCTCCAAACTGTGTCCCTGTGTTGGGTACACAGTTCTGTGCAAACTGCAGTGTGGGCCAAGCCCTTGGCTGTCTCCCTCCTGTCAGTCAATCACTGGGGTGAGGGGCACGAAAACAGGGTAGACACCCAGAAGGAGGGCCTGGAAAGCCCTGCCACGCCGCAGAGTTTCTGTGAAGGGTCCCTCCTCCCCTCCCTCTGCCACCCAACTTTCTCTTGATTTATTTTTTTTATTTTTAAATATTTTTATTTATTTCTAGGAGAGAGAGAGAGACAGCGCGAGCAGGGGAGGGTCAGAGAGAGAGGGAGATAGACTCTGAAACAGGCTCCAGGCTCTGAGCTGGCAGTCAGCACAGAGCCCGACGCGGGGCTCGAACCCACGAACCGCGAGATCATGACCTAAGCGAAAGTCGGACGCTTAACCGACTAAGCCACCCAGGCGCCCCCAACTTTCTCTTGATTTAGGTTGAAAGGGTGGTCTTTCTCTAATTATAGTACTTGCCTGTCCTAATTACAGCCTGGGCTAATTTGTTAATGGTTTAGGGAACTGAGAGCCTTTGCCTTGGGCAGTATCACAGCCCCTGGGTCCATGCCGGGGAGTTTGCCAAGGAGAGCAGGATGAAGTAATGTGAGTGCCCCGCGGGTCCCCGTGGGCAGCATGGGCCGTCCGAGGAGCCCCGTGTCCAGTTGGCACACACGTGTCTCTGACTGATGGCTCCACTGTCCATGGTTGTCAGTGTGGGTCTTTCCCCTCTCCAGGACCCTCAGGAGGTCCTGATACATGGCGCCAGGCAGGACCTTGCCATTTTCAGTCTACTGAAACAAAAGGTCTTAAATGCCTTGAGATTTAAAAAATACTTCTGGTTTTCCATTTCATAAAAGCAATATCTGTTTGCAGCAGAAACTTCAGGAAATAACGAAAAGGGGAAAAAAACCCACCCATGACCTCAGCCCAGTGACTCATGACCCCAGATGTGTTCATGTTTTGCTGGAGGAGTCTCATGACTGGTCCCTTAACTCTTGTCTGATTCATTGCTTGCATTGTCCTCTATGCCCCCCACCCCCAGGGAAGTCCCACCTGGCCATCGTGCAGAAGGTGAACAACGAGGGTGAAGGGGACCCCTTCTACGAGGTGCTGGGCCTGGTCACCCTGGAGGACGTCATTGAGGAGATCATCAAGTCTGAGATCCTGGACGAGTCGGATATGTATAGTGAGTTCCATCCTCTCCACAGGCCCGGAACCCCTTTTCTGTTCACACCCTGGGTGTCCCTAGGTGGGAAGGCCACAGTGCAGGGACATGGGAGGGCTGGCACCCTGAGACCCAGGAACTCGGTGTCTCACGCCAGCCAGGGACCTTGCCCTGATGCAGACACTGCCTCTTGCAGCTGACAACCGAAGCCGGAAACGAGTATCTGAGAAGAACAAACGTGACTTCTCAGCCTTTAAGGATGCTGACAATGAACTCAAGGTGAAAATTTCACCTCAGCTACTTCTGGCAGCTCATCGCTTCCTGGCCACGGGTAAGAGCAAGAGGAGGGCCTTCAGGTGTTGGTGGGATACAGTCATGGAGGGAGGATTCTGGGCCTCTGGCTACTTTCTTCTGTGGGACAAGGGCTGTGGCAGGTGAAATGTATGTGGAAAATATGATTACCTCTGGAAGGGGGCAAGGCGGCTTCCCTCCCTCCCTGGGGTGCTCCTTGTGATTTATTTTCTCTGTTGATGGGTTGCCATTGCAAACTTCTAGGAAGCATCCAAGTTGGTTTTCAAATAACCACTGGGAGTACCTGAAGTGGGCCCTGGGGCTCCCTAGACCCATGGGTGCTGAGGAGGAGGAGGGAGAAAGAGGCCCTTCCACATACCATGGGCCCACAGCTCTTGTCTGGCTCATGCACTCCAAGGAGTCTCAATCCAGCTCTGTTCTTGTCCCCCCGCCCCCCCCCCCCCCCCCCCCCCCCCCCGCATATGCTGGCTTGCAGGACTTAGCCTCTAGATCAATGACATTTTTCTTTTCTCACCCCTGATTCAAAGTCCCCTTCGGGACCTGGGCAGTTGATTTGGAAAGCTCTTGCCTATTCCCTCCCTCCTCCCAAATCTGACTTCCTTCCTAACCCCCACTTGCTAAAGGATGTTAATTCTCTTTATTTTTCCTGCCAGGATATTGATGATAGTGCTAATAATAATAATGATGGTAATATTTATGAAGCACTGTCCATATGCCAAGAATGTGTCTAAGAGCTTGTTTTAAAAGTAATCTCTACATCCAATGTGGGGCTCTAACTTGCAACCCTGAGGTCAAGAGTCCCATGCTCCACTGACTGAGCCAGCCAGGAGCCCCAACGCTACGAAGTTTTGTTTTGTTTAATTGTTATTATTATTTTTTAGATATTTTTTTAACATTTTTTTTAACGTTTATTTTTTATTTTTGAGAGACACAGCGAGATAGAGCATGAGCAGGGAAGGGGCAGAAAGAGAGGGAGACACAGGATCTGAAGCAGGCTCCAGGCTCTGAGCTGTCAGCACAGACCCCGATGTGGGGCTCGAGCCACAGACCGTGAGATCATGACCTGAGCCAAAGTCGGATGCTCAACCGACTGAGCCACCCAGGTGCCCCTAGATATCTTTTTTTTAATGTTTATCTATTTTGAGAGAGAGCAAGTTGTGTATATATGAGGAGCAGGGAAGGGGCAGAGAAAGAGTGAGGGAGAGACAGAGAATCCTAAGCAGGTTCCATGGTATCAGTGCAGAGCCTGACACAAGACTTGAACCCATGAACTGCAAGATCATGACTTGAGCCAAAATCAAGAGTCAGATGCTCAGAGAAATACAAATCAAAACCAAAATGAGATACCACCTCACACCTGTCAGAATGGCTCACATTAACAACTCAGGCAACAACAGATGTTGGCGAGGATGCAGAGAAAGAGGATCTCTTTCGCACTGCTGGTGGGAATGAAAACTGGTGCCACCACTCTGGAAAACAGTATGGAGGCTACTCAAAACATTAAACATAAAACTATTCTATGATCCAGCAATTGAACTACTAGGTACTTATCCAAAGGATACAGGTGTCCTGTTTCGGAGGGGCACATGCACCCCAATGTTTATAACAGTACTGTTGACAATAGCCAAAGTATGGAAAGAGCCCAAATGTCCATTGACGGATGAATGGTTAAAGAAGATGTGGTGTGTATATATACATTGGAGTATTACTCAGCAATCAAAAAGAATGAAGTGCTGCCATTTGCAACTACATGGATGCAACTAGAGGATATTATGCTAAGTGAAATTAGTCAGAGAAAGACAAATATCATATGACTTCGCTCATATGTGGAATTTAAGATACAAAACAGATGAACATTGACGAAGAAAACAGGGAAGGGGACAGAACACAAGAGACTCAAATATAGAGAACAAACTAAAGGTTGCTGGAGGGGTTGTGGGTGTGGAGACGGGCTAAATGGGCAAGAGACATTAAGGAAGACACTTGTTGGGATGAGTATTGGCCATTATACATAGGGGATGAATCACTGGATTCTACTCCTGAAATAGTTACATGGTAGCTAACTTGGATGTAAATTTTAAAAAAATTAATTAAGAAAGAAAAAGAATCAGATGCTCAGAATCAGATGCTGAGCCACCCAGGCGCCCCAACCCTATGAGGTTTTTAATCCTCATTTTATAGATGAGGAGACTGAGACACAGGTGAAGTAATTTGCCCTATTCTAGCCCAGGCAGGCAGGCCGACTGGAGTCTAACCAGTCTAGATCCAAGGGTGCTTCCTTCCCAGGGAGGTACAGAACCAAAGGGCAAGGCCTGGGCAGGGAGGGGGCTGTGTTCCCCACATTGCCTGGTCCAGACCCCCTGAGAAGTCCTCTTCTCTCTTCCTACAGAGGTTCCCCAGTTCAGCCCCTCTCTAATATCTGAGAAAATCCTGCTTCGGCTGCTCAAGTACCCAGACGTCATCCAGGAACTCAAGTTTGATGAGCACAACAAATACTACATCCGCCATTACCTGTACACCCGAAATAAGCCGGCCGACTACTTTATCCTCATCCTGCAGGTGAGTGGCCTGCTCCATACCTGCCCCCTGTGCTCACTCTCCCCTCCTTGTCTGCTGCGGTGGCTGGGGGACTCAGGGCCTTCCTGCCTGGGAAGCATCCAGCCTGCCCCTGAGCCTCTGCTCCCCCTTTGCCCATATCCTTAGAGGCCACTCTTGAGTGTCCAGGTCAGGGCACCTGAGCTCTTCAGGGCCCTGGAACTAGCCATTCCTCACCCTCTCTTCTCCCTCTTGCTTCGTCCTTTTTCTCTCAGTTGAGTTTTCCTTCTCAGTCTGTTTGTCTCCCTGACCCTCTGTTCTTCCAGGGCAAGGTGGAGGTGGAGGCTGGGAAGGAGAACATGAAGTTTGAGACAGGTGCCTTCTCCTACTATGGGACCATGGCCCTGTCCTCGCCCACCTCTGGTGAGTCTCCGGAGTGCATCTGTGCTTCTGTGCTGCCCTCCAGCATACCTGGGTTAGGGGGAGACTTAGACTGGCACCCCAGAACCTAGGGCAGTCCAGGTGGCTCACGGGAGAGGGAGGCCCGTAAGGGCCAGAGCTGGCAGAGCCTAGCAGAGGTGGTCCAGAAGAGGTGTGACTGGCTCCTTTGGACAGGATTCCGAGAGTAGGGAGAAGAGATGGGAAGGCAAACTGAGCGAAGGCCTGCAGGGAACTGAGGGCGTGGCTTGAGATGCGAGACAAGCCTGCCAGAGTTGGGGAGGACCATGGGGAGTAAGGACATGTCGCGGAGCCCCAGAAAGTTGACAGCATTTGGTTGTGATAGGAAGCAGGAAGCCACTGATGGCCTTTGAGCAGGGTTAGGACGATAGCAGAATGGGCCAACCGGGCAAGCAGCACAGCAGCGAGAAGGGTGAGTGGAGGCAGGTGGAGAGAGGCTACAGGCTTTTGCTTATGGAGACTGTGTTAAAGGGAGTTGAAGTGGAGAGTGAGGGGGTCCAGGCCAGGGCCTGTTTGCTGGGCAGGTTGCAGATGGGCTTGACTTTTCAGGGGGCTTAGCTACTGCCTTTTGGTTAAGGGCTGGTTCTTTATTTTCTTTTCTTTTTTTTTAATGTTTATTTCTTTCTTTTGAGAGAGAGAACAAGTGGAGCAGGGGCAGAGAGAGAGGGACACAGAATCCCAAGCAGGCTCTGCATTGCCACTGCAGAGCCTGACGTGGGGCTCGAACTCACAAACTGTGAGATCCTGACCTGACCCAAAATCAAGAGTCGGATGCTTAATAGACTGAGCCACCCAGGCACCCTAAGGGCTGGTTCTGATGGGATAAAGGGACTTGGGACAAACAGAGGACTGGACATGTTCTCCAAAAGAGGTTGTGGGAAGTCCAGGGAAGGGCCACTCTGGCCACCCTGGTGCTTTCTGCTTCTCCAGTCCTGGGTGGCTCAAGCTCCCCTTGCCAGAGGGGCCTTGTGGCTGAAGTGGCACCCAGCAGGCAAGACCCAAGTCTTGCCAGATTGGCTCCTGACCAGTTATGTGACCCCTTTTAACCTCGAGAGGGGCCCCAGGTTGCTGCAGGCTGGAAAGTGAAAGTCTGCTTTGTTGCTGGGGGACAGGCCACACATTTAGGTGTGTGTGCATCTCCTGGAGAGCTTCTGTGCTATGCCTGTTGCTGTCCTTTGACAAAGAGGACCCTGTGTAGAGGCCAAGGCAGCCACGTATATTGACACAGCTCAGCTTATCCACTGGCCTGACACAGCTCTGCCCCTCCACCGGCATGAGCGGGCTCCAGGAAGGAGGGAGTGAGGAGACAAGGTTCCAGAGCTGGGTTTTCGAGCAGGTGGCCCCTGCCTGGATGTGTTGGGCTTAAGGAGGACTTCTCTTCCCCTCTCAAGAGTACCTCTTCCCATCCAGTTGGCGGAAATCTTGTACTGAAGGGCACACAGTCATGGGACATTTCCTACAGGCGCTCTTTCTCTGCAGCAATGACTTAGAGGCCGTGGGTCAGTCCTGGGCTCTATCCTTTGACTTGGAGGCACTTAGTTCCCACTTGAAGTGGCCAAAAGGGAGAAGAGATGACTTTTGGGGGGCTCTAGCTTCACTATGGGAGCTTCTGTCCCTCTCTGAGCAGGGCTTGTTGGACTGCCCTAAGCCCTTCCCCATCATCAGAGCCATGTCCGCCTTTCCATTGTATCCCCTCTCTGCCCAAGGGAGCCTGGCCCCCAGCAGATCTTCTTCTCCATCCCGTATCTGTGGCTCCATGTTCTGCCTCCTCACCCTACCCATCGCTGACCTTTTCCTCTTTTGCTCCAGTGCCTTCAACCCAGGTCGGGTATCCGCCTGGCAAGCGGAACTCCCTGCTCTCCCGGCTCTCAGGTAACGTGGCATGGCTGGAGAAGTTTGCACTGCCACCTGTCGCCTGAGCCCACACACCACAGCTCTGTTAACCTCTCCCAGCAGGCACTGGGGCTCCCCACACTGCACCTCGGGCCATTCCACCCGTTCACACTTGTGGGCCAGCCTGATTTGCACTGGCTCTGCTTGGCCTAGGGCCTCATTACTGGGTGGCTTTGCCCTGGTCCTGGAAGAGCTTCCCCAAAGGTCCTTGAGTCCTTGAGAAGACGCACACACGCACACACGCACATACACACACGCATGCATGGACACAGATAGGGTGGGAAGGGAGGGTTGCTTCTGGCCAGGCCAGGTGAACTCCGCTGTTCAGCACCCCCCCGATCCAGGCCACTCACGAACACCAGGATGCTTGTCATGTCATCGGCTTTCTCTAAAAAACTTTCCTCCTTTCTTCACAGGCTTTGCTCTTCCTTCTGTTGCTGCTGGTGTCTGCCTGCCAGGGGGAGGCAGCCGCCGGGCAGTTAGAAGTGCGGCCCTGGGCAGACTGCCCTGTTTGAATGCTGTCTCTGCAGTTACTAGCTAAATGATTCCACGAGCTGACTTACTCTAAGTCTTTGTTCCCTCTTGTGAAATGGGAACGATACATGTGCCCACTTCTTAGAATTGTCAGGAGCAGTGAGAGAATTGGTATGAAATGTTAGAGCTCAATTGTTATTTCTGTTTTTTTTCTCGATCACAACTAAAACATGCTATTCCAGTCAGAAAGTATTGAGGAAAAGGCCCAATGCCATATGCTGTTTCTGGCCTTTTCTGGGACACACTCCTGAGCCTTATCCCAAGATTGCTGGCCAGAGTCAGTCAGTTCCCAGTCATTTATACGGAGGCAGCAGAGGGTGGCAGAAAGTGCTGGTGTCACCATCAGAATTCTGACCTGTCCTGGTGAGCCTAGAGGAGGTCAGGAGAATTCCAAGCGCCTTTGAGCTCCAGTCTCACTGTGTAACTTAAAGAAGCTCCTGAGGCCCTAACAGTCCTATCACCAGAGTCCGTCTTTTCTGATTTCATATTTGAACGGCTGGTTTTTTTTTCTCCTTCTCAGCTGTACCAAAGGACATTTTTCTTTTCATTGAGTCTCTTAAAAAAAAAAAAAAAAAAAAGGTAAAAAGGTGATTTAGACAGCACTCATCATTTTTCAAATAGCCACTTTTTGGCTGTGATAGGAAGTAGGAAGCGGACAATGGCCTTTGAGTGGGTGATGAGTAATGACAACAGAATGGACCGTGCTGGTCCTCCTTGGCCAACATCTCAGCCCCTCTCTTCTCTCTTCTGCACCTGTGCTTGTATCCCGCCGGCCGGGAGTTTATGCATGCGCGGTTTAGATCCTGATGTTTTTACCTCATATGGGAACAGAGATGCTTTTCCAGAAGCTTTCTGGTTGGAGCCACCCAGTATTCCCCCAGGCACATGTGTCTCCATTTGTCATTCCACCCCCTATGCACATTCATTGGGGTCTAAATAACACCAGGATGTAAACCTCTTTATGGGAAAACTTTCTCTGTGTTTAAGATTATGTCCTCAGGATGTCCTTTCAGAATGAAATTACCAAGTCAAAATCTCTTAATTATTCTTTTACACATTTATAGTTCTGTTTTAATCATAAAAGCAGCATAGCTTATTTAGAAAATTGAGTAAATAGAGAAAAGTCTTAAGAAAGTGAAGAAGTATCATAATTTAATTATTCAGAAGTGTTTCCTGTTTTGGTCTATTTCTTTTTGGGCTTCTGTTTTTAAAAGACCGTGTCACTAACTTGTGTTGTTTTAAAATTCAGTTTCTGGAGCGTTAATAAGCATTAGTAAAAGCATTCCATCATCCAAAAAAAACATTCCATCATCCAAATGATTAACATGAAATATTAGGTAATATCTTTAGTATTTGTGTTTCTTTTCTAGAACTTAATCAGAGATGTTAAGTTAGGATAAGTGATATGTATGCACACGATCCTCTCTAATGATTGTATACCACCCAATCATAGACTACCCAGATTCTATTTTCCTAGTTTTATGAATGAAGCTCAAAGCTAGAGTATTACTTAGTTCAATCTCACTTAGTTAAACTTGAATTGGTCATTCAGTCACCTGGATTCATTATGTTTGCTGTCTTCACTGAGCTCTTTGTAAGAATAGCTAATTTAGTCGTTAGTAACTTAGTTAGCGGTTAAGTAAATAAGCTTAGTACATTTCCTGTTTGTTTAAAAGAAGCCAGCATGCCTTCACAATTAACTTCTTTGTGCATTTCATTGTTTTCTAAGTGTTCTCAAAAATAAGAGCTAATGATATACAATATGGGTACAGTTCCTTCCTCATTTGTGGTTGAGTCATCCCCCTTTCCTGGTTACAGTCGTCTGGATGGAGGCCTGTGCTGCCCCTCGTCATGGGAAGGGGCGCCTCCACTGCTACCCCAGTCTTTGCCTCCAGGGACCTTCTTGGACCAGTCTGGTGAAAACCACCAGAGTGGGAGGCCTGGAGCTCTGGATGCTCTAGGTTCGTGTGAGGGGAACCCCTGTCTGGGGCCAGCAGACACAAGTGGGCAGGACAGTTCCACACAGCACAGGTCATGTGCAGAACACATTTTTGACCTCTGAAAAGCATTTTAAGGGGCGCCTGGGTGGCTGAGTCAGTTAAGTGTCTGATTCTCGATCTCAGCTCAGGTCTTGATCTCAGGGTCATGAGTTCAGACCCCACACTGGGGCTCCACGCTGGGCATGAAGCACTTAAAAAACAAACAAACAAACCAAACAGCATTTTAAGATGTGAATAGGGCATGATGTCGTGAGGTGTGTGTGGATGCGCAGTGAGAGGGTACACACTATGTGTCTTTCTTTAAAGGACTTTTAAAAAGTGTGCAGTGTATGACACCTGTTACAAGCTGTTATGGAGACAAAGATGGCGACTTGTCTGCCATGGTGCGGTAATCACTGTGTTGCTCCTGACGGATTAGTTGTTGGGGAAATGAGGAGTGTGTAGCCAGAAACTTTCTGTGTCTTTGGTTTTTGTTTTCTGCTTTGGTAGGCTTTTTAATACCTATTGCACAACACTTCTAAACAAACTAACTCATTTGCTTTGATGAGGTCACATCTGCAGTTGGAGCTTCTGCTTGTCTTTAAGAACTGTTCCTATTCCTGGTGGGGTCCCGCTCCCGGATGTCCCTGGGACAGGTTAGCGAGCGGCTGTGAGGGGGCCCCGGAGGCTCCTGGCCTGACGACCTCTCTCTCCCCACAGACCACTCCCCATCCCACCCCACCGCCCTCAGTCGCTCAGCCTCTCTCAGTTACCCAGACCGCACGGATCTCGTGAGCACAGCTGCCTTGGCAGGCAGCAGCAACCAGTTTGGCAGCTCCGTCCTGGGCCAGTACATCTCTGACTTCAGCGTCCGGGCACTCATGGACCTCCAGTACATTAAGGTGAGCGCTTCCTGTGTCTCCGCCTGGGCAGCGCTGTCTTCCTCGTCTTCGTCCTGGGCATCTGGATGACTCTGCCCCAGCAATCAGCAACTTCTTTCTTTCACCCACCACACATGGCACAGAGGGCCCAGTCCCAAGATGTGTGTCCTCCTTATTCTCACTCTTTCCACAAGCTTCCAGAAACTCCAGCTAGTCACGTCCTCTCCTCTGGACTCCCAGCCCCAGCCCTGGCCAACCCTGTTCCCCCGCGTCGTGTAAGGTTTGCCTCTCAGTCCCTGCTCTCTGTGAACCTCATCCCTCCCTCCTGCAGATCACTCGGCAACAGTATCAGAACGGGCTGCTGGCCTCCCGCATGGAGAACTGCCCTCAGTTTCCCCTGGATGGCTGCACCATCTGCCCAGAGAACTTGCTCGGGAAGGCTGAGCTGCCTGTGGTAGATGAGACCACGACTCTTCTCAATGAGCGCAACTCTTTGCTGCACAGAGCTTCCCATGAGAGTGCCATCTGACAGGAGGGCCCGGGGCCCCCCGCCAGCCCCGCGGGGGTCTCCCCAGTGGGCCCACATGAAGATAGGGAGCCTGTTAGGCCAGAAGGGGTGCAGATAGCCTGTCTAACTGAGCAGCCAGATGGCCTCCAGCATGTGGGGGCTCTGGCCTCTGACAGGGACCTCTGAATAGCTCTGAGGTAGTGGCTGCCCAGCCCCGGACTGGCAGGGCAGTGGGCCGGCTACCACGAGCAAGCCTATTTTTTACTGAGAGGATTTCTGAACTAGGCTCACCACTCCTCTTTTTAAATATTGTTTGGGGAAAGGAATAGGGAAGGGAAGACAGGGTTAAGGAACTTTATTTAAAGCAAATTTTTTCCCATAAAATCTTTAATTAAAAGGGGTAGGGTTTCTCACCCCAGGAAGCAATAGCCATACTCTGTTCCCAGCCATGACCGTCTGGCTTATGTCCCTGACTCAGGGAGCCCACTCTTCCTTCTCTGCCTCCTCTCCCTCCTCCTCCGCCTCCAGAGATGGGATCCCAGAGGTCCACTGGAGGGAGGTTTTCTCTTGGGAGGAAGATAGTTCCTTCCAGGAAGCAAAGAACCAAATAGCGCTGAGAACAACTGCCTGGACACATGCACTGAGGCCTGTCTGACGTCGCTGAGGCCGAGGAATTCTGGGTAACTGTGATGAGGGACATGGTACTCCCAGCTACAGAGAGGAGCATACCTCCTGTCAATCGCTGGATCCCGGGATTTCCTACAGTTCTGCTGATGGGCTCTTCTGGTGAGTTGGGTTAGGCTGAGGACTCTCACCCCTGCCTCCACTGGTTTGACTGAGTGTTAAGCAGGGTCTCAACACCTCTAAGATTGCTTACCCCTGCTCCCCAGGCCCTGCCCTTACTTTTGTCAAAGGTTTCCCCCTAGGTGGGAGAGCATCTGTCTACATTACGGGTGACTTGTCTGAGATACTCCTTTCCATTCCAGGAGGGAATCTGGTCATGGGCATGTGTTGTTAGCAATTGATCCATCCCCCTTCCCACCCCACAGTGTAAGTCAAGTGTCAGTCACTGACCTGTGAAGCCCTTCTTTCCAGACTCCCTGCTTCTCATCTCAAAACCCCAATGTCTCTTGGGAATTGAGGACAACAGGACACATAGGAAGCCAACCTAAGGTTCTTCGTGCCCTTTCCTGTGTGGCTGAGGCTTACTCAACCCCTGTTCACACACGTACAAAACCCAAGAAAGGAAGTTTCTACCTAAAAGGCCCACAGCCCTGTTGCCCCATCTTTGTAATCTTAGCCTGAGCTGTCATCCTGGCCTTGGCTGAAGCTAGTGGTACTGGATCCTGAGAGCTCCACCCGCACACGAAGTTCCACCCCAGCACCTTTTCCCTGGGGCTGGATTGGGCCCTGCTGCAGGGC
This sequence comes from Hyaena hyaena, assembly GCF_003009895.1. Taxonomy (NCBI): domain Eukaryota; kingdom Metazoa; phylum Chordata; class Mammalia; order Carnivora; family Hyaenidae; genus Hyaena; species Hyaena hyaena. The sequence continues at coordinate 2,769,963 of NW_024080698.1, forward strand.
TCCAGGCTTGCCGCTGTTGGGGAGGCCGTGGGACCAAGGTCCATGTTGGCCCTTTCATCGGGTGGAACAGTTGCCCGGGGCCCAAGATCAGGCGAGGGAGACTCTGCAGGCCTTCCACCTCAGTAGTATTTATTGACCCTTTCCTCAGCCAGTGACTTCTGTCACCCCAAGTACTCTGTTCTTCAGGCGCCTGGAGAACCCTAACTCTTGGGACCAGGAAATGTCTTGTACCAAGCATACTTACTTGCCTGGCCAGTTTAAAATCTTCCCCAGTCACAGAATTTAGTCCTAAAAGTCTGGAGAGAAGGTGGTAACACCCATGGGTTCTCAGGCATGAGAAAAAAAGACACTAGACCTTTATTCCCTGTTGGGGGAAACCCCTCAGTTTTCTACAGGAGCAGCTTGCTCTCTGAGTCCACATGGGAGCTTGCAAAGCTGTGTTCCTGAGAGACCTGAGTGCCAGGTGGAGCAGACCGTATTGGCCTGAACCAAGTGAGTGTGTGTGAAGTAAAAGGAGCAGGTGCACACACTTCCACAGCTACCTCTTTGCACACACAGTTACTACCAACAGATGGTCCCTCCTCCCCCTCCCTTTCCCCATTTATAATCACTTCTTGCAGAGGGTCATAATTATTTCCAAATATTACTGGTCCGATGACTTCCTCCTCCCAGTGCAATTTTTCACTTCCTATTCCAACCTCTGGTTCCTGGGCCGAGCCATACCCTGGAACTGGCCCATCCCTGCGTGTCTTCCTGTGTAAGGGAGACCTTCGCAAATGGCCTCCAAATGGGTAGGCAAGTCACAGCCACCATAGCAAGTAACTCCTATTTATTTTGCATAAGATTTTAATTTGTATATTTTTGTGATTTATTTTGGCATTGTTATGAGTTTGACTCTCGGGGAGTTTTGTTGTTATGACTCTTGTGTCTTTTGTCACAAGACAGTGATAATATTTGCTAAACAATATATGGAATTTATTTTTGATTGGTAATAAAAAATGAAACATGAAATCTTGGTGAGTCTATCATTTGCCTCTTTGAGTCCTGTCAGTATTTGGTACCTGTCATAAAGACAGTGGCTGTGGTTGGCTATCACCTGTGACAGGGCTAGGGGCAAGTATTCTGGGACAGTTTAACAGTGAAAAGGAAAGCAGAAATTTACAAAACATATGTAATCAAGGCTGTTGTCACAGGAGCTAGAGAGTGCCAGCTGCTGTCAGTTGTGCAGGGCAGATGTGCTCAACTGCCACAATGAGGGATCTTGTAAAAATGCAGGTACTAGAGGGGGCAGACAGAATGGGCACATCGCCCCTTCTCCTTCCCCTGGGGGCTGAAGGGAAAGCTTTATCCAAAAGTATGACCACGTTGTTTTATAAGATGCAGTTGCCTTTTTGTCCTTGCTCATGAAGTTGGTGGAGTTCTCAAAGTTAGAGAGCTCATCCCCTGAAGAGCCCACCTGAGAATCACCTCACCGCATCCACTCTTGAGGTTCCTGCTGTGCAGACTTGTGAGGGGCCCATAGGTGCTGTGGCTGTGCTTTGTAATTGAGTGTGCTGAGGCCAGAGGCTCAAGCAAGCCAGGCTTAACAGAGCAGACAAATTGGGGGAATATTTAAAGGGGAGAAAATAGGACATTCTAGATAAAGTAGCAGATGCAAAAGCTTGTGTATAGGTGGACATGAGAATAAATGTCATCTGACTGTATGTTCCACACGTGTTTAAGCCCCTGCTACATGCCAGGTGCCACCAACTCCTCAGTGAGTTTAGTGAGGAAGAGTCCTTGAGGGAGACAGTCACACCAGAACTTTCTGACTTCCTGTGTCCTACACATGGAACTCTTCTCCCAGGTCTTTGTGAGGCTCACCCCCTCCCTTACATCTAAGTTTCGGTTCAAATGTTACCTCCTTGGAGAAGACTTCCCTGGTCACCCCATCTAAAATAGCATGGTGCCCATCCCTCTGTCCATTTCCTTATCTCGCTTTGTTTTGCTCCATAGCATTTACTGCCAAATAGTAAAATGAGGATTTGTGTATTGTCTGTTGTTCCCACACTAGAACCTAAGTTCCAGGAGGGCAGGGCCTTTCTCATTCCCACAGAGTACCAGCACTAGAATAGTACCTGGTACACTGCAGGCACTCAATGCAGGAAATACTTGTTGAATGAATGAATGAATGAATGAATGAATGGGTCTTACAAGAAGGTAAGCACTGGATGCTACTGGGGAAGAGCACAAAGCTCCCATAAACTTGACCCAACCTAGTCAAGAGATGGTCAAGGAAGACGGGCTGGAGTTAAATGACACTTGCAGACTTGAGAAATAAGCAAGGATTTGTGAAGTCACAATAGTTACGAGTTTGCAACTCAAGATTAGGTATTTAGATGAAACATGGAAATGTTTTGAACCAAATGAGCAGTAAGGAAACTGGCCCAGGAAGGATCCACGAGGGACCTGAAAGTCAAGTGGCAGTGTGTCTCCACTGATGCAGTGACTACCCAAGGGGTGGGGGTAAAGAATAGTGCAGAACCAACAGAGAAAGAAGCTGGTGAAGCACTTGTGGTCTCTACTGTTAACAGAAAATCACTCCTTCGGCAGCTTTGTTCTACTGCGTCCTTTTCGTCTTTGAGTATCCACAGTTTAAGGGAACGTTTGTGTTTTGCAAGTGCAATCCAATTGTCGTTTGTGTTTTGCAAGTGCAATCCAATTGTCCTACCCAAAGCTTCTCTCCAGAAAATGGATTATACGTTGTTTTCCAAGGGAACCTGAGACCAAATCCATAGGGAGTTTTTTCTGTCTTTCCTCTGGGACTGTTCTTTGCTAGTTAACTTTTCACATTACTTTCATTTTAGGCATGTCATCCATTCTGTTTCAATGTCAGCATTTTCTCTGGACTTGGAGACAGAAGTGCGAAGTAAAGGGGCTGAATCTATTTTTTCTTCAGAGGATGCATGCTGATCCAGTGGAAAGGCTCAGTAGGTGTCATTACTGCTTCTGCTGGTGGCTTATTCTGTAATCTGCAAGTGAGGCCTATAGCACCATCTGGATAATACAAACTGGAAACATGGAGACCACAGTTGGCATAGTCACAGCACTAAGTTTTTAAGATGTTGAAGACATTATTACCATCCTTTGAAGAGTTTTTCACAAAGTGTTTTTTTCTTTTGGTCTTTCACCATGGATTTGCTCTTTATTGCACACATTTAAGGCACACATGCCTTCCACACATTTTCCTTAACTGGCCACAGTACATTATTTTCATGACCTCAAATGTGTTTTTGTAGAATCCTTACAAAGATTTTAAATGACATTCACCCTTTTCAAAGTGTACTTTTATCACTAGGAAATTTGAAAATACATAAAAATGTAAAGAAAATACAAAACACAATCTGGACACCTGTGTTCCCAGTTTATTTCCTTCCAATCACAAAGATCATACATAATGGGTGAAAAACATTCCATACTGTCAATGAACCATTCTGTCTTCTAAACTCCCTTCTTGAATAGTTCTTGTTGGTCCTGAGTAAATATTTTCCCGAGGATTACCTGCTAGAACTGAAGTGACCACATAACAATACTTTCCGACAGAGCTGCCCTCTGCTAGCGTGGCTGGGACGGTGACCAGGATATTAGGCAGGTGGCGTTGGAATCCAGCATCCATGCTAAGTCATGTTTCACTTTTCTCCTGTAAAAGCAGCTTTGAGAATCCAAAGAGGGAGTGATTTCGTTTGTTAAATAATTACCATCGTTCTCCCTGGCAGGAACCAAGTTCCTTGAAGGCAAAGGGCTCTCTCACGTTGCCAGACCTATAGCACAGTCGGGAGCAATCAACAAACATTTTCAAGAAACTTGAGCTTCCCAAGGTCCAGTCTTCTGTCGGCTCTCCTGGCTCCTAGGTCAGTGGTTCACGGGGCCCTTTGCTAAGAAAGGGCACATCCGCCAAATACTGAACTCTCTGCCTGCAAGCCGCTCCGCTCCGCGCCCCGAGTCATGGACTTCCCAGAGCACAAGCCCGGCCTCCGGGCGCGCAAGCACAGCTTGTGGGAACCAGACTCCCAGATCGCCATTCCGCGCCTCCTGGCGCTGGCCACCTCTCGCCCTAGGAGTCACGGCTGAGCCCCGCGGGGCCGAGAGCCCCACGCCCCCGGCCCGCCCCGCGATCGCGCCGCTGCTTGTTTACTCCCCGGCGCAGCCTAGTCCGACCCTGGGGCCCGCCCTCGCCCGCCGCCTATTGGCGGAGAAGGCGCCGAGGCTAGCGACGATTGGTCCGGGGGAGGCGGAGGGGTAGGCTGCGCGGGAGGCCGAGAGGGGGCAGCAGGCGATGGCGGCGGCGGCGGCGGCGGGTCGGCTAAGCTGGTTGCTCGCCGCGCTCTGCCTGGGCAACGCCGCTGGGGAGGCGGCGTCGGGCCCGCGAGTGTTGGGCGTCTGTCTGGAGGAAGACGGAGTCGCGGACGCGGGGTGGGCGCGCGGAGGAGAGGTGCGGGACGCCCCGGAGGCCACCTTCCGCCTGCGAGTCTTCGGCTCGGGTTTGGCCAACAGCTCCTGGTCCTGGGTGGCCCCCGAGGGGGCGGGCTGCCCCGAGGGCGGGCCGGCCGCGGCGCCCCCCACGGGCGAGTGGCGCGCGCTGCTGCGCCTGCGCGCCGAGGCCGCGCGCCCGCACTCGGCGCTGCTGGCGGTGCGCGGGGAGCCAGACGGCTCGGCGGCCCAGGAGGCGGTGGCCCCCACGGGCGAGTGGGGTGCGCTGCTGCGCCTGCGCGCCGAGGCCGTGCGCGTGGAGCCGGGCGGCGCGGCAGCTGAGGAGGCGGCGCCGCCCTGGGCGCTGGGCCTGGGGGCGGCGGGGCTGCTGGCGCTAGCGGCGCTGGCGCGGGGCCTGCAACTGAGCGCGCTGGCGCTGGCGCCCGCCGAGGTGCAGGTGCTGCGCGAGAGCGGCTCGGAGGCCGAGCGTGCGGCGGCGCGGCGCCTGGAGCCCGCGCGGCGCTGGGCTGGCTGCGCCCTGGGCGCATTGTTGCTCCTGGCCAGCCTGGCGCAGACGGCGCTGGCGGTGCTGCTGTACCGCGCGGCCGGCCAGCGTGCCGTGCCCGCCGTGCTGGGCAGCGCGGGGCTCGTGTTCCTGGTGGGCGAGGTGGTGCCGGCCGCCGTGAGCGGGCGCTGGGCCCTGGCACTGGCGCCGCGCGCGCTGCTCCTCAGCCGCCTGGCCGTGCTGCTGACCCTGCCGGTGGCGCTGCCCGTGGGCCAGTTGCTGGAGCTGGCGGCGCGGCCCGGGAGGCTGCGCGAGCGCGTGCTGGAGCTGGCGCGCGGAGGCGGCGACCCCTACAGCGATCTCAGCAAAGGCGTGCTGCGCTGTCGGACCGTGGAGGACGTGCTCACGCCGCTCGAGGACTGCTTCATGCTGGACGCCAGCGCCGTGCTGGACTTCGGCGTCCTGGCCAGCATCATGCAGAGCGGCCACACGCGCATCCCGGTGTACGAGGAGGAGCGCTCCAACATCGTGGACATGCTCTACCTCAAGGACTTGGCCTTCGTGGACCCCGAAGACTGCACGCCACTCAGCACCATCACCCGCTTTTACAACCATCCACTCCATTTCGTCTTCAACGACACCAAGCTGGACGCCGTCCTAGAGGAGTTCAAACGAGGTAACGTGGGGATATCCGGAAGGGGGCACGAATGCCTCTGCCGGGGAAAAAAGTGGAGGTTTATGAAAGCCTCGAGGAAAGGGTCCCATCTTCATGGAGGGCAGTGGGGCCTCCAGGTGCCCTTTTAGATGATGCCCTTGCAGCTGTCAGTGACCTTTTGAACTATTATTTAAAGGCTGTCGTTCCAAGCGCTATAGACCGCAAAATCCCCCCCTTTCCTGGTAGACCTAGTTTGGGGACCTATATCCACCTGGTTCTAACCCACCAGCTTTTTTTTGTTAGGGTCATTTTTGTGGGCTTTGGCTTTGTAACAGGTCTAAATTCTTAAATAGAAACTAAAAGAATGTAGCAGAGAGTGGAGTCTCGAGTTACCTGGATGCTGTTAATTGGCACACATAATATCAAATTAGCTGGGACTGTGATGTCTCCAGGATCATTGTTAAAACCACTGACGAGCTGTTGCTTTGCTGATAACAGAAGGAATGATTCCTAATTTCCTGCAGATGTGAAAGAAACGGCCACTTTGATTTCACCGGAAGCCACTTTATGGATGCTGATTTAGTCTCCCCTTTCTCTGTCTTTGTTTTTGTTTGTTTTAACTCCCCCCTTTTCTCATGCTGAGTAAGGTCTCTCAGGGTCTCCCTTAACTCCACATTTTGACCCTCTCTTTCCACCTGGCTTGTCTGAGCAACTCTAAGGTTGCTAGTAAAAACCTAGACTCACTCTCCCAAATGTGAAGGCGTGGGTTCCTCTCCAGTTCTCCCCATCATCAGGCTTGGGTGTGTTCCCCAGAGCTTGGCTGCTTTCTGCCCGCCAGCCATGCGTCTCACACCTGAACTGCCGCAGGATGAGCATGGGAGACACCCAGGACTGTGGATGGGGTTGAGCCTAAAGGCTGCATAATGTGAGGCAGGGAAGAGAGCGGAGCCCCCTCATCTGCTTGTCAGCTGTGAAGTGCCCTGGCCCCAGACCGCCTGGGTGTTGAATAATTAGTCATGGCTTGGGTGTTGAATAGTTGGGCAGTTACTGTCATTATTGTACCTGAAGATTGGGTGGGAGACTTTGCTTGGCAGCTCTGACTGCTCTGCTAGAGAATCTCTTGGGTGCTTCTGGCTGTTTCCCTAGAAAGTGGCTATGCAGCCCCTCTCTGGGGGAGGGGAGCCCTGGGTAGGGGCCAGACCTGCTAGTGGTTAAGTACTGTCTCTCTGGGCCACTGTAGTCTCCCTGGCAGTGGAACTTCTTGGAGCCTGGTGGCCAGCACTGTAGGCCCTGGAGTCCACAGAGGAGGGTTCCATTCTGCCTCTGCCACCCCCCAGCCTGAGACCCTGGGGAAGGCTGGAGTTGATCTCTAGGGCACTGACTTTGAGCAGAGAACTGACTGGTGTGGAGACCAATGAGGGGGTCCAGCTAAGAAACGGCGGTAGGCTGAGCAAGGGTGTGCAGTGGGCCTTGAGAGGAGGTCCAAGAGGGTATTCAGAGGTGGAATTGAGGGCTTTCTGGTTCCCTGAGGAGCTGTGGAGTGAGAGGGAGGAGCTGAGGGTGAGGCTTGGGGGTGGTGGTGCCCTTCCCTGAAGCAGAGCACTTACAGGAAGGGGGATCATCGTGGTGTTGCGGGGGGCACAGACGAATTTGTTCTGGACACTGGAATTTTGGGATTTGTTTATGCAGTGTCCCAAGGGGCAGGCTGTACGAGTTGATGAAAAATACGAGGTAAAGACCTAAGCAGGAGATAAAGATCTGGTTGTTGGTATGGCAGTGGTCCCTCAGTCAGGCCGCAGGAATGGTGCAGGAGGCCTGAGGAGACAGCATATAAGGGATGGAGGGTAGCAGAGGAGAGGCTGCTGAGGAGAGCCAGAGGTTCAGAAGGTCCTAGAAGCTAAGGGAAGAGACCACTTACCAAGGAAAGGGGGATGATTCAGGAGAGGCCAGCGTCCTGTCATTTGGATCTAGCAACCAGGGTACCCTTGACCTTTGCGAGAACAGATTTGGTGCTGCGGTGTGGGGTGATGGAATGTGACAGTTGAAGTAGATGGACCTTCCATGAGGTATGGCTACAAAGAGGAAGCCAGAGAGCAGTGGTTGGGAGAGGACTGGCAGGGGAGGTTAGAGGCTGCTCTTTGGTTTTAAGATGGGTGAGTTAGGTGCCTTTGGGTTTAAAGGTTGATCGGAAGGAGCCGGTAGGGAGAGAAGGCCCATAGTCCAGGCTGCTCCTGTTCACGGGTGGTGGCCTTGGAGCAGCTCTGGGGAACCTGAAGTTCGAATGGGGAGCTCTTCAGTCCTCCTTGCCTTCCTCCTCCTGTGGCAAGTGGGGGGCATTCTCGGGGCAGATTGACTGTCTTTCCTCTGACATTGTGGAGGCTTCTCTTTGCAGTGCAGTCCTTTGGCGGATATCTATTTTTCGTCATTAAAGTCCTTTGTAGCCTTACCCCTTCCTTCTTTCTGCCTATGAACAAAGAGCATATTGCAGCCTTTATGGCGCCTGAGGTTTTAGAAATCGATTCCTTTCCCATCTCTCTGCCAAGTGTGTGAGGTGGTGCCCTCTGAATTTCTTGAAGCTGGAGTCCTTGGCATCTTGGCAGCTACCATTCCAGGCCCTGTTCCTTTCATTCCTTCAGAGCACTGTCTGTTTTGGAACTTTATAGTCTGGGAGAGGCATCTTCTCTGGCAAGGTGCCGCTTAGTTAGTGTGCAGGCTTGAGATGACACTGATTATTTTGTGCAAACATTACCAGGAAGAGTGAATGCTTTGGAGCTGTGTTAAATAACATGTATTTTTTTTTTTTTTTTTAACTTTTACTCAGGTCATCTTTGTCAACCTCCCCAGTGAAAATATTCAAGGACATTCAACCAAAGGAGGAATTAGGATGTGTGAGCTTTTCCGAGTCTCTACTTTATTTTTTTTTTTAATTTTTTAAATGTTTTCTTTATTTCGGAGAGAGAGGGGCAGCGTGAGCAGGGGAGGGTCAGAGAGAGGGAGACACAGAATTGGAAGCGGCCTCCAGGCTCTGAGCTAGCTGTCAGCACAGGGCCCAACACGGGGCTCAAACCCACAAACTGTGAGATCATGACCTGAGCTGAAGTTGGACGCTTAGCTGACTGAGCCACCCAGGCGCCCCCTGAGTCTCTACTTTAAATGAACTGAGTTCTGGGGCGCCTGGGTGGCTTAGTCGGTTAAGCGTCCGACTTTCGCTTAGGTCATGATCTCGCCGTTCGTGGGTTCGAGCCCCGCGTCGGGCTCTGTGCTGACTGCCAGCTGAGAGCCTGGAGCCTGTTTCAGAGTCTGTGACTCCCTCTCTCTCTGACCCTCCCCTGCTCACGCTGTCTCTCTCTCTCTCTCCTAGAAATAAATAAAAAAAAATTAAAAAAAAAATTAAATGAACTGAGTTCTGATTCATTGTCAGAAGCCAGAGGATCCCTATGATTCTGTAAAGGGTCAGAGCTGCTGTGAGGAATGTTATCCTGGCACTTTTCTCCTAGGACATGTTCTCACAGTTGCTTTAAAAATGAAGGAAGGTGGTGTCTCAGTCGGTTCAGCTCAGGTCATGTAATCACGGTCTGTGGGTTCGAGCCGCGTGTTGGACTCTGTGCTGACAGCTCAGAGACTGGAACCTGCTTCAGATTCTGTGCCTCCCTCTCTCTTTGCCCCTCCCCTGCTTGTGCTCTGTCTCTTTCTGTCTCTCTCTCACTCTCAAAAATAAATAAATATTCAAAAATAAAGGAAGGCAAAGGAATTTAAACTCCAACTGTGGTTTTGCAAATATCCTAGAAATTAGGCATTATGGAAGAGTTCTCTAGCATCCATGTAACTGAGTACGTTTGAGCTTGCTAACTAAAATTAAAACTCCATAGAGCTTTGGCAAGGCTTTCTGGTTGATGTTGGGAAGATATGCTGTCTGCCCCTTGTCTATGGCTGCATAGAACTTTCTTGGGGAGAACCTGTAGGAACCCATCCTGGGGCCTGTGTTAGTGTTTCTAGATAGCCAGCCAGGGGCCTCTGTATTTTCAGGGTGGTTTTATCCTATCAGATGAGAAGTAAACTTTAATCCCTCCAGCGCCTCTTCTGTGTGTACCCCTACTGCTTTTTCATGGTTGCCTTCTGGGCCCCTCAGACATTCTGTCTGGGGATAAATTACATGGCCATCGTGTTAGGGGATCTTTGGAGGGCTCTGCTTTCATTTGTTTGATATTGAGTGGCAAGTCACTGAGAAACTTGTGCCTGTTTTACAGAAGTTTGAAAGTGGGGTGCCTGGGTGGCTTGATTGGTTAAGCATCCAACTCTTGATTTCGACTCAGGTCATGATCCCAGGGTTGTGGGATCCATCCCTGTATCAGGCTCCATATTCAGCATGGAGCTTAAGATTCTCTCTCTCCCTCTGCCCCTCCCTCCATTCACACATGGCATGTTCATATTTTCTCTCTCTCTCTCTTTCTCTCTCTCAAAAACGAAAAAAGCTTGGGGGCACCTGGGTGGCTCATTTGTTAAGCATCTGCTTTCAGCTCAGGTCATGATCTCTTTGTTCATCAGTTTGAGCCCATGTCAGGCTCTGTGCTGACAGCTCAGACCCTAGAGCCTGCTTCAGATTCTGTGTGTCCTGCTCTCTCTGTCCCTCCCTTGCCTCTTTCTCAAAAATAAATAAACATTTAAAAAATTAATTAAAAAAAAGCTTGAAAGCAAGGAGCAGTTAGTCCATTCTAAGGGTAACCTGCCAAAGCGACTGGCATTCTGAAAGAATGGTGCTGAAATGATCTCTCTCTCTCTCTCATGGTCGTCTAGAACCTGGGCTCTGGTTCCCAGAATCTGACCAAAGTTGTCTGTTGAGCTTTGGTCTTTCCCCATAAGGCCTGTCCTACAAGGGCCTTGCCTTGGCCCTGGTAGAAATGATGTCTGTCTGCCGATGTGAGCCGTTCCCCACACAGATACCCAGTGGTGGGAAGCATCTAGAATCTGTGCTGTGTTCCTCATTCAATGCTTCTGTCTCAGCAGGAATGAGCAGGTAGTTCTAGGCAACCCCTGGCCTTTTCCTCCTGGAAGAGGGGGAGGTGGAGTAGTCATATCTGCCTTTAATTTTTGTCTGAGGATGTTAGAGCATCCTGGATAACGATACCTTCTTTTCTTTAGGAGGACCCCTGTGCTGGAGAGTACCTTGGCCATGTATAACTCACCAAGAGGGGAGGGTTTCCTAAGATTTGGGGTATTTTTTGCTCTCTCCAGTGAAAGTCAGTTGAGTGTGGTGGTTAAGAGAACAGATTCAGGAGCCAATTGCCTGGATTCAAATCCCCTTTTTGTTTTGTTTTGATGTTTATGTTTGAGAGAGAGAGAGTCCACACATGCATAAGCAGGGGAGGGGCAGAGAGAGAGAGAGGGGAACAGAGGATCCAAAGCAGGCTCTGCACTTACAGCAGAGAGCCTGATGTGGGGTTCGAACTCAAGAACTGTGAGATCATGACCTGAGCTGAAGTCAGGTGCTTAACCAACTGAGCCACCCAGGTGCCCATCAAATCCAGGTTTTGCACTTGAGTGAGTCACTGAACCTTCTCTTGGTCTCAGTTTTCTCTGCAAACTGTAAATGGGAATAATGTCCTGTTCCCTCATAGAGTTGTTGAAGGATTTCTAAGTTAATAACTGAATAAAGCACTTAGTGGCCAGCATGCAGTAAGCACGAAATGTCACAATCCTTCACGTCTTAGGCACACATTTTTTTGTTTCAGCTTCTCTGCACTCAGGGTGTATCTCATAATTGAGGACATCTTAGATTTAATGAAATAGTTAAGTGTTTTCTCTTTTAGAGCCTCATTCCTTTCTTGATCATCTGGCCAGTGGTCTAATAATAATAGCTTTTGGTTGACAGGACATTTTTGTTCAATCTAAAGTTGGAGCAGAGCTCTCCCTGCACCTGACACTGGGGGTGGGGCATGAATGCTGAAAGAATGAGGCAGAGTGTGCCAGACAGAGTTCCAGAGAGTGTGTTTCTGAACTCCATTCACTACACTGTAATTAAACCCAAGGTATGTAAGGTTATTATTCACACAGAGAAGTAAACTTGACTTTTTTCTTTACCAAAAGATTCTTGAAGCAAATACTCCCATACGTGGATCCAGGCTAGCTTTTACCCTAAGCTTTTTTCATTAGTAACAAAGACCGAGGTGAGTTTCTCTTAGTTCTGTATCCTAGCCCTGCACAACCCCGTCTGTAGCCCCTACGCACATGTGGTTCTTAAAAGCTTGTCTGAACTGAGCTGGTCTGAACTGAGATGTGCCTAACACACACCAGACTTCAAAGACCGTACAAATAAGGAAAATATGTTCCATTTAAAAAAAATTTTTATTTAAAAAATTTTTTAAGTTTATTTGAGAGAGTGAGCAAGCACAGGAGGGGCAGAGAGAGGGGGAAGAGAGAATCCCAAGCAGGTCTGCACTGTTAGTGCAGAGCCCAGTGTGGGGCTCGATCCCATGAACTGTGAGATAATGACCGAAGCTGAAATTGAGAGTCAAACGCTTAACTGACTGAGCCACCCAGGTGCCCATGATTTTTAAAACATTTTTAATTAATTTTTTAAATATTTTTTTAAGATTTTATTTTTAAGTAATCTCTACATCCAACATGGGGTTCAAACTCACAACCCAGAGCTCAAGAGGCACATGCTCCACTGACTGAGCCAGCCTGGCATCCCTGTTTTAATATTTTTATATTGATTAAATAATGATATTTTGACTATATTTAGTTAATGATACTGTGTTGTCAGTTTCATCTGTTTGTGTGTGTGTGTTTAATGTGGCTACTCAGAAATTTTAAATTACCTGTATAGCTTTCATTGTTTTTCTTTTGGACAGGTATAAAGCTTTGTAAATAAAAAGCAGAGTAGATTCTTGAAGTTTTCTCAGTATTCCCCCCAACTCTGAGACTTAGGCTTTTTTTCAAGATTACATTTCTTTATCAAAGAAACAGGAAGCTAACCTGAAGAAGAGGAGGGTGAAAGGTTCCGGGTGGCTGCTCGTCCTCCCACACAGCTGGGGCTCTGACTGGCTGACTACCACTTACCATCCTCTACCTGGATAACTTTCATAGATCTTGGCTTCTGGAGATGAAGGACAGCTTTCAGAATTAGGAAAACGTCCCCAGGAGAGTCACTGGGTGGCCCCTCTCCGCTTGGCCGTTTAGATTGTCCCAGGGGAGGCCGTGCTTCTGGAGTTGGTGTCCTTGTGTGTGCAGCCCCACTGCATCTGTCCTAGTCTGATGCGTCCTTGTCTACATCACGTTCATTAAGACCAGAGGCCACCTCCGCTCTGCCACCACCTGGGTGGCCTTGTGTGCGTGAACTTACTGCCTGAGATCTAGGTTCCTTGGATGTAAAGTGAGTCCCACCTCGTGCCTGGCACCTTGGAGGGAAAACATCAACCTCTGTCCCTCTGGTGAGCTTGTACCACCAGGTGGGACTAAGCAAAATGGGACGCCCCCCCAGCAAGCTGTAATCTGAGCATCCCCCCCCCCCCCCCCCNTGGCCATCGTGCAGAGGGTGAACAACGAGGGTGAAGGGGACCCCTTCTACGAGGTGCTGGGCCTGGTCACCCTGGAGGACGTCATTGAGGAGATCATCAAGTCTGAGATCCTGGACGAGTCTGAGGATTACCGTGAGTCTTGACTCCTGGCAGCGTAGCATCTCCACTTTCGAGCCTGCTGAGGCGTGTTGTGCGCGTCAGAGGACAAGAAGTCTCCATGTTGCTGAAAACGAGGCTGGATCTCCAGTCAGAGCTGTCACCTAGCCAGGCCCCACTCCCCTTATCCCTGCCTCAGGTCACTGTTGCCCCCTTGCAGGAGGCCCCACACCTGCGCGTGACTGTGGAGCCACGGTAGCCCCTCCTGTTAGGGCCTCAGCCGCATTGTTTGGTTTCTCCCACGTGGAGGGGGCTCTGCCCTTTCTGGGCGTTTCCCAATCTCCTGTTTGCCTTGGCCCTTTGGCTTTCTCCTGTTCTTTTGTACATTACAGAAGCATCTCCTCCAAGTATCCCATTCTTTACTGCTGAGAGGGTCTTTCCAAAACAGAAGATCCTGGGGCCTGGCTTAGAAGTGTCTGCCTCTTAGGATGATGGCTGAGGTCTGCAGGGTAGACGCAGAACCTGTGCTCAATGGCTGAGGTCTCACGTGCACACTTGGGACACTGAACCCCCCACCCCCGTTTGTTATCAGGTGAATCGCTTAGCCCACGCTTCTGTCCCTCAGATACAGAAGTTTGGTGCCTCGGCTGCCATAGGTATGCAGACATCAGGTCAGCTGCTGCTGTTTAGCGCTAGTTATCTGTAAACACGTGCTTTCTGGTGAGGGGTCTCTTAATGACCAAGAATGCCTATTATTTTTATAAGCGGCCTTGTTGTCATACCAGTATTATCTCCCAACTCTGAGGACAGGAGCAGTTGCTTTCCTTACTCCCTTGGGATATAGCTGGAATATGGGCGCTGCCCCCTTTCACCCCCAAGATCCCCAGGCCTTGGCAACATGCCTTGGTTTGGTCATGTTGATTGGAGGGTTACTGATGGCTCAGCAGGCCTTCTTGCCATTGTAGGAGATGCCACAGTGAGGAAGAAGCCTGCTTCTCTGAGTGCCCCTCTCAGGCGGAAAGAGGAATTCTCCTTGTTCAAAGTGTCTGACGATGAATACAAAGTGAAAATCTCGCCCCAGCTGCTCTTGGCCACCCAGCGCTTCCTGTCCCGAGGTGAGGGTGTAGGGTGGGCCTTGTCTTTGCTCTCTTGCTCCCTGTTCAGTGGGTCCAGAGACCTCCAGGCAGACACCAAGTGCCCCCTCATTCCCAGTAAGGACAGTATCCGGAACTTCTGTGCTTCTCTCTGTAGCCCTGTCAGCATCTCAGGACACCTGAGGGGCAGCTTCTGTCTGCCAGGTGGCTGAGAGCTGGGGCCAGGCCGGTGCCACGTCTGGCGAGACACAGCGGGGAGCCTTAGAGGGTGGGTGTGTGCCTGCCCAGTTCTCTTGTGTTGGGGAGGTGACTTGGCTCGTGTGGGGCAGCAGGAGTCGGGTGTGGCTGTGCAGGCCACTCTGGGCCTGGTGGACACTGTCCCTTTTTTCCACCACGGGGCAGAGGTGGATGTATTCAGCCCCCTGCGAATCTCCGAGAAGGTCCTGCTGCACCTGCTGAAGCATCCCAGCGTCAACCAGGAAGTGAGGTTTGACGAGAGCAACCGTCTGGCTGCACACCATTACCTGTACCAGCGCAGCCAGCCGGTGGATTATTTCATTCTCATCCTGCAGGTAACTGGGAGCCCAGACTGGGGCCTCCCACTTGCTCAGAAACTAGGGAAGGGTCTGAGAAGAGGGAGGATCATCCACATACACACCCCCTGAATAATTGGGGCTGCTACTTTCTCCTTGTGCTCTCTTCTGGCAGGAAAGATAATCTGTCCACATCTATTTCTTTCCCTGCCCCTCCTTCCTCCCTTTCCTTCCACTTCCCAGGGCAGGGTTGAGGTGGAGATCGGGAAAGAGGGCCTGAAGTTCGAGAATGGGGCCTTCACCTACTATGGAGTGTCTGCCCTGACAGCACCGTCCTCAGGTAAGCCACAGCCCTGGGAGCGGAAGGCTGGGTTTGGCGGCTGGGCTGGGCAGAGCCTGACCTGCCCGGCTGCTTGCTGGGGCTCTCCAGGGCCCAGGGTTCTGGCCTCCCCTTCCTCCAGGCATTCCTCTTTGTGTGTGTGTCTTAATGTTTCTTTATTTTGAGAGTGCACATGCGCACATGCTTGCAAGCAAGCAAGCAAGCAAGCAAGCACGCGGGGGAGAGGCAGAGAGAGGGAGAGAGAGAATCCCAAGCAGGCTCGGTGCTGTCAGCTCAGAGTCCAACTTGGGGCTCAGTCTCACGAGCCGTGAGATCACGATGTGAGCCGAAATCAAGGGTCGGAAACTTAACGGACTGAACCACCCAGTTGCCCCGTCCCGTCAGACATTCCTCTTTGGGACGGGCTGGCTTTTCTCCTCTCTGTGCTGCGTAGCGGGAATGGGCAGCATTTCTTTGGGGCTCATCTTTGTTGCTCCTT
The DNA here is from genome assembly GCF_003009895.1 of Hyaena hyaena. NCBI lineage: Eukaryota > Metazoa > Chordata > Mammalia > Carnivora > Hyaenidae > Hyaena > Hyaena hyaena. The sequence continues at coordinate 2,785,630 of NW_024080698.1, forward strand.
CCCCTGCCGGCCTTTCCCAGGAGGAGGCGTGCTTGCCATCCTTCTCTATGTTCTAGTTATCTGTGCGGTGGATGTTGGAGACTGCAGTTGTCCCCACCAGAGATGTCACTGTTTGTTCCTTCTAATAGTTCACCAGTCCCCAGTGTCCTCGCTCCAGTCCATCCGCCACGACCTGCAGCCTGAGCCAGCCGATAGTGGCCGCTTCTCTGCATACTGTCCTGACTACACCGTGCGGGCCCTCTCCGACCTACAGTTCATTAAGGTGACTGGCTGCTCAATGGTACTGGCTTTTAACCGGCTTTGTGTTCTCGAGGCTGAACCAGCTGGTCACAAATTTGTATGGATTAAGAGTAGATTCTAGTTAAGTCAACCTGAGACTTCACAGAGCAAGGCCTTGTACTTGCTCTGAAGGACAGATGGCCTTGGCTCTTCCTGGAGGCCCGTCTGACTGCTGGCAGTCTAGTCCTGTCGCCGGGACTGTGCGCCCAGTTTCCTTTTGAGATCTTAAAAGCACTGCTTGATTGCTCCCTCTGCCCTTAGGTAGCTTCAGTCTCTTCAGTTTTCTTGGCCCTGCTGAGTGTGACTCTCTCGACTGGTTCTGGTGCTTGTGGGCAGGAGGGAGAGGTGTGATCTTTCATACCTCACTTTCTCCGTCTGGCTTCACGAGTCGCACCTGGCTGGTCATGCTTCCTATCTGCCAGGTCACGCGGCTGCAGTACCTCAATGCACTCCTGGCTACTCGAGCCCAGAACCTGCCACAGTCCCCGGAGAGCGTGGACCTCCAGGTCGTCCCAGGCAGCCGGACCAAGCTCCTTGGTGACAAGACAGCTGCAGCGGCAGGTGAGCCCCTCATTGCCACGTCCCATGGTGTGCCAGCCCAGAGGGAGCGCATGTCCTGTGCTGTCCTTGCTGCTCACGCACACACACTCATTCTCTTTGCCCTCACTCTGCCTTGCATTCTTCTTTCCCTGTCCCCTTTTTTGCCCATCCTCTCCTCTTTTTCTTCTCACTCAGACGACATTGCGCTGTAGCCCAGCTGGTGTTGAAAGTATATTAAGTTAGCATCTTCTCTGGAGGGCCCAGTAGGATGGAGTAACTTAATTAGAGAATAGTTGCTAAGTGGGAATAAGATCAAGCTCAGAGACTCGTGGTCATTTAGGATTAGGGTTAGATCCCGCCTGGAAATTGAAGATCTAGGTCACCTGTGGGCCTGCCTCAGAAGGTGGCTGATGGACACCATCCCAGAAACTGAGAAGGGCACTTGCTTTGACATTGGTCAGGTCAAGCTAACATTTAAGGCATGCCCTTTGCATCCGGGGTTCCACTTTGAGTAGGAGCGTCACGTTGGAAGAAATAGACTTTGCAGCTTGGGATGGGTTGGGGGATGGCAAACCATGCCTTCAGGAGCGAAAGGAGGGAAAATAAAAAGGAGCCTATGGAGAGAGGGCTTTGGGTAGGGGTGGTTAAAAGTCAGGGAACTTAGCCTTGTTATTCAAGAATGTACTCTTCCTGATTGAGCTCCTGAGTTGGGGTCAGAGGTACACTCCAGGGCAGAGTGGTTCTGGAGGAGTGGGCGGGGCTTCCAAAGAGGCCACTGGCTGCCCCAGGCAGTGGGGGACACTGAGCTCATTTGAACACTTACTCTGCCTGGCACTGTGCCAGGCGTTTTCCTCATCCTAACTCCTCTAAGAAAACTTCCCAGCCATTTTCAGAGGTGATAGTAGTTAGGTGCATTTTACAGATGAAGAGTCAGAAGCAGAGAGAGACCTAAGCACTCTGGTTTGGAGCTTGTGCCTGCTCTTGGCCTCTGGGCTGTGGCGTCTCATAGAAAATAGCTCTGGTTACTTAAACCCACACTTGAGAACATGAATATGTTTTTATGATAGGTACTTTGAGAGGTGATGTGTACGTGCAAAGCCCCACCCTGGGCCGCGTTGGCGGCCCAGCCCCTGAACGCTTCATCTCTGCGTTGGTAAAAGGGGGCCCCAGCTTGAGGTGTGCTGTTCAAACCCTGGATCCAGGCGTTTGAGCCTTTTCTCTGTGAATGTGCACTGAGAGGTGGTCTGCCTTTTAGGGCCAGTCACAGGTCTGTGTTTTCCCACTGTGATGTTCTTTTGTGAGATGCCACTTGTATAGAGGTTCACACCATCACAGTAGACTTGGGTCTCGAAAGCCAGTATGTTGTTGTTTCAAAATGTGAGCGTTGGTTTTGGTTTTCTCAATGTGAACTGTCTCTGGCTCCATCTGCCCCTCAGACTGCACGTGTTGTATTCAAGGTGTAGGCCTAAGTGTAGGAACGATGGTTTTACCTCCATGCCCTCTTTCATCGCACACACAGTTCTTTAAGTCTTTTTTTGGCTGCAGCTGCTCACCGGACAGTCCTGTAAGGGACTATGGGTATCCCCCGAAAGTTCACTTGGTACTGCTTTTTGCTTTTACGAAAGATCGACGTTCGTGCCTGTTTTCACTAACTGAAAGAAATGCAAAGAGGACTTTTGCTTTATGGAACGGTGATTGTTTCTTCTCTCTCTGCCATTCTGGCTTACAGAAGGTTCCATAGGAACACTCTGTTTTCAGAAAGCAGGGAAACCTGTAACTCACAGTGGCTCTGTGGTCACTTTCCTCTGTGTAACGAATTAGCATACCCTGTTCCGTTGCCGTGATGTTGCTTTTCCCTTGAGTGCGGCCTGACGTTTGTCCCTAGTGGGACTTGCCTGCTGTGCTTGTGCTCCCTGCCCTGGCTGCCGAAGTTCTTGCTGCGGTCTATCTGGTGGGCGGCACTCTGCTGCCCAGGAGAGCTTGGTGTCGCTACGTACATGGAGTTGTCGCTGGGGCCATCGCTTAAATAGTGCAGGTCAGAACCATCCCCTGCTTGACTTTGGCACTAGATTCCCTGGCAGACAAATGCCTTTACTGAGATGCTTGGAAGGCACAATTATTTTTAACTGCCTACGGCAGGGGTTAGCAAACTGGCCAGCTGCCGGTTCTTGTAAATAAAGTCCTATAGGACCCCACCTGTTGGTTTATGGATTGTATATGGCTGCCTTTAGCTACAGCATCTGACTTGAATTGTTGCCACGGGGACCATATGACCTGCAAACCCTAAAAATACTGGCCCTTTATAGAAAGGTTCCTGACCCCTGGCCTGCCATTTCAAACTCGGAGTAACTACCGCACAACGACCACTCACAGGGCTGATTTCCGAGAGCGAGCCCGCTCCAGACGCTGTACTTCCTGCTCCCTCTGGTTCTGAGGCTCGGGCAGCGGGTTTGCACGCAGCTGTCTGCCCCCCCTCCCCCGCCCCGCCTGGCGCGTCTGTGCCCGCGGTGCTGCCCAAGCCGCGAGGCCCTGCCGGCACAGCTGCATAGCTGGTCTCCTCTTGTCTCTCTCCCCTCTGCTCTCTCTAGCCTTCCCCGTAGACCTTTCCCTCTTTGGCACATTTGGAAACTGCAGTTGATAATTGACTGTGGACTAGTGAGCATTTTTTGTTTTCAGAAAACACCCAAGGTAAATATCTTCCCTTTCACTTTCTCTTTGCTTTCTCTCCCCAGCCCTCTAGCTGCTGGGAGGAGCCCTGGAAACCACTCCCACCCCCACCCCTGACTGGCAGGGTTTCTCTTGGGGGGTGGGGGTGGTGAGTGGGCCCTTCCTGTCCCTTGTTGCCACTTCTCATTTTTCTGGAAGACAGGAGGGGTCCTGAAGTACCCAGTGGGCACTGGAAACTAAAGCGTCCTTCCAGCGCAGGTGTTTTATTGTCCAGGGTGGGCTTCTCTTGTCCGGCATGTATGGCCTTGGCCTTCTGTGAGCAGAAACCCCCTGCCCTGCTTTCCTGCCTCTCCGTGATGCAGCCCCTCCTCCCACTGGTTTTCTCTTGTGATGTGGAGTTATCCTGACCGTTTTCCTAACTCCTCACTCCCAGCTCTGCCTTGATACTGAGGTGTCCTGAGGCCTCTCTCTCTTACCCGCCCCTTTCTGTCCTAAAGATGATTTTAACACCGGGTTCTGATAGGGCCTGCTCCCTTGACTGGCTTTGATACTGATTCTCCTTTCCCTCTCTCCTCTAGGGCCCAACCACAGCAGACCCGGCCTCCCAGCGGAGGAGAGCCCTGGGCGGAACCCAGGGGTTTAACTGCTTGCCAGGCAGCCCCAGGTGTGGGCAGTGGACAAGCACGTGGGGAACTGGAGAGCCGAGGAGTAGCTTCCCGTCAGCCTGTCCCCATCCCTTCCAGGCCACGTTTTAGATGGCCCTTATAGATGTCGGTCCTGGGCTGTCCTCAGAACCAGACCTTGGTGCCAGGAACCTTCAGGAGGTCCTGCTCTCCTTTAGGAAATGGGGATCAGCTGGGGCGCAGCCCTCCAGGCCTGCTTCTGAAGGGAATGGGAAGAACACTGTCATCTCCGGTCCCCAGGACCCAGCCTTCTCCCTGTGACAGTGCAGCGTATTTATACCTCTTTGGGCCAAGCCATGATGTGAGTACATGATTACTGCCTTTATGTGGCCGTGACCTGTACTCGCTTTGCTTTTAATTTGCCAACTTTCTGCTGCCGGCAGCACTTTTTGGGCAAACCAAGAGCACTAGTTTTGGCTGGGGGTTCACATCTATGACCTTGGCCATGGTGAAGTATTTGGCTTCCCTTACAATGCCATGTTTCTAAGCACGTGCCCCTGCCCGTCCCGTGTGCCAAACGTAGAAGAAGCACGATGACCCACAAGTATGTCCCACTGTCCTGCTCCCTCCTGTGGAGGTTGCTTCTCTGAGCCCTCAGCTCAGAGCCCTGAGCAAGCAAGACTGGCCCCCCCGTGGCACTGAGGAGTCCTGCTCCTTCTGCGCCTCAGCCTGTCTTGCTTAGTTGCCACTAACAGTATTGTCTTTTTTCTGTGTTTTAAGAAGAGGTCACACATGGGAGGAAGGGGTCTGCTGCACCTAATCCTTTGTTAGTTGCTGATTCCAGGGAGAGTAACCAACTGTCAGACCTGTTTTTGTACCTTCTTCCTAGGCCTCTGGAGGGCTGTGTGGCTGTAATTTTCGGGGAGAACAGCAAGGGAGGGAAGGGATGATCCTCATGCCCTTTCTTGGAAAAAAAAAAAAAAAAAGAAAAAGAACATGACATCAGGTGATCTTACATCTCTGAAACGTTTCAGCTCTCTGCTTTTTTGCTGTTCTTAGCTACAGGGTTTTAGAGAATTGGGAACAAGAAGGCATTTGTATTTTCTTCTGGTTTACCCCTTACCTTCCACAGTTCTTCAGCTGTGGAGAAACTGGGGCATCACAGAGACCTAGGATCTCAGATTGGATAGGGAGGGAGGAGGATTTCTGGAGCTTTTCTCAAAGGAATTTGAGTCCCTTATCTGGGACCAGTGGGAATGAAGGCCAAAGAACAATGGCATGCTCACTTAGAAACTGTTCTCCAGAAAGTCTAAGAGCAAACCCAGGTGGGAAACAGATACTTCAACATCATCTCTTCTCCAGAACAATGGTTCTTAACTTTGGCTGCACATTAGAATCACCTAGCAAATTAAAAATACGGGATACCTGGGGCCCACCTTCCAGGGAGCCTCATCGGTCTGGGTATCAGGATTTTAGTTTTTTGAAATAGTTTTAATTAAAATTTTTTCTTTGTTTTTAAAATAAGCTCCATACCCAATGTGGGGCTTGAGCTCCCAACCCTGAGATCAAGAGTTGCATACTCTACTGACTGAGCCAGCCAGGCACCCCTGAAATAATTTTAGGCTCCCAGAAGAGTTCCATATGCCCTTCATCCAGCTTCCCCTAATGTTAACATTCTTACATAACCTTGGTACATCTCTCAGAACTAAAACAAATTAACATTGGTACAGAACTGTTAACTAAATTTACAGACTTTACTTGGATTATATCAGTTTTTCCAATAATGTCCTTTTTCTATTGCAGGATCCAATCCAGGATACCAAGTTGCATTTAGAATTATTGCTTACTTTTTTCTCCTTAACTAACTTCTTATTTTGAAACAATTACAGATTCATAGGAAGTTACAAAGCTAGAGGTACCCTTCACCTAGTTTTCCTTAATGGTTACTTCTTACATAGTTGTAATACAGTATCAAAACAAGAAGCTGACACTGGCACAATGTGGGTGTATAGTTCTTTGTCATCACAGGTAGATTTGTGTAACCGCCACTGCGACCTAGATAGAGCTACCCCGTCACCACGAGGATCTCCCTCCGGGCACCCTGTTAGAGTCACACCCACCCCCTCGGCCTCCAGCCCTCATCCCTGGCAACCACTAGTCTTAAGATTTTGTCATTTCAAGAATGTTGTGTAAGTGAGATCATACAATATGTAACCATTTGGGATTGGCTTTTTTTCACTCAGCATAATACTCCAGAGATACATCCAGGTTGTTGCGTGTGTCAGTAGTTCATTCTTTTTGATTACTGCGTTGTATTCCTTGATATACTCATTGTCCAGTTGAAGGACATCTGGGTGGTTTCCAGTTTTTGGCTATTCCAAATAAAGCTGCTATGAACATTCATTACAAGCTTTTGTGTAAACATTGGTTTTCTGAGATAAATGTCCAGTAATGCAATTTTTAGGTTGTATGGTCATTGCATAGTCTTTTTTTTTTTTTTTTAATGTTTATTTTTGAGAGAGCACGGCGGGGGGGAGCATGGGAGGGGCAGAAAGAGAAGGGGACACAGGATCTGAAGCAGTCTCTGCACTGCCATCAGAAAGCCTGAAGTGTGGGGCTCAAACTCATGAACTATGAGATCATGACCTGAGCCTACATCAGAGGCTTGACCAAATGAGCCACCCAGGCACCTCTGGTTAGTTTTTTAAACAAACTGCTACATGTCTTTAGAGTAGCTGTACAATTTATGTTCCTACCAGCTGATGTGTGAGTGATCCAGTTTGGTATTGTCACCATTTTTTTTTTTTTTTTTAGCCATTAGGCAGGTATGTAGTGATATGGCTTCCAGTTGTACTAACAGAATGGCTGATGATGCATATCTTCTCATGTGGTTTTTTTGTGAAATACCTGTTCTTTTGCCTTAAAATTTTTTTTCTAATGTTTTATTTTTTGAGAGAGAAAGTACAAGCTGGGGGAGAGGCAGAGAGAGGGTGACACAAATTGTGAAGCAGGCTCCAGGTTCTGAACTGTCAGGACAGAGCCTGATGCAGGGCTCAAACCCACAAACTGTGAGATCATGACCTGAGCTGAAGTCAAACGCTTGACTGACGGCTACCCAGGTACCCCTTGCCCATTTTAAGTTTTATTTATTTTGAGAGCATGAGCAGGGGAGGGGCAGAGAGAGAGAAAATATCCCAAGCAGGCCCTGAACTGAAACCAAGAGTTGGATGTTTAACCAATTGAGCCACCCAGGTGCCCATCTTTTGCCCATTTCTAATTGGTTTGATCTTTTACTGTTGTTTTGAGAGTTCTTTATATATTCTAAATACTAAGCTTTTGTTGGATTTTTGGTTTGCAAATATTTTCTCCCAGTCCCTTATGTTTTCATCTTCTAAACAGGATTCTTTATAGAGCAAAAGTTTTTAATTTTGATGAAGTCCAGTTTACTGTTGTCTTTAATGGATTGTGTGTTTGGTATCATGTCTAATAATTCTTTACCTAGTCCTAGATCCCAAAGATTGTTTTTAATTTTTCAAATGTTTATTTTTGAGAGAGTGTAAGTGGAGGACAGGCAGAGAGAGAGGGAGATACAGAATCTGAAGCAGGCTCCGGGTTCCAGGCTGTCAACACAGAGCCCAATGTGAGCTTGAACCCAGGAACCGTGAGATCATGACCTGAGCCAAAGTTGGATGCTTAACTCGTTGAGCCACCCAGGTGCCCCTTCTATATTTTTCCACAATCTTTATAGTTTGTTTTACATTTAAGTCTGTGATCCATTTTGAGTTAGCTTTTGTTCAAGATTTAGGTTATAGTTTTTTGTTTTTTTTTTAAATGTTTATTTTTGAGAGAGAGAGACAGCGTGAGCCGGGGAGTGTCAGTGAGAGAAGGAGACACAGAATCCAAAGACAGGCTCCAGGCTCTGAGCTAGCTGTCAGCACAGGGCCCAACGCGGGGCTCAAACCCATAAATCAGGAGATCATGACCTGAGCTGAAGTGGGACGCTCAACCAACTGAGCCACCCAAGTGCCCCAGGTTGTATTTATTTTTAATGTTTATTTTGAGAGAGAGGGGGAGGCAGAGCAAGAACATGTGGGCAGGGGAGGGGCAGAGAGAGAAGGGAGAGAATCTCAAGCAGGTTCTGCTGTTAGCACAAAGCCGGATGCAGGGCTTGATCTCATGAACTGTGAGAGCATGACGTGAGCTGAAATCAAGCTGGACGCTTAACCAACTGAGCCACCCAGACGCCCAAGGTTGTTGTTTTTTTCCAGCCTATAGGTGTCCAGTTGCTTGGGCACCATTTGTTGAACAGGCTTTCCTCTATTATTTTCTTTTGCACCTTTGTCAGAAATCAGTTATGTCTGCATTGTCTGTTCTGTTCCATTCAGTGATCTGTGTGTGTCTCTCCACTAATACACTGTCGTGATTACCGTAGCTTTATATGAAGTCTTGAAGTCAGGTAGACCAGTTCCTCCCACTTTATTTTTCAAAACTGTTTTCGCCATGAGTTTCTAAATAATCTTACATACAAAAAAAATCTTGATGGGATTTTTGGTAGGAGCTGCATTAAACCTGTACATCAATTTGGGGCGAACTATCTATACTAGGTCTCATCTTCCAATCCACGAACAAGGTAGGTCTCCATTTATTTTAACTCTTTAATTTCATTCATCAGTGTGTTGCAGTTTTCAACATAAAAGTCCTTAAATGTTTTGTTAGATTTACACCTAAGTACTGTTTCGTTTTTAAAGGCAATTTTAAGTGATACTGTTTTTTTAACTTTCATGTCCATGTAGGTCATTGCTAATGCATAGAAATAGGCCTTGTAGGTTTGTTTTATATCCTGAGATCTTGAACTCCTAGATCCTTAAGGATTTCATGTATAGCCAGGCATGTCATCTGCATGATAGTGGTGACACTTGATTTAATTAGCTTGGAAGGCAGGATTTTTTTTTTTTTTTTTTTTGAGAAAAAGGGGAGGGAGGAGCAAAGGGAAAGGATCTTAAGCAGGAATATGACCTGAGCCAAAATCAAGTCAGAAGCTTAACTGACTGAGCCACCTAGGAACCCCTGGACATCAGGACTTTTAAAACCTTCCCTCATTCATGGTTGTGATAAGCAGCCAAGGCTGAGAACCAGTGCTCTTGGAACTTGTCCATTGGAGAGTGAGTGAGGCCTTGAGCACTTGAGTCGAAGTGCCTGGACTCCCCATTCGGGAGCCCATCTTGCTGTCAGGCCAGTATGGTTAACAGGCTTGAGCTTTGTTGTTGAGGAAGACCAGGCCCTGCACCTAATGAACTGGCCCCTCCCAGCTCAGAACAGACAAGCAGGCTGTGATGGATAGTCAACCAGTTTTAATGAACAAAAAATATTTATGCATATAAAACAGTGTTTTTGTCTGTCACGTAAGGGTCCCCATTTTCTAGATGGGGAGTTGTCTCCTTCATGGACTTGAATACGGCTCTGGCATCTGGGCAGACTGTCCTTACAGTACACCGCAGGGCAGGAGCTGTCCCGTGAGAAGGAAGGTGTGCGGCCCCCACAGTGGGAGCTCTAGTCACTTTTTCATATCTTAAGAATAGCCTTATGCTTGGCCTGAGAAGACCGCCAATCCAGGTGCCTTATGTACATGAGGGAGGCTGGCCCTTCATTTTAAAGCCAGGCCCTCCGCTTGTAGTTCTCCATTTAGGACAGAGTTCCTTACAATTCACTGTCTGCCAGTTCAGGACCCAGTCCTGCCAGCAGTAAGGGTCTGCGCCATGGAACGGAAAAGGGAGTGAAAGGGAGGGGCCTTTAGGAGAGCTTGTGGGAGACTGGGTCCTAAATCTGCCACCACTTCGCAGAGGAGGGAAAGCAGCAGGTGTGCTCTTCACTCCTCTGCTTCCCCTCCAGGACTGAGCCACCAGCTCCTCGGTGTCCCGCCTCAGCAGTGGGAGAAAGCAGAGCAGGTGCAGCTGCACGGTGCGGGCAAGAGCCCAAGCTCTAGGGCCAGGGGGATGTTGCCTGGGGCAAAGGAGGGTTACGGGCCACCACCCCAAAAGCTGGGTGGGCCACAAGCAATCCCCAGCTCCCAGGCACTTCACCCTTACAAGAAGCGCCACCAGCTGGCCAACTAGAGAGCAGCAGGCTGACCAGAGCCCTGAGGCAGTAGGCACAAAGTTTCCCTAAAATAAAACCTCAGCTCTAGCTCCTCAGCCTTAGGGCTTCTGAGGCAACCAGTTGGTGCTGGGCTTCTGCTGCGGTGGGGCCTCAGACCTATTGAGCATCCCCTCCAGACGGCCAGACCCAACTCCAGAATCCCTAAGGCCAAAGTTGTATAGAGCACTCCACACGCTATCAGGGTTGCTGCTGATAGGAATGGAGTCCCCAGAGACACCCCTGCCTCAGGGCAGCTACTAGCCAAGTACTGAATCCCCACCCAGGAGGGAAGGGCACAGTCTCCCAGACTGAGGACCAGGGGACACCGAGGACATCTAGTACCCAACCCTGGGCAGCTCGAGGTTTAGGACTTCCACTTTCGCTCCATCCTGGATTCCCACTCTCCCTACACCGTTCGTTCCTCATCTGGACCCACTTTGTTCCCTGCTTCCCTGTGGTCCTCTGCATCAGCCCTTCCTAGCTTGTGCTCTGGCAGGGACCAAGTCTTCCCTGCCTCGGGGGCCAGGGACGCCTGCTTTATTCACCTGCTGGCCTCAGGAAGCAGCCCCAGGCCAGAGGAATGAGGACTGAGGTGAGACCCACAGAGGGGTGTGGACGACTGAGGGCGTGAGGATGGGAGGTGAAGGGGATGGAATGGTGGCTGTGAAGTGACGCTGTAGGTCTGCTGTCACTAGTACCGGGTGCGGGGATGCCCAACGTGGGCCTGCAGTGCTTCCCGGATACCCCGCTGCCAGTCTCGTGCTAGCTGCACCGGGGTCACTGAAGCCTGGGAACAAGGATACGGAATTAAACCCTTTCTCCTCCTCGGGAGCCCCACCCCCAATCCTCGGACCCGGGGGCCAGCGCCGCAGCCCTGCTCAGACTCACCACATTCTGCACACCCAGCTTGGCTCCGTAGAGCAGCAGCACCTTCATGGCTTTGTAGTGGCCATGCCGCACAGCCTCGTGTAGAGCTGTGTCCCCTTCCTGTTGAGAAAGGGGATGTTATCCTCCCAACCTCTCCCTCTCTGGAAGGTTCACGTTGGCAAGTGCTGTCCCTGAGCTCCGGCTCCCTCAGTCACTGTACCCGGGTGGAGCTGGCCCAAGTCCAAAAGCCCCAGCACCTTACCTTGTCCTGTGCATCAATGTGGGCCCCACACGCGATGAGATGCTCCAGGCAGTCACAGTGTTTTGTGCGCACGGCCACATGCAGGGGGGTGCTCCAGATCTAAGGGAGTGAATGAGAATCTGTGTCCACCCCAAGTGGTGAGGCCTCATCGCGGCCCCAGAAGGCTGTGCTTTCTCTTCTCCGGGAACGGCCTGAGCTCTTGTGTACTCCACGCACCTGCTGCTCTTTAGCAGACCACCCCACAGCAGGGCCCCCTCACCTTGTCCCGGGCATTGACCTGGGCTCCATGGTTAAGCAGCTCTTTGAGGATGTCCAGGTGTCCTCCACGGCAGGCCCAGAACACGGGGGTCCTGTCCAGCTACAAAGCAAAAGCATCAGCGCACCGACGTGCTGTGTGCAAAGCAGGGCGTCTACTGTGAAGACAGGCCTTCCCAGTTCTCACCAGGTCGCGAGCGTCCACAGTGGCACCTGCCTCCAACAGCTTGTTCACGAGCTGGCTGTGACCCTTCAGACAGGCCCAGTGCAAGGCCGTGCGGTGCAGCTGAGGGTGGAGACGGGAGATGAGGCAGAGGGAGCACAGCCACCCCCTCAAGGCCCTGCCCCGGATCCTATTCCCAGTACTAGGTTCCTTGAACAGATGTGCCTGCTGCCTGATCACGCCGAGAGGGGCCCCCTCTCCCGGCTCGGGAGGTAGCTTGTGCCTCATAAAACAGAAATGGCGTGCAGTTTCCTAGGCTGGGACTAAAACACCCTGAAGACCACACCCCTGCAGCTGCTGACGCTGCAGTCTGATTTACCCCACTCCAACTACCTTGTCGTGGGCATTGGGGTCCCCTCCGTCTGTCAGGTACTTGTCAATCAGGGCCTCCTGGTTCTCGGCAGCTGCCTTCAGGAACATCTCCAGGTCCACAGACTCCAGCTGGGCCTGGGGCTGCGGCGGGGTAAGTTGAAGGATGAGACCAAATCACTTCCCAAAACCACAGGCCTCTGGGGCTCTGCTACTCCACCAGTGTAGCCAAGCAGGCCCCAGAGAGCTGGCTAAAGACTAGCATATTGGCTGGTGGCTTGTAGTTTTTTAATCTTTTTTTTCTTTTAATTAATTTGAGAGAGAGTGCATGCGAGCAGAAGAGTGGTGGTGGGGGGGAATCCCAAGCAGACTCTGCTGCACTGCCAGCACAAAGCCTGATGCAGGGCTCGAACTCATGAACTGTTGAGATTGTGACCAGAGCCCAGACCGATAGCCGGTTGCTTACCTAAGCCACCCAGGTATCCCCAAATCAGAGATTCTTAACCGTGCCCCCCCAACCCCGGAGATTGGGACTGACGAGCCGTCCATTATGCCCATTATGGTTTGCCTTCGCCCCCTCCTCCAAAGTCCCAACCCCAGGACCTTATCATGTGGCCTTATTTGGAAATAGGGTCTCTGCAGCTAGAATCAGTTAAGATGAAGTCACACTGGACTAAAATGGGGCCTAATCCAGTATGAGTGGTGTCCTTAATGAAAGGGGACATGTGGACACAGCACGCACGCAGGGAGAGTGCCATGTGAACTCAGGCAGAGATCAGGGTGATGCGCCCACGAGCCAAGGAACACCGAAGCTAGCCACGAAGCCCTGGGAGCTAGAAGACTGGCAGGGATAGACTCCCCCCCACAGCCCTCACAAGGAAACAACCCAACCCTGCTGATACTTGGAGCTCAGACTTCAGCCTCCAGAACTGGGAGAATAACCTTCTGTCCAAGCCACCCTGTGTATGGTCCCCCAGCAAACAAGTATGGGGCTGTGCGGCCTCCAAAATGGATTTTCATTCAGCTCGGCAGGCCCTGGTGGTGAGCTGGTGGCTAGCAGCGTCCGCTCGTCCCCGAGCCCTCCCATGGGGACAGGAAGCGCTCCCTCACAGACTCCAGCCCCTGGTGTGCTCGCCCCCCACCCCGACTTCACTTACCTCAACCGTGGGGTCAGGTGCCCTAGGGGGGACTCTTCGTTTCAGTCGCTTTTCTCTTCGTCTTTGAACCAAGTTTTTCAAGTCAGCCAGGGTCTCCAGATTCAGTCTGGAGTTGTTCAATCTCTCAAGCTGAGGCACAAGACCAGACCACACCAGCAGTCAGCCTTGGTCACGGAAGCCTCAGGGGCAGGCTCCTGGCTGGGCTCACCCTCACGCCTCCCACCCACCAGAGGGACCCCAGCTGCCTGAGGCCCTCACTCCTGAGCCTTGGGGTTGGTACCCGCTGGGCCCCCAGCACCTCTTACTTTCTTCTTCTTCTCTTCTTCGAGTTTCCACTGCTCCTGGGCCGCAGCCTCTTGGGCTCCCAGCCTCCAGGCTCTGGGCCCGCCTCCATGACCAGCAATGCCATGTCCACATCCCAACGCTTTCCTTTCATCTCTTTCTCCACATACCTGTAGGAGCAGGATGAGGAAAACGGAGTCCTTAGAGAACACAGCACACACCACAGGGATCTTGGTAAGGGCAGACCTACAGAGATCGGCGTTGTGGATGTCCAGTGGTCTGACCCTTCGCAGAGTTCCCTGGCGCTCCGCTGGCATGCTCCCTGCCACCCGTGGCTGTTGGCTCTCACCTCCTGTAGCGCTGCCTGGGGCCCAGGATAATGCCGCCTCCCCCGTCCTGTCAGCAGGACGCGATCGGGCGCGTGACGCCACATCTATTTATACTGCTGGGCTCGTGTCCAGGTATGCTCAGGAGATGTGACACCTCAGCTTCCCTCCTGGTGTTCCTACCAGACCACGCCGTACTGCCACCTGACCCTGAACTCGGGGGGACACAGGAGATGCCTCCTGGGTAAAATGGTGAACTCCTGGGTTTACGTCTTGGCTCTTGTGAAGTTCTGGTTCTTCATTACTAGAATGGCGTAACACTAGCACCTAGCTCCCGAGGCTGAGGAGGAAACCAGGTACTGGGACTTTGCTGGGACAGGACCCACCATACCATGATCTGTTCCTGTCCCCCGCAGCCGCTGGGGGTTCAGGAGCTGGGGAGCACTGAGGAATAAGGATACTGGGGGAGAGGGAAAACGGGATGAGAGATGGCAGAGAGGGCTCCCAGCCATGCAGAACTAACTATATCCTTTTCTCAAGCAAACGCTGGAACCTAACTTTCCTCAGGCCCTGCAACCCACTTCCCCGCAGAGGCTGCACCGGGCTGGGCCCACCGAGGCACCGGCCTGCAGAGGGGCATGCTGGGCACCCTGAGTCCTGGGCCTCTCGTGCCTCACCAGAACACATACTCCTAAGAGGGGCGCCTGCGTGGCTTAGTCGGTTAAGCGTCCGACTTTTGCTTAGGCCATGATCTCGCGGTTCGTGGGTTCGAGCCCCGCGTCAGGCTCTGTGCTGACTGCCAGCTCAGAGCCTGGAGCCTGTTTCAGTCTGTGACTCCCTCTCTCTCTGACCCTCCCCTGCTCACGCTGTCTCTCTCTCTCTCCTAGAAATAAAAAAAAAAAAAAAAAAAAAAACACATACCCCTAAGTGTCACTGGTGTCACCACTTCTTTCACTGCCTGGGAACTCAAGAGAACCCTTCCCCCCCCCCCCCCCCCCCAAACAAAGCAGCCAGACCCTCTGGACCATTTCCAGAGCAGTGGCTATCATAGCAACTGAGCTAAACCCACACCCCAGCTACGTTCATGTCTTGCAACGTAACCTACCATTTCCAATTCCTCTTTTGCCATCACAGTCCAGGGCAAAACTCACTAAACTCGAGGGTTGTCATGTCTGCTGTCACTCAACATCTTCCCATTGCTTCCCTCTCTTGCTACTCACAGAGCGGGGCTGCCACACCAGAAAACCACGACGTTTCTGTTCCTAAAACCTGATCCTTAGACCATAGGACAGAAGCTGCCTGCCCTCCACTAGCTGGACCGCCCCGTTCTGCCGAGCCGCCCTGCAAGCTTCCAGGCAATCGCCTGGCCTCCCAGCCCTCTGCCCCTCGTCCTTACCAACTGCTGGATGCTGATGACATCCATGGTCCCCCCTGCTCGTCGCACCCCCAGTGAGAGGAGCTGAGAGGCTCGGCCCTTTTATAGAGAGCTAGCTCCTGGGGACAGGGCGGGCCGGAGGCTTCTGCCTGGGCCAGATAGCTCAGTGGCTCTGTAACACTGACCAAAATATCAGTGTGGGCAGACAGCCCGATGAAGGCAGCAGGAACCGCTTTGAGCTGAGTCAGGTGCATTCTCAGACACCCACTCGTGCATCTGCCCAGGAGCGGTTCAGCCAATAAACACATGGCCAGGGGTGCCTGCGCCACTAGAGAGGGGTCGAGTGTGAGCTTCCGTGTTGCAGCAGGTCTAGCTGCCTGAGATCCTGAAAGACCCAGCCAGCCTGTCCTAAGCAAAAGGAGGCCAGAATCCTAGAGAAGTCCTCCAGGAGGACAGGTTCAAGAGGCTGGCCTCTGCGTCAGGAGTCCTCATGGCACCTACAGGAGGAAATCAGGCTTCAAGCAGCTTTTTACTTCCAGTTTCAAGACTGCCCTCCCTGCTCTTGCTGGTTTCCTTCCCCGAGCGGCCCCCACTTCTCCCTTACAGTTCCTGTTTCCTCTCCCTCAGCACTCTGAGAGCCAGTGTTTTAAATTCTACCACCACCCGGAGCCACGTCCAGCCTGTCATCAGCACCTCACGCCTCTTGAAAAGCCTTCCAACCCCCATACGTGCAGGTCCCCTACCCGACGCTCTCCTGGCAGGGAGCGTGCCTCTCCACAGCGAAGCTGGACCCAGACCCACTCCAGGTCCGAGTACAGAATGCCAACCGTTAATCCAGTCACAAAGCAACCTGTCTGAAGCCACCAAAGTCAAACTTAATTCTCTAGAAGATGCCAAACATGTCCTGCACCCAGCTGTGCCTTGCATTCTGCCTTGACCTTTGAAAGGAAATCTGATAAGTAGTATAAGATTCTAGAATTGGAGCTACATGAGTAGAGATGACCTGAACAAGTGGCAGGGAAGAACTACAGGTCAAGGACAGCCCAAGGCCCCAAAGGGCTGGGAATGGTTCCACCCACAGCTGGCTTCTTGGTAAATACATCCAAGTTTTGAGACCTAGGGAGCCTGGAGGTTTTTAAAGAAACTTGGTACTTATGCGTCAGGGATTTTGTCTCAGGTGATTTCTTGCCTTTGAGGATGCAGACGGAGAATGATCTAGACGAGAGTGACGGTAAGATGAGACAGACCTCAGCTCTGGACTCAACTGTCTGCCACGGACTCAAACTCTCACCAGTAAAGCTAGTTTCTTCCACATGAAATGAACTGGTATGGACTCTTCCCAAAACACTACTCCTTGAAAAAAACCCAAAGATAACAAACAAAACTCAAGATGCACTTGATGAGCCTCTCCTGCCACAGCGGCCCAGGGGACACCACGGGTACCGATGTTACATATCCTCCTGACTTTTTTCCTCTAGGTTTTGTGGATGTACAGCCATGTTTTTATTGCCAGGTTTTAAGAGGCATCACACTGTGATCACAACTTGGCACACTTTCCACATCAGCCTACACTGCACTCTGCCGCGCTGCCCCCAAATGACACGTGTCACTGCCCTAACCGGGAGCACTTCACTTGTTTCCCTCCCTTCCTCTTTTTTTTTTTTAAATTACACCACATGCTCCAATGCACAACTCTGTATATGTCTCTAAGTAAACATCTTTGTATATAAGGATATTTCTCTAAGTAGTTACAGAGAAATCAAATTATTGGCTCTACTCACTCACATTTTAATAGATACTGTCAAAGTGCTGTCTACAGTGGATGTACCAATTTCCATGAGCAGAAACCAACAAAGTGATAGTAACAAAGAAAAAAAACCCCACAGGATTAATATCCAGAATATACAAATTCCTATGAATTAATAAAAGGAAGAAAATCTTTAAATAGGCATGGACAGGAAGTTCAGAGAAAACAGGTAGTCAACTTCACTGATAATCAGCAATGCAAAATAAAGCAAGAGCACTTTTAATCTATCAGATTGTTAAAATTAATGCATGCTGAGGAAGTGGGTGCTCCAACACACTGCCCGTAGTGTGCCCAGCACACTCTCTGGTGCTCTCCATAGAGTCACTCACTGAACCCCCACAAACAAGGCGCCTGAGGCAGGCCCTATTATAAGTATCCTCACCTTACAGATGACGAAGCAGGGACAGATGGGTGAAGTGACTTTTTCCAAGGGCACTCAGCTAGAAAGCAGCTTTTAATTTGTCATATATTCCGTGGTTTCTTCTAATACTTACATAGTTCTCTTTTTATACTTCGGTCTTTACTTGAAATTTATTTTTGTGCACAGGATGAGGTAAGGATACAACTTTATTTTTTCCAAAGGGATAGATGTTTCCACATGAACTAATTTAGAATATGATCATCTGTCCAGGCTTAAGCACTCGCAGCCCCCCTAAATCTACTCCCTCGCTTCCACAGTGGCCAGGATGGGGCTCTTCAGGCCTCAGTTTCCTACCCTGCAGCAAGGATGCTGACCAAGGCAGGGGCTGAGAGGGCGAGTCTCTGTACCCTTGCATGGCAGCCTGAGACAGCAGAAGGGTGGCAGTTCAGCTGGCCAGCAGGTCCCATAGGTCACTGTTGCAGGGCAGCAGGTCACATGCCAGTCGTGCCTTCCGATCCCGGACGGCCTTCAGGGCTGGGCTGTGTTGCAACAGGAGGGAGCAAATGTCCATATGACCCTTCTCAGCAGCCTGTGGAGAGAGAGACCTGAATCAAGAGCCATTCCCTCACTGGGCCCTGCCCTTTCTTGATCCACTTCTGGGAATCTCTTGGTCCTAAGAAAAGTCTTGTGAAAAGGCAGACACTGGCTGCTTGAGTAGATTTCCCCTAATTCCTACCACATCCCAACAATTTGCATAAAGACTGGTGGAATTCTCTAGTGCTTCCAGCAGTTAGCTTGAGTTTTTCTTTCTTCTGTCCTTTGCTCAGTGGCCATTCTTCTCTGTCTAGGGCTGCACATTAAAAACAAATATAGAACCTTAGAACTAAGTGTCTTTTACAGATGTTCAAATCATCTACAGGGCACTGGGCACTACGCGCACAAGATACACCAGACATAGCCTCTGGGAACTTTCAGATGAGCCAAGAAAAATGGGCTCAGGTTCCCAGCTTTCTCCTCTTCCTTTGAAACAGATGATTCCAACGTGGGTGTCAATTTTTAATTTAACTCCTCCAGAAAAGAGAGGTACATAGAGTAGCTTATTTAATGTTCACAATGACCATCAAAGATAGGAACTATCATCACTCCCATTTTACAGATGAAGAAACTGAGGTTTATACAAGTTAAGTGACTTGTCTAAGGTCACAGAGCTAGTGTGGCAGCCAAGGACTCTAAACAAGGTCCACCTGACTGCCAAGTCTCAACTCTTAACTGTGTTAATACCACTCAATTCCCTGCTCCTCCCAACAGACAGACTGACACACCACAGGGGCTTTTGAGAGGTGTCAAAATTAATATTAGCAGCAAATACGGTCTGCAATTTGAATCCAGATCCTTATTTAGCAAGTCCTCTTGAGAAGTACAGACCCAAGGTTCTCAATTTTGTTGCCTCAATCCAGGCAGTGGTATGTTGTGTGCAGTTGTAAGATGCATTCCAAAGAATTTTTTCAAAACAAGTACCAGAGTTTTCAAGTAGCTTTTTTGAAAAAGAAAAAACAATTCCTATTCCTCACACATGTGCATCCCCTGAATGAGAGAAAAAGGCTGGATATGCACTGAAAACACCTCCCGCCATGGGTAGCAACACCGGCCAGCAATACCTGCGGCAGTGTCCTGCCCATGCAAACCCTCCATGGGAGTTAGAACAAAATGTCTGGGCAACACCAGTTTGGACCATTAAGAAGTAAGCAATCTGCCTCTCCAACTGGCAAGGATCTTAAAAGAAAATAAAACAACATCCAATTGTTCACCCAGCACATATTCATTGGGCACCTAGGCCAACAGCGGGGGTCTACAACAGTAAACAAGATCAAGTCTTAGCTATCTCTAGGGAGAGAGAATTCAAAGGAATTCCAAGGAGAAAAGTTAGGAAAAGTCAAGTGCAGGATGCTTCTGCACATACACATGGGTGAGCTACCCACGTCTAAGGAACAGGAAGGCTCTGTGTGTGTGTGATGTAGAAGCTGAGATCCAGAGGGAAAGACGGAAACAAGCCAGATGGAAACCGGGAGAGGAGAGGCATCCAGAAGGGAATAGCTTGACATGTAAGGTCCTGAAGTGTCACCATAATAGGGTCAAAAACTGGGCCTGAGGGGTGACAGAGTGGCTCAGTTGGTTAAGCGTTTGACTCTTGATTTCAGCTCACGTCAGAATTTCATGGTTTGTGAGATCCAGCCCCGCGTCTGGCTCTACACTGCTTAGGATTCTCTCTTCTCTCTCTGCCCCTCCCCCACTCGCATGCACTCTGTCAAAATAAATAAACATTAAAGAAAAGAAAGTGGGCATCAGTGTAAGAGACAAGGGGACGGCAGCTAAAGACAGGGGCACCTGGGTGGCTCAGTCAGAAGAGCGTGCAACTCTACACACTGGGGTGGTGAGTTCGGGCTTCACACTGGGTGTAGAGATTACTTAAATAAATAAATAAGCTTAGGGAAAAAAAGAAAGATAAACTGGAGGAAAGGTTGACATCTTCCCTTGAAGTGCATACAAGTGTAATAAATCTGCAAGTCCTTGGATGATGAGATGCTCACATCTGGTTTCTTAAAAATTAAGTTGGTCCTTGAAACAGCGCCCCTCCACACCAATTTTTTATTGTGGTAAGAACACCTCACATGGGACCCACCTTCTTAATTAATTAATTTGTGATTTATAAGTAATCCCTATACCCAACAGGGGGCTCAAGCCCACAACTCTAAGATCAAGAGTCACATAGGGGCGCCTGGGGGCTTAGTTGGTTAAGCGTCCGACTTTCGCTTAGGTCATGATCTCGCGGTTCGTGGGTTCGAGCCCGGCATCGGGCTCTGTGCTAACTGCCAGCTCAGAGCCTGGAGCCTGTTTCAGTCTGTGACTCCCTCTCTCTCTGACCCTCCCCTGCTCACACTGTCTCTCTCTCTCTCCCTCTCTCTCTCCTAGAAATAAATTTTTAAAAAAATATTTAAAAAAAAAAAAAAGTCACATATATGCTCTTCTGACTGAACCAGTAAGGCACCCTGAGATCTACCTTAACATATTAATTAATTATTTTGGTAATTGTTCTTTTTTTTTTTCCATGTTTACTTGAGAGAGAGTGTGTATGCACATGCATGGGTAGGAGAGGGTCAGGGAGAGAGAGAATCCAAGCAGGCTCTGTGCTGTCAGTGTAGAGCCCCACACGGGGCTTGATCTCATGAACCATGAGGCCTGAGCTGAAATCAAAGAGTCCGATGCTTAACTAAGCCACCCAGGCACCTCAGTAACTGTTCTTTTTATTGTTAAATGATAGCTCCCCCCCTTTAAAGCCATGCCCAATGTGGGGCTTGAACTCAAAACCCTGAGATCAAGAGTCACGTGCTCTAGTGACTGGAACAGCCAGGCACCCTGCCCTTCTCAACGAATGTAGACTGTCCCACACAGTACAGCCAACTACAGGCACAGTGCAGATCCACAGAACTCAACCAACCTGCCTAAGTGAGACCATGCCAGTTGAACAGCAACTCCCCCCTCCCCACTGCCCCCTGGCGACCACCATTCTACTCTCTGCTTCTAGGTTTGACTATTTTATATATATGCACAGCTTATTTGCTGCACTTTGCACTTGTTTTGATACACTTTAGTGAGCTCTGCAGGTACTAGGTATTTTTAGAAACTGAAGGTCTGTGGCAACACTGCATCGAGCAGGTCTACTGGTGCCATTTTTCCAATAGCATTTGGTCACTTCGTACCTGTTATATTTTCGTACTTCCTGAAATTTTCAACCTTTTTCATTATTGTATTTGTTATGCTGACCTGTGATCACTGATCTCTGACGTTACTACTGTAATTATTTGGGAATGCCATGAACCACACCCATGTAAGATACTGAACTTGAGATAAATGTGTGTTCTGACTGCTACACTGACAGGTTCCCCAGTCTTTCTCTTCCTCACACCTCCCTATTCTTTGAAACACAACAATACTGAAATTAAGCCAGGTAACAAGCTTACAATGGGCTCTCAGTGCTCAAGTGAAAGGAAGAGTCAATCAATGTGGCAAACTTCCTTGTCGTCTTAGTTTAAGAACGTGCCGTGGCTCCTGGCTTGGTGCTTCAGCAGCCAGTACTGTGACTACCCTGATACCCTGAGCAGGTATTAACATCGAGATAAAACCCTCTACCAGTAAAAAGATTACAACTTGCTGAAAAGTAGATGATGGTTATTATTAGCATTTTTTTAGCAATAAAGGTTTTTATATATTTTTTTAACGTTTATTTATTATTGAGAGAGAGCGAGAGAGACGGATCATGAGCATGGGAGGGACAGAGGGGGAGACACCGAATCTGAAGCAGGGTCCAGGCTCTGAGCTGTCAGCACAGAGCCTGACATGGGGCCCAAACCCACAAACTGTGAGATCATGACCTAAGCTGAAGTCAGACACTTAACTGACTGAGCCACCCAGGAGCCCCACAATAAAGTATTTTTAAATTAAGGTACATATTTTTTTTTTTTTTTTACATAATACTAGTGTACGCTAAATATGCTATCGAACAATACAACTTTTATACATACTGGGAAACCAAAAACTTCATTTGACTTGCCTTATTATAGTGGTCTGCATATCTCTGAGGTATGCCTATACCTCATATAAGAGGTATCATGAAGTATAAAAAATACAAAAACAGGGGCACCTGGGTGGCTCAGTGGTTAAGCGTCCAACTTTGGCTCAGGTCGTGATCTCGTGGTTCGTGAGTTCAAGCTCCACATTGGGCTCTGTAGTGAGAGCTCAGAGCCTGGAGCCTGATTCAGATCCTGTGTCTCCCTCTCTCTCTGTCCCTCACCCGCTTGCGCTCTGTCTCTCAAAACTCTCTAAGATAAACATTTAAAAAATAATAATATGTATTATTCAATAGTCAGATGGAAAAATAAATAAAAATAAGAACTCTATCTCTGCAGACCCGACATTTCAAGGCTATGGTACCTGAGCAAGCACCTTCCTGTCCTATCACGCTTCGGGAGTCCAGGCTGCCTGCTGTGGGCTGGCCAACCCCTAGGTGTCTCCGTCACTGCCTGGGGTGGCAGGGGAAAGCAAGTGGAGGAGGAACACCGGCTCCTAAAAGAAAGCTCATCAGTGTGTCTCGTCTTCTAACCGCTGAGAACTCGCCATACTACATGCTAGAGGGAACTGAAAGCCATTTGAAAGGGACTGCAGAGCCCCTTTTGAGAGACATGTCTCTAATATGAAGAGTAAGCACAAATTTTTGGTGGACGGCGA
Source organism: Hyaena hyaena (assembly GCF_003009895.1). Taxonomy (NCBI): domain Eukaryota; kingdom Metazoa; phylum Chordata; class Mammalia; order Carnivora; family Hyaenidae; genus Hyaena; species Hyaena hyaena. The sequence goes on from NW_024080698.1 coordinate 2,808,381, forward strand.
AAACTGTCTGCCACAGGTTCTGATGGTAAGTCATGCAGTCAACTACTTCAATTTTTCTATTTAAAAATTCACATCTAGGGGCCCCTGGGTGGTTCAGTCAGTTGAGTGTCCGACTTTGGCTCAGGTCATGATCTCACAGTTCATGAATTCAAGCCCTGCATCGGGCTCTGTGCTGACAGTGCGGAGCCCACTTCTGATCCTCTGTCCCTCTCTCTCTGCTGCTCCCCTGCTCACTCTCTCTTAAAAATAAACATTTACAAAATAATAAAATTTCACATCCAGAATTGTGTTTCACAGGCTCTAATTCAAAAATATTCCTTTATTTTTTTTATTTTTTAAAAAATGTTTTTATTCATTTCTGAGAGAGAAAGAGACAGCGTGAGTAGGGGAGGGTCAGAGAGAGACAGGGAGATACAGAATCTGAAGCAGGCTCCAGGCACTGAGCTGTCAGCACAGAGCCCGACACAGGGCTCAAATCCACGGACCGTGAGATCATGACCTGAGCTGAAGTCAGATGCTTAACCTACTGAGCCACCCAGGCGCCCCCAAAAATATTCTTTTATAAAAAAATGTTTATTTAATTTGAGAGAAAGAGACTGCGTGCACGAGAGCAGGGGAGAGGCAGAGAGAGAGGGAGACCGAGAATCCCAAACTGGCTCTGTGCAGAGCCCCAACACAAGGCTCAATCTCACGAACCATGAGATCATGACCTGAGCCGAAACAAAGAGCCCTGAGTCCCAGTGCTCAACTGACTGAGCCACCCAGGCGCCCTCCAAAATATTCTTTACTGTGTGTGTTGGGTGTTTAAATAAGTAAGTTAAAAAGAAAGAGAGAGAGAGAAAGGAAGAGAGAGAGAGGAAGGAAGGAAGGAAAAGATAAACTGGAGAGGAAGGCACGAGCTAACCCCTAAGGCCTTGAAGGCCTCTAAAGTATGGCATGATCAGAATTAATTTAAAAACCATCACTCTGGGAGAAAACCAAGTAGAGGCAAGAGAACATTACTGTATACACATATGCCATAAACATGCATAAACCACTTCTCAAAGAAGCGTAAGAAATCAGTAACAGTGATGCCTGGAGGGAGGTGCCCTGAAGACCGAGGGAGCAGGCATCAGAGTGGAAGAGAATCCTTTTCCTGCTGCACTGTTTTGTACTCTTCACACTCTTCACCATGTGTAGGTATTTCTGGTCAGAGGGTTAATTAAGTGATCACTCTGACTACAGTATGGAAAGTGGGCTACAGGGACAGGACAGAGTAGGTGTAAGCTTCATCCAACTTTTTCTTTCTTTCTTTTTTTTTTTTTTAAAAGATTTTTAAGTAATCTCTACACCCAATGTAAGGCACAAACTCACAACTCCAAGATCAAGAGTCATATGCTCTACTGACTGAGCCAGCCAGGAGCCGCCCCCAGAGTAGATGTGAGCTTTAGAAAACTAACTTCATGGAAAAGCATTCATGGCACATCACTAAAGGTCAAAGAAAACAAATGATGCCATACATTTAATTCTAATTTATGTGCACAGGAAAAAATGCTGGAAAGTTATACATGAATCCTGAAGTGATGATTGGTAAGCACTGACATTACAAGTGATTTGCATTTTCTATTTTTTGCTTTTCTGTTTTCCCCATGTTTTCTACAGTGAACATGTTATAAGTTTTATAATGACAAAAACCAAGTTTTTGAAGGGGGGAAAGGGACATACCTTATGCAGACTGGTCATGCCATCGTCATCTACCAACCTGGGGTTGGACCCGTGAGCCAGCAGGAGCCGTGCGATTTCAGTGTGCCCACAGTAGCTGGCCCGGTGCAGAGCAGTGGCGCCCCCATGGGTTTGGGCATCACACTTAGCCCCATTTTCCAGCAGGAACTGGCATACGGCATAGTGCCCGTTGCGGCTGGCATAGTGCTGCAGGGAACAGAGACCGGGGTCAGACAGCAGAGGCCAGGCAGGCAACGAGGGCTGGGTGGGTGGAGGTGAGCGCATGGGCTCTGAGCAAGACTATCTCTATCAGCGGTATGACCTAGGCAAGCTTCTTCGTTTCTAGCATCAGTTTGCTCAACAGGCAAATGGGGATAATAATTATTCCTACTTCACAGGACTGTTAGGAAAATGAAATTATTGATGTAAAGCACTTTAACACTAATTAAAAAAAAAAAAAACAGGTTCACCTGATGCTTAAAACAGAAAACCTGCTGGAAGAGAAGAAAAGGGCGGGAATAAAGGCAACATCACCCCTTTCCCCACAGGGAGCAGGTATCCCAAGTGGAAGCTTCTCCCTCCTCTGACCCTGTGCTCCTCCCCCAGCTCACCAGAGCAGTGTAGCCAGCCGAGTCAGGCTGGCTAGGGTCTGTCGCCTTCTGGATTAAATATTTCACTCGACCTAGGTCTCCATTCAGGGCTGCTGACCAGATTCCTGTGGAAAGACAACCAAAGTGCTGGATAATGCTGAATGACTGGAGACTTTTAGTGCTTCCTTTCTCTTGACCTCCATTTTCTCATCTATAAAATGGGGGATTTCTTCATCAACAGATATTAACTGAGATCTCCTCTGTGCCAAGGGCTGTCCTAGGAGGTGGTGACGTAGCTGTGGACAAGACAGACAAGGGGCTGGGATGCCTGGGGTGACTGTCAGTTAAGCATCCAACTTATGGGTTTGAGCCTTGTGTGCTGACAGCTCAGAGCCTGGAACCTGCTTCGGATTCTGTGTCTCCTTTTCTCTCTGTCCCTCCCCCACTTGCACTCTATCTCTCAAAAATAAATAAATGTTAAAAAGAAAAGACAGACAAGGGGCTTTGTCTAATCAGGGCAGAAATGGGCAAAGAAGTCCCTTCCTCAAACCACTTCAAACGTGCAAATGTTGGATAAGGTAATGTTTAAAATATTTGGATACATAGGCAAATTTAAAAGCAAGAGAAGGACACTGCCAATTTCCAGAACAAGGTGAAAACCATAGCCAAAGTGGTGAGCAGGCACTGAGTCCACAGAATCCTAAAAGTCCTTGTAACTGGACACACATCATTTAAACAATTTTTTTTAATGTTTATTTTTGAAAGAGAGTGTGAGGAGGGGAGGGGCAGAGAGAGAGAGAGAAAATCCGAAGCAGGCTCCAGGCTTTGAGCCGTCAGCACAGAGCCTGATGTGGGGCTCGAACCCCTAAACCGCAGGATCATGACCTGAGCTGAAGTCGGACACTTAACCAACTGAGCCACCCAGGTGTCTCTGGATACACATCTTAGAGGCTTTGACTGGAACAACTGGGCAGGGTCTGGATCAAAGGCTATGTGCATGGCAGGGAATAGATACAGCAAGGCTCTGTGCACAAAGCTGGGGGGCAGGAAGTACCACATCATGGATGAACGGGGGCTGGAAAATCTCTACTTCCTGTTCTGAATAGCAGCAGGAAGCAGGCTGCCAGGCACAGGCACTTCACTCGTTCCGCAAGTATTTACCGAATACTTACTGTGTATCTGGCCCTCTTCTGGACACTAGGGATCCCCAAGAATTAAAGATCACTGATCTCTACTGCTCCCCCCGTCCTGCAAATTTTGGTCTTATGGAGGCTACATTCTAATTATGGGAGACAGACCAGAAAAAAAAATAATGAAATATGTCAGGTGGTACTAATAAGATCTATGAAGAGAAATAAAGAGAAGGGATATGAGCAGTGGTCAGGGATGGCATCTCTGATAAGGTGACATCTGAATACAAACTTAAAAGGAAATGAGAAGAAGCGCCATTTCAGTAGATGTTAGAAGACAGCACAGGCAGAAGAAACCTAAAAAAAAAAAAAAAAAAAATCAAGCAACTTGGAGATGTGGGATCTACATTTATTTATACCCCCTCAGGAGCAGAACCCCCAAGCTAAGGATATGTTATAATCTGGATCTGTCATAAATGTGGACCCACACAAGTGAATGTTATAAGGGCTGCACAGAAGCAACTTTAAAAAAAAATTGTCAGGGGTGTCTCGGTGGCTCAGTTGGTTAAGCCTCCGACTTCGGCTCAGGTCATGATCTCATGTTTGTGCTTCGAGCCCTGTGTCGGGCTCTGTGCCATCAGCTCAGAGCCTGGTGCCTGCTTCAGATTCTGTATCTTCCTGTCTCTCTGTCCCTCCCCTGCTCATGCTCTGTCTCTTTCTGTCTCAAAAATAAATACAACATTAAAGAATTTAAAAAAAATAAAAAACAAAAATAAACCAAAAAATTAAAATTAAAAAAAAATGTCTTATAAGAATACCTTCAGAAGCCAACAAAGGTATGTGGATAATCTCTTACAAAAGAGGACATCCCACCACCCACCCTGTGAGCTCAAAAATTAGAAGTTGTAAAATAAGAAGCAATCCACTGCCATGTGAGACAGTCAGCAAATACAACAAATGGAAAAATGCATGCTTTAAAAATTAGCCATAGTGGAAACCAGCTTGACAATAAACTATTTGTAAAAAAAAAAAAAAAAAAAAATTAGCCATAATAACACAATCTAAAAGACTTTAAAACAACATTCAGGGGCACCTGGGTGGTTCAGTCAGTTGAGTATCTGACTTTAGCTCAGGTCATGATCTCACAGTTCACATGTTTTTTGAGTCCTGTGTTGGGCTATGCACTGACAGTGTGGAGCCTGCTTCAGAGTCTGTCTCCCTCTCTGTGCCCCTCATTCACTTGTGCTCACTCTCTCTCTCAAAAAAAAAAAAAAAAAAAAAAAAAAATTAAAAAAATTTTTTAAATAAAAAAGAAAACAAAACAACATTTAATGTGTTCACAGAGATGAAGGAATAGAATCCACAAATCAACAGAACATTTGGGGGAAAAAAAGAACACGGAGATCTAAAACAAAAGTCAGGGGCACCTGACTGGCTCAGGCTGGCTCAGATCATGTGACTCGTGATCTCGGTTGGGTCGTTAAGTCTGAGCCCCATGTTGGGTGTAGAGATTACTTAAAAAAAAAAAAAAAGTTAGTAAATTAAAAAATAGAATCACTGAAATAAAGCAAGAACAACAACAGATGGTTGGAAAGAACTGCAGACCCAGCTGGAGAGAGAATGAGTGACTTGGAAATCACCCAGAATGCAGAATGGTAAAGATAAAAATATTAAAGATAAAGAAACACAGAAGACAGATTGTACCAACATGTGTCTAATAGGAGTTTAAAAAAAAAAAAAAAAGAGAGAGAGAAACTGGATAGAATGGGAGAGAGGAAATATCTGAAGAGATAACATCTAAGAATTATTCTGCAGTAGGGGCACCTGGGTGGCTCAGTTGGCTAAGCATCTGATTTTGGCTCAGGTCATGCTTTCATGGTTTGTGGGTTCGAGCTTCGCGTCTGGCTCTGTGCTGTCTCTCCCCCACTCACACTCTGTCTCTCTCAAAAATAACTAAACATAAATAAAAAGAGAATTATTCTCAAGTAAAGGCAACCATGAGTTCTCAGACAAAAACCACATTAAATCCCAAGGAAAGTGATCAAAATAAATCTACCACGATGAAATGACCAAGCATCAAGAATAAAGAGAAGATTTAGAAAGAAAGAAACATCAGTCATTGAAGTATAACAATCAGATTATCAGCAAAATTCTTAACAGACTTTCCAAAGGTTTGAGGGATAACAAAATAATTGTCAATCTAGACTTTTATACCAGTCGAGAGAGAATATGAATGGATGTTGGAGAAGCATATTCACTGAAAAAAACTTCAAACGATATACTTCAGGAAAATGGAAAATAAGCCCAGAGAGTAGATATGAAGGGGGAAAACAAATCCACACAAGAAAACAGATGAGGATCTTTCCCATGTGTGGGACATAGATAATAAATAAGTAAAACAAAGTAATGCCAGGTCGTGAAAACTGCTTTCATAGAAGCAAGGTAATATATGAGAGTAACCTGGAGAGGAGGGGGCCCTACTTTGGATAGGGCAAGGTTTCTTTCCCAATAGCAGCACAACCGGCATTTTCGGCCAGGTAATTCTTTGCTATGAGGAACTGTCCTGTGCATTGGAGGATGTAGGCCAGTTTCTACCTACAAGATGCCTGTAGCACCCTCCCAGTTGTAACGGCTGAAATTGTCTCCAGACATTGCCAAAGACCATTTGGGATCAGAACTGACCCCAGTTGAGAACTACTAGAATGGGGTGTTCAGGCTGGATCTCTCTGAGGTGACCAGAAAGAAAACGATCAGCTAGCCTGACGTGGGAGGAAGTTCATTCCAAGGAGCTGGGACAGCAAGTTCAAATGCCCTGAAGTCAGAAAGAGAGCTTGCAGGTCTGAGAAACCAAAATCGAGCCCCGTGTGGCTGAAGCGCAGTGACTGGGGAAAGAAAAGGATGAGAAATAAAATGCGGGCAGAGAAGTAGAACAGGCAGGGATCAGACCCCACCGTTCTGTAGGCCATGAAGGGAAGCTGAATTTATTCTAGGAGCAATGAAACTGTCTGATTTAATACCTTCAAAAGGTTACTCCGGCCTCCATGGAGAGAAGAAAACAGCGCAGGAGGGCGGAGTGGAAGGAGCAGAGGCCCAGGAGGGAATTGCCTCAGCACCCCAGAGGGTGGCAGAAGCGGAGGGAAGGAAGCAGGTGCAGGAGTCACGTGACAGTACGTTAGCTCAGAATGCACATAAAGCAGTCGCATCTACCCAACAACTGCTGACAGCGTTATTACTGCACAAGCTGCCTCTGCACAGAGAGAACACACAGCTTCCCAAGAAGAGACAAAGAAGAGATGACTTGGTTTGCAGTTTTACTCTGTTCCTCACTGGCGATAATCTCCTTACAGTCTGGGGTAAAAGAGTTACTTCTCGGGGCCCCAAAGGTAGGGATAACATCAGCTGCGTTGAGGGCCATATGTGCCCTATCGAAAGCCTACAGGCCCCGACACTCTGGGGCTCACACCTGAGGTCAGAATGTTAGCTCCCTTCGCAGCGCAGCCCCCTCTGAAACCCCATGCCCTCCGGGTAGCTGCAGTACCCCGAGCTGCTGATTCTGCGGCCCGGCCCCCCCCAGACATCCGAGGGAGCCCGAGTCTCCAGGGGGCGCACCAGCTGAGGAAACGAATTCTGCCCCACCACTTGGGAAAGTTACCGAAACCAGTGCCTCAGTTTCCCAACCTGTACGCGAGACAAAGTTTCTAGTGGCCGGGCCCCTGCCAGGTGCCTGGAGGGAATCTCACTGACGCGGGGGCCGGGAGCCCACCGCCTCCTCTCCCCGGACTCCCACCAGGACTGCTGCAGCCCTCGGGTTCCCCCTTCTCGGCCATCTCCTTGTCCCGCGACCTGGAGACGGCCAGGAGCCTCACCTCTGTCGAAGTCCATCTCCTGCAGCGTCTGCTGCACGCCGGACGCCCCACCCGGACGAGAGCAGCACGGGCCATCGGTGCAGGGCCGCGGGGCCGCCATGCCGGCCTTGGCGCCCGCCCCTGCCCCCGACTGTTGTGCGCACGCGCGGCCGCGGCAGGTGGGCGGAGCGGACACTGCAGAGGCAGCACCAGCTCCCGGACGCGCCCGCCCCGCGGCCGAGGCTTTCCTCCGAGGCCCACCCAGCCGGGCTTTGGCTCGGGAACCAATGGAAACGGCGGGGCGGGGCTTGTGGCGCCCCGCTGCGCTCCGAGGCGGCCGCGAGGGGGCGGCCCAGGCCAAGCGCGGAGTGCGGAGGCCGCCGCGCTGGATTCCCTCGCCTCCGACTCCCGGCGGACGACGCCCGCATAGGGCGTGGGGACGCGGCGGGCGGGCGCGGCCGCCTGTCAGAGCCTAGCCCTCCGGGTTTTCTATGTCCCACCGGTTTCCCCAGGGCAGGGAGCCGCCGGGTCGCGCCCCAAGGCCCTCCGCCCTGTCTTTCCACACCCCCTCAAGGCCCAGTGACCTCGCTTCCCCCCTCCTTCCTCAAACCCCGTGGGAGGCAGGGAGTCGCAACTTGTCTTGCCACTTAGCTTATAAGCCCCAAGGACAGGGTCGGGCCGTTGGGTTTTGCCGACCCTCCAATTCCACAGTGGGAAACTAGTTTACCGAATCAATCTCCACATATCAAGATCCTCAGAGCAGACGTTTATTGATTATGCAGGAATCTTAGCGTACCAAGAAGTCTCCAGATCACAGCCCTTTCCTACAGCTAAGGACCCCCAGGGCAGCCGCCCCTTTCAGCCACCACAGGCCCTCCGGACCGGTCACGTGTGGGGGAGGACTTTTCACTTCGACCTCGACCATCTCTGTCTGTGGGCATGAATTATAGAATCCAAACTGGGTCTTGTTCTCCTTACAGGTATCTGGGGGCTCCCGGTATCACTGCTTAGATGGGACGATGGCTTGGTGAACACTGGGTGGTAGTGGGGAGGTTCCACGCTCCACACAGCTGAGGCACTCGGGACTAACATTCCTGGGGGGTAGGTAGGATGGAGGTAGCCTTCCTTCCCCTAAGCCGGTTCGGAGCCCCATCCTCACACAAGCCAGTCCAGACAACCTTAAGCTCTTTCTAGGAAGTTCCCCTCCTTTTGCCCCTCACTCCCACTTCCCCTTCCCAGAGTTCTGGGAAGCCAGGCCCCTCTCCACCCTCCCTGCCTCCCAGTGCCCTAACGTCTCCCTTTGGCCACAATTCAAAGCTGGTTCTCAAGAGGCTGTGGCCTTGGTCTGGTTCCCAGCCCCACAGCTACCACTGTGGGAAAACACTGGAGTCTGGGCTATTCCCTGACTGGAGAGGGGCACAGGCACGCAGGCAGGGACAACATTAGGGGCAGCTGCTCCAGAACTGTGGGGAGGGGAGGCTGGTCCAGCCCAGAATGCTGGAGCCCAAACGTCTTCTCCCTACCACAGGGATACCGTTTTCTCAATTTTATTTGTCAATATAAAAATACTCAAATATTTACAACAAATAAATACGCGGGGACACAATAAGTTACACTGTTAGGAGCCCTCCTCCTAGGGCTGGGAGAGGATATGCAATATCCACAGCATGCCCACCCTCTCTCCTCCCTCCCCCTCCCCCCACACAACCTTTCCCAGCCCTGTAAGGGAGAACACGTATAAAATACCACTGAACCCCAGGGCCAAGTGGGAGGCCCCTCCCACCCTTGCCCCAAACACACAGGAGAATCCATCTCCCTCCCCCCACCCTGAAAACATTCACAGCCCTGGGAGCAGGACCAGGCCCACCCCAGAGCCCTGGACCCCCCAAAAGGGGCACAGCACCCTGCCCAGCCCACCCCCATATGTACATCGCTGCCCCACACCGGGGACAGGTGGGGGTAGGAGAGGCAAAGTGATACAACCCCTTCCCCTTCATAGCTCCAATGACTCACCAGGAGGACCCCCAGGCCAAGGGAAGACTCGACAGAAAAAGGAAGACTGTCACACACACAACATACCGGCACACACAGAGAAACAAAGACTACGTCACACACGCACATACACACATGCACACACCCACATACACACACATACAGATACAAACACACCCACATCTCTTGACTTCTGCCTTGAAAAGTTTTGGCTGCTGGGGTCCCGTGTGTCCGTGATTCACAGCCCCTCACAGAGAGGAGGAAGAGGCCTTCTGCGAGGCTGGTGCCCTGGTGAGCCACACCAAGTGGCAGTGCCCGTGCTGAGCAGAGCAGGTCCTCATGGCCGGACGGGTGCTGGGCGGGGCCTGTCCCAGGCCGAGCAGGCGCCCGCGCCATGTCCCTGAGGTAGCTGGTGCCTGTGCAAAAGGAGGAGCCGTGCCTCCCACGCCGCCCCTGGGAGGCGGCGGGGGCCCCTCATACCGAGGACTCCTCGGGATTGGAGTCCGGCAGCGGCTGGCGCTGCTGCAGCTTGCGCCTCAGTTCGTCGGCCAGCTCCGGCAGCGGGTGCCCGAGCCCGCCGCGGTCCTCCCCTCCCAGCTGCAGGCGGACGTAGCCGTTGGCATTTGAGTTCCGCCCGCCCCCCAGGTGAAGCCGGGTCGGAGAAGGCAGGGGCTGGCCCGGGATGCCCGGCGGTGGAGAAGGGGGCCCGCCCCCGGGCTGGCAGCGTGCGTGTCCAGGCACAATCTTGAGGGAGCCGTCCGAGTAGTAGTAGCCGACAGGATCCCAGAGTTTCTCATCGGTCTCCGGGCCAGGCCTGAAGGGGGGGCTGGTGGGCTCCTTGGGCAGCTCCAGAGGGTACACCAGGGTCCTCTCGGCCGCCTTGGCACCTTTCTCCAGTTCCTCCCGCAGCCGCCGGCGCAGGGACAAGACAAGCAGCAGCAGCACCAGGCACACGGCCCCCAGGGCCACCACAGCCAGCCACACCAGCCCCAGGTTTTCCAGGGGCGCCCGTGCCTCCAGGGTCACCGAAGGGCCCGCCACCACAGCCACCAGGTAGCCTTCGGCAGCCAGGCGCGCCCCCTGCTCCTCCGAAAAGCAGTGGTAGGCTCCGGCATGGCGGGGCTGGGCGGCCATCACGACCAGGGCCTGTAGGCGGGCGTCATAGAGGAAGGAGCCGGGCTGTTCCGCAGGCAGGTCCCGGCCCCCAAAGGTCCAGCGGGCATGGGCCAAATTGGAAGAGAGGCGGCAGGGCAGCACGAGGTCTGTGCCTGCCACCACGGTGATGTTTTTGGGCGTGAGCCTGACTGCAGCAGTAGAGAAAGAGAAAGCAGAGTTAGCACAGGAACCCCAGGGCCCGTTCTACCGGGAGAGGGACAAAAAAGACAGCTCACCTTTCTTACTGCCACGGAGATTACAAATGCCCGAGGTGTCTGAGACCGTCACGTGCTGGATCAGCAAGGACCTGGTTGCGGAAGCAGCGTCTATGAGCATCCTGGCTCCAACCACCCCGCCGCCCTACACCCCGGGTCCCGGCATGTGCAGAGATCCACTCACCCAGAGTGGCCACCCACGGTCACGCAGCGGCTGGTGTTGACACTCCAGGCGCAGTAGGGGTCCCGAGCGAGGACACAGTCTGCGCAGGAGCGGTACTTCACGCAGTCGGCCAGGGGCAGCTGAACCAGCTGAGAGCGGGAGCCTGCAAAGAGAAGCTTCTGCAAGAGAAGCGAGGCACAGGGCGGTCAGCCAGGCCGGGACATGGCCCAGAGGCAGCTCAGACTGCTACACGGGAGCAAAGGGCAAAAGGAGCCAAAGCAGGAAGGGGGCAGGGCCAAAGTCTGAGGAGAGCAATCGAAGGACCAAAGAATGCACAGCAGACTTATTACAAGCCAGGCACAATCCTAAGCACCTTATAGATGTGACCTTCTTAGGAACAGCAGAACCATGAGGCTGAGGAATATAATCACACACACACTCCAGTACAATATAAATAGTGCAGGAAGTGTGTTTTCCGCTACGCCCGTGAGCCCTCACAATAGCACGAGCATAGCATAAGGTGTTTTCCCCTGTTTGAATGGTGACTGCCAATCAGTGTGTTTCTTCAACTACAGACTTTCCTTCTGCCATCATTCCATGTCGTGGGGAACAATCTGAGCCGCGATAGTTGGTCCAAGGTAAGCACGTGAAAGTTCAGGGGTGTCACAAACAGGCCAGAAGGGAGGGTAGCACTTCGGGCGAACGGTGCACGGGCTGGGACTGGAGGGCAACTGGCAGCCAGTAGGAAAGCCGGCATCACGAGGGCATCACAAGGGCATCATGAGCAAACACAGTGGCACCATCAGAGAAGAGGCTGTATGTAGCAGAGGCCCAGCACAACCTCAAAGGGTCTGAAGGAAGCGCGGAGAGCAGCTGCCAAGGCCCAATGCTGGGAATACAGCCCCGCAGGGACCTGGCTATATATAACGGCTTTGGAGCACAGATTCCGTTAGCACTCGTTTCCTGGAACTCACCCAAGCTAAGCGAGGTGTGCCAGAGTGCCTCCCCACCCCCATACTCCCAAGCAAAGAACTAGGGAAGGTGTAGGGACAGGTGGGTAAGGCCTGATTACTACCTTGCTCCGGGATAGGACCAAGCTTTCCACAGGCTCCTGGTCAAACACCTGTAGCTCCTCGATCAGGTGGACCCAGGGCCCCAGGCTCACAGCCTTAAGCAGCCAGCCGTCTCCTGTGGGGGTTGGGGGAGGACAGGCGTAAATGCGAGGGCATGGGGCCCCTTGGGCATCTCTAGATCTCCTTGCCCCACACAGGCCTTCACCCAGCCTCTAGCCGTCATACCCATATACCTACATGCCTACCTGTGCCAATGAAGAGCACTGTATAGGTGGCTCCATCAAGCCCTGTAACCCGGTCAGCCACCAGGTGGGTGAAGTTAGTGTCCTTCTTCACAAGCAAGGGCCGGCTCCACCGAGGCCCTACTTGCTCCTCCATCAGTGGGTGTTTCTTGATGAAGTTGAGGGTGTTATCAGGCAGTTCCAGAGAACTGGTATAGCCATGGCGTCGGTGCCAGTTGTTGATGCACTAGGGAGGGGTGAAGGGGGGAGAGCTGTCAGCATGTGGGAATGGTACCACGGCTAAGGGCAGGAGCCCGTCCCTGCCCAGGAGGACTCACCGAGCCAGGCCGTGGGCTGGGTACTGGGTCAGTATAGCGGCCCCACTTCTGGGCTTGCTCACGGTACTCCTTGTAGGGACCCTCGAATACCCGCTGGATCTCTTCCAACTGGTACTCGCAGACTGCTGACAGGTCCACATCGCCCCTGTGAGGGAGGGACCCCAAGTCAGGCGTGGTGCCCACTTTACCCCAGCTCGTGGCAAGTAGCGGGAAGGCAGGGCCCAGCACAAAGCAGTTGCGGGCGTGTGCAATGTGAACGTCAGCTCTAACATACTACTGGGGGCAGGGCACTGTGCATCTCCCCCAAGGAGGCTTTGAAAAGGGACAGATGCCCAACATCTTCCTTGGCTTCCGGTCAACTGACTACTTGGACTTTACCCAGAAGCCTGCACCCATCAACCATCCCTAACTCACAAAGCTCCTCCTCCCCATCCCCAAGGATTCTCAGCCAACTCACCATCGTGCACGAAAAACCCCAAAGAAGGTGGTGTTGTGCCAAGAGGCGTCCTGCAGGGTGTGCAGGGCCTGCAGTTGGTTGAAGTAGAGCTGCCAGTCGGGGGCAGAGCACACCAGCCTCGCCTTCAGGAACGTGGTCCACTTCCTCTGCAGCGTCCGTGCGCCCCCCATGTCGCCCTGGCAGATGGCAAGGGGACACTGCCAGTCAGTCCTGCCAAGCCGGCAGGGCTCCCAGGGCTCACCACTGCAGGACTCCGTACCTTGCAGACTCGGGCTACCCGAGCCACCACCTGTTCCGCGTAGCAGTCATACTCCACTGCCCGCTCGCTGAAGAAGAAGTAGACCTTGTCGTCGTCCCCTGTGAAGCTGCCCACGCTCTCCGGTATGTAGGCAGAGCCTACAAAATGAGGTTCTACAGGAAAGAGAGGAGGGTTAGTGGGGGAGGGAGGTCCTGGGGCCCTTGCAGGGCTCCCCCCCACCACCAGTGGCTCCCTACCCTGTCCCTGTCCCCACGCAGGCTCCTCCGGGCTCACCGTTAAGCCAGAAGGCCAGGTATTCTGTCTTCATGGGGTGGTGAGGCCCCATGTTGCGCAGGATAACAGGCTCTGTACCTAGGAAGTTGTTGAGCGTGGCCGAGTACAGCTCACCATCTGTGGGAGCCAGGTAGACCAGAGGTGACATGAAGACACATTCGGGCCACACGGCCCCAAAGTGAGAACAAGTTCTGGGGGACTACCCCATCCTGCAGCAGGGACAGCCACTCACCCACAAGGAGGCCGGTGTGGCCCTTAGCTGGGTCATAGGGACATTTCCCCTTCCCATCCTCAAACTCTCCACGCTCCAAAGTGAAGGTAAGCATGTCCTAGAGGCAAGGAAGAGACGATGAGGATGAGACGCAGCAGAAGTGCCCGGGAGGGAGTCCAGAGAAGGGCAAGGAGGGGGCCTGAGGGGAGAAAACAGCACTCACGATGTAGGCGCACTTGGGCTGGAAGGCGTAGGTCCCACAGACGTACAGGTGGGACGTGTTGTAGGGCTGCAGGAAGCGGATGAAGTTGAAACACTCCGTCTGGGGAGAGAAAGGCATCCAGTTAAAGCAGGAGGACCTGGGACTCCGGACGCCAAGGACAGGTCTGGGACCAAAGGAGAGGGTGGGGGTGGGGGAGTCAGCATGCGCCACGAGGCCTGGCCAGTACCGGGGGCTCTGGCCCTCCTGGCAGTACCCTGAGCACCCACCTGGTTACTCTTCCCTTTCTGGATACACTCGGCCTTCTTCTCAGCTGGTGCCTCCCACGAGATCTAGGAAGAGGAGGGGGCACATCGACATTCCAAGTACACACTGAGCATGCCTGTGGCAGTCACGTGGGGACACCAAGTGAGGGTACACAGTCCCCATTCTTTGGGAGTTTATTTTAACAGAGGACGGAAGCCCCGATCCGCCCCCAAAGCTGCAGGTGAAGGAGAGCAGCATGCCCACTCTGCCCGGAGGGTGGACCTGGAGACTGAGCAAGAAGTCCACAGGGGAGAACAGGCTTGGGGGGACAGCTTGATCAAGCAAAGGCCCTTTGGGCCCTGCACTCTCAAGGCGCCCGTGTGCCTCCCGCTCCCCACCCCCCCGCCTCTTACCGCTCCTTGCAGCTCCAGAGCCTCCACGCTGAAGGCAAACAGGGCCTCTCGGGCCCCCACGTAGAGAAGCCCTGTCTGCTCAGTCAGGGTCAACGTCAGGAAGTCCTGGATGCCCGTTTGGGAGAACCGCCGCACTACCGTGGCCAACTCTGCAGAGACAAGGGGTTAGTGAGCAGGGTGGTGAATGGGTAGGCCTTCTTGGGACTCCGGGCACCTCCTCCCTCCCCAGGATTACCCTTCCTCTATACAGTGGTCTCCTGGGCCTAATCACCCCTGTTCCCCACATTGCAGCCAGAACACCCCACAAGCAAATGCCAGCCAAGCACCCTGACTAGCAATAAAGGGTCTTCTCTAATAGCCATTTGGCTCTGACAGCTCCACCCAAGCCTCCCTGGCCTCTCCCAGCCTGGGAGGAGGCAAATCTGGGCTGTTGAGGAGGAAGGAAGGATATCTCAGCCACAGCTTCCGGCCAGAGGAAGCCATCAGACTGATGGCCCTCACTCTCAGGGTCAGCAGCACCTCTGGCTGCAGAGCTGGGCTCTTCCCACTCCCAGCGTCCTCTGCTACTGCTTCCTTTTTTACTGCCTGCTGCCCACATCAGGATCTGGCCAGGCCCCGGCCCCTGATCCGTAAAGCCGTAGGTACAAAAGTCATAATCGCTCCTTGCCTTCGGAAACTCTTCACTCC
Organism: Hyaena hyaena; assembly: GCF_003009895.1. NCBI lineage: Eukaryota > Metazoa > Chordata > Mammalia > Carnivora > Hyaenidae > Hyaena > Hyaena hyaena. The sequence continues at coordinate 2,823,570 of NW_024080698.1, forward strand.
AGCAGGACCCAAATCCAGGCTGCCAGAAATATGAGCGCAGCTGGCCGCTGGGACAAGCAGGGATGACAGGAAGACTGAGTCGGGGCTAGGAGGCCAGGCCAGGATGGTCAGAGGAACCCAGAAGCTGGGAACCAGAGACAGCACTGAAGCCTCGGGGCTGGGAAGCCTTGCTGTCATTCACTGTGCCAAGCACTACAACATTGATATAGTCACAGGATTCCTACGTCAACCCCCAAAATAGCTGCTGACCTGTCCTCAGGGTCCCCCTAAACCAACCTTAGTCTTTTGAACCAGACACAAGGCTGGCAAGGGAGGGCTTCATTAGCACCCGAGTGGAGCCTGTGGGAGGTGAGCTCATCCCAGGTCCCCAGAGCACACTGATGATACAAACACCTGACATCACCTCTTAATACAGGTGTGTGCGCGCAAAGGACTGTCAAGTCCGCTGGCCCCCCAAACGAGCACATGCATAAACACATCCAGGGCCACCAGAGGGCACAAGTGTCAGGGCAGCAGAGGGGGTCTATTAGGGTTGATAAGGGGGTTCTTGGGGGCAGAGAGCTAGGAAGACTTTGGGGAGGGGGAGGTGATACTCTTTGCGTTATGCTTATCCTGTCTCAGTTTTGTCTCTATGGGCTCTCCGTGCAAGCGCTAGTTCCAGAAGTAAGGCATGGTCTCTCATCGTTGCATAACATAAGCTAACTGTCTGAAGGAGAGATATCCCAGGACTACCAGTTCTGGGTCCATGGGGTCACTCCCTCACATTTCTTAGAAAGCTTTGTCGGATACATCGATGGGCTTTCAGCCTGGTAACAGAATAAAGCTGGTATGATCTAGAAGCAATTGCTCTTCTCCCCCAGTAGGCCCTCCTGGCCTTCCCTCCCCACATTGGTCTTCCTCAGGATTTGAGTCACTCACCCCCAGAAGATACCGTCTTCCGGGGCACCAGGTTCCACCACACCTCAGCCCCAATGCCCAGGCCCCACAGCCCCACTGCCAGCAGCCAGACAGCCCAGTGTGGGGCCATGGCAAACGCCCTGGCTCTAAGCTCCAGGCCAGCTGCCCTGCTGGGGAAAAGAAAGGGTCAGAATCATAGCCAGAGAAAACAGACCGGAAGGGGGCCCACACAGCCCGCCGGGAGGCACTGACAGGGCAGACGACCTGATCAGGCCTCCCCAGGAGCCCCCTGGATTCCCCCCTTGCCCAGTCCTTGGAGCAAAGACCTAGTCTCCTCCCACACCTGGCCCCAGCGCCCACAGCCTCCAAAGGAGCTGGGGTCCCCCGGAGGGGAGGAGAGGAGCTGAGTCAGCTGGAGGAGTGGACACTCCAAGAAACCTTTTCTGGCCTCCAGGCCCTCACCCACTCCCTCTCAACAGGAAGTTGTTTGAGAAAATAAAAGGGGGCTCCCCTCCCCCACACTCAGGCCTGACAGATTTGAGGATTTCTTAAAATAACCCCTGGAAGCAGGACCTGCCCCCACTGGGGCTCCAGCCAGCCCCAAGATCTACTTCTGGCACGCAAACCCCTTGGCAGGGTGAAGGGGCATACGGTGTGTGGGCGGTGGCAGAAGCCCCTCAAGGAGGAGGGCTTCATGCAGCAGGAGTACGGGGGGATCCCAGCCCCAGCCTCTCCCCGCCCCCCGCGCAGACAATAGCCAGGCAGAGCCCCAAACACCGGTTCCACATCAGCACGGCCGAAGTGGGGCCGGGAGCCGAAGGGGCCCAGCTTCCCGAGGCCCCTTTGTTGCCCAAGAAGGGAGGCAGGAAGTGGGTGGGATGGGCGTGGAAATGACCCGGGCCTTATCCTGTTCCTCGCACAGCCTCCTAGGAGACACTAGCCCCCGGGCTGAGGGGCGGCGGGACAACAGAGCCGGCTCCAGTCTAATCAGGGATCTCCCCGCGACGCTCTCAGGCGGAGGGGGGGGGGAGGCGAGGGGCGGTGGGGAGCGCAAGAGGGGTTCCTCTCAGACCGCGGGGGACACCGGGTGCAGGAACGGCGCCTGCTGCGCTCCCCCAGGGTCTGACGAACGTTCCCAACTCACGGATTGCACCCCCGGGACCCCAGCCTGGGCAAGCCATCTGGATTAATTGCCACTGCCCCAGCCCCCCGGTGCCAGGCACAGAGACACAGAAGCTGGGGACCTGCTCACCCCAAAACAAAGGGTACCCGCCAAGACCTCGTCCTTGATCACCACCACCGCTCCCCCCACCCAGGGTTCTCCCCTCCCCCAGCTCCCGGGATTTGAATGCAAACAAAGCGGCGGCGCTGGGAGCGTGGCGAGCCCGGCCTGCGGACGCCCCCTGTCGGCCCAGTATCCCATCACTGGAAGGGCGGTGGGGCTGGGGATACATTCACCCCTCCCTCCTCCGTCGCCCCCAACACACCCCCAGTCTTCCCTCTGCCCCTCACCCTAGGCCGGGGGCAGACGCCGCGGCGCGCTCGGAGAATCGGCCAGCGCAGTGGTGCCCCCACCCCCAGCTCCTCCCCGGGCGCGTTAGCAGGGGCAGCCGGCTGGGTGGGGGCTGGAGGAGCGCGGGGCCCAGGCAGAGCGCCCCCAACCCTCGCCCACCCGAAGCACGGGTGGCACGAACAGCGCTTCCGCGGCTGCAGGGTGAGCGCTCCTGCCAGGGATTGTGTGGCCCGGCTCGGGTCGGGAGCTTAGCTTTCCAGGACAACCCGCCTCCCCAGCGGAGCAGCGGGCGGGCGGGGGGCCGCGGCAGGGAAATCCGATCCCACAACATCGGCCTCAGTCCAAGCCCGCCCCAAACTTTCCGTCGGGGGTGGAGGAGCAGGGGGCAGTCCGGGGGCCTGGAGAGGATCCTGGCGGCCGACCCGACAGCAAGGGGGACCCCCGCTTCCCTTGGCCCCGCTCCCCCTGATCAGTCCGCGCCTCCGGACGCTATGGCTGCGGGCACTGTTCGCCCGGCTCGCGAGCCCCCGCCAGGCAGCCCGCGGGGAGCGCAGGAAGGATCTCAGACGGACAGCTGTCTCCGCTGCTACCCCTCCCTGCGCCCCGAGACTCTGTCCCTCGCGCGTGCGGCGGCCCCTGACCGAGTAGGGGGACAAAGCGGCGGCCCCAGAGCCCTGGCGCTCCCGCCCCGCGCTACCCTGGCCTCACTCACCTCTTCTTCGCGGCTTGAATCCCTGGGCGCCGCCCTCGCGTTCGGCTCAGATCACGGTCCGCCCCTACCCGCGCGCCACCGCCCGCCTGCGCGCGCCCGCCCGCCCGCCCTCCTCCGCTGTCCCCTCTGCCACCGCCCCTCGGTCCCGGCTCGGCTCGGCGCCCCTGGGTTCGGGCTCCCCGCGCCACCGCGCCGGGCGCCGGCTCTTTCTCCAGCGCTGCCGCCGCTCTCCGCCCCCTCCCCCCTGACGTCAGGCGGCGGGGGGGGTGTCGAGCGGAGGCCGGGGGCGGGACGCGAAGGCCGGCCCCGGAGGGGGCTGCGACCCGCCGCGACCTGCCGGCACCCCCAGTTCCCCGCCTGCGGGCTCCGACCCCCGACCCTCCCCGCGCCCCGCCGCCCCGCGCCTCGGAGTGGCGGTCTGCGCCACCGCGCCGGGAGGTGGGGCGGGGGAGGAACTCTCATTGCCTTGGGGGGGATCGGACTCACCTCGTCTTTCTGAAGTGTACCCTAAGGCGAACCTCGGACAGGGCGCCCGGGTTCAGATATGGAGCTGAAGGCTCCCCACGCTGCAGTTACAGGAACGAACGCGAGCAAGCCACCTCGGAGCGAGTATCCGAGTGAGGGGTGCAGGGGAAACCGAGGCTCCTCTTCTGGGCGGACCAAAGTGGTCTCTCTTTTGGCCCCCAATTCCGCTTCGTTTCTTGGTCCCAAGGCCCACTGGCCCCCGCGGTCAGACTGGAACAGGTCTTACCAGCCAGGAAGACTCACTGATCTGCGGAGAGTCTGCCCCTTGTTTTCCATGCCCCACACAGAGGGACAGCAGCGCCCTTGCCCAGCTCCCTGTGAAGACAACTCCACTCCTGTTGCACAGAGCTTACCCCCAAGAAATGACTCCTTCTGTTGCCACTGGATGGCTGAATAAAAAGTGACATGAGCACTGATGTTCAGATGAAAGAGGCTGAGGGGAGCCGCGCTGGAGAACCACCCCCTTTAGAATCGCCTCGCCTGCCTCTGTCCTCAGAGGCTCCTAGAAGTCACTTGTAGCTCTGGCCTCCGTGCTGGGGTGGACCTTGCCAGCTGGTCCTCGGAGCCGGGCAGGTGGACAAACTCCAGGGAGGCCGGCCCACCGTCACCCAAACACAGATGCCTCCTCTTGGCTAAGGGCAAATGACAGAGGTAAAGAGACTGGAGCCCCAAGGCTCTGGTGGTAACTTTAAGCGGGTCCAGTCCTGGAGGGGAGGTACACTGGAGGGCCCCGTCAGCAGATCTGGATTATAAATCAGTCCCGACAGGAGCTTTTGTTCTGAGTTAAAACTTGGCATCTGAAAGTGGAGACCAGAAGAGTAGTGGAGATAATTGGGAAAAGCAGCCCAGTTTGTTTTCAGTAACAATCGGGTCTTTGCTGGTACACATAAAGGCCCCTTCTCCTGCACTGGCCAAAGCCACATTTCCCAGCCCCTTTCCACCAGAAAAAAAGCTGTGATTTTGGAGATGGCTGGAGATAGAGCGCAAGCCAGTTAACAATTTAGCATGGGGTGGGCAGGGAAGGCTCTGGGCTTCAGCCTGCAGGGAGGATGATGGGTAGGTCTCCTCATCCAGGTTAGATCCTGGGTCTATTTGTAAGTGGAGGTAAACTGATATGCAAATACACCTTACATTTGTTCTGGACTTTTAAGACTGCAATCTGCCTTCACATACATTTCCTCACATCACCCTCATGGCCAGTCTTTAAAAGATAGGTATTGTTTCTCTGATTGTATAGATAAAATGAGTCTTAGAAGGGTTAAGCAACCTGCTTGAAGTCTTGAAGATAATTAGCAAGGTCAGAATGTTAAATCAGGTCTCGGGATTCCCAATTCTGTTTTTGCCACCAAGTCAGAGTGTGTCCTGACAACTTTTAAGCCCCAGTGTATTCCCTGCTGTTTTTCCTCACCTCCACTTCCACCCCCACCAGGCGGAGACTTGAGCTCCTGGCTCCACCTGCAAAATGGCCCCAGTGGAAAGTTTCAAAAGGTGGTTTGGTTTCACTGGCAGGGACAGTCTTCTGTGCCTTGTGGCAGGCTTTTCTGTTCCTGCTAACAGACTCCCGGAGTCCTTCCCTCCCAAATGCTCCTCAAAGATAAAGCTGCAGCTCCCCCGCTCCCGTTTTCTACCTTCACTCATTTCCTGCTGTGTTCTGTTCATTTCCAGCACTGGCCTTTTCTGTGGGTGGGTGGGCAGAGGATAAAGTTTCCTGCATGACTACTTGCTCATGATTCATACTTTTTAATAAAAGCACAACTGGTCAAAAATGAGGATTCCTGGGTTTTAAATTAAGAAAAAAAAGTACATTAAAAAAAAGAAAAGGCTCCTGTACCCATCATGTCTCCCTAAGGGCCTGTCTGGCATGTTCTTTTTTAAGGAGCCCACCCTTCAGGCCTTAGTCCTTGAGAGACTGTCCTGCTCACCTGCTTGTGGCCACGTCAAGGAAAGGCACAGATAGGCTAAATGCCAGCTCGGCTCAGGCCAGTTCCTACAGATGGGCCCAGGAATCTTTTTTTTTAAGTTTCACTTGTATTTATTTTGAGAGAGCGTGAGCAAGGGAGGGACAGAGGGAGGGAAAAGAGAATCCCAAGCAGGCTCCGTACTGCCAGTGCAGACCCTGACCTGGGGCTTGAACCCAGGAACTGTGAGATCATGACTTGAGCTAAAGTTAGGCGCTTAACTGACTGAGCCACCCAGGCGCCCAGGGGTCTTATCTGAACAGTAAGCCCCCCCTCTTTCCTCCACATGTTGGTCATGTGCCATGGTGTCCCTCATTTGAGCTCTTTACTCCTGGCTGTCATGAGGCAGCTTTTGAATGGGAATGGAGCTCAGGGTTCACACGGGGGTTCTTCAGTCATCACTGCCTGGCCAACTTCCAAACGATCCAGGAGCTGTTGTCATCCCACAGAGGGGGAAATGAGAAAGCCTGGGTCAGCTACCCTTTAGGGATCTTTCTGAGGGCTTGGGGACCGAGGTGAGTGGGGACATAGGAAAAAGACTTCCTCTTTCTACTTCCTCCTAAAGGAGATTTATCAAAGCTGTCCACCTGGGAAGCCTTTCCCTTCCCAGCCCCTCCCTGCCACCATCACGAAGAGGAAGCAGGAAAACATCCGTCATCACAGCCCCGGACGCTGCTTTTCCAGTGGCTTCAATCAGGATATCCTTCAGCCTTTTCCCAGGGGCTTAGGGATCTGGAAAGGGCAAGTGGTGAAGTTTGCCAGCATCACTGTGGAATTCTTGGCCTAGAGGAGACTGAGTCTCAAACTGGTCCCACACCAGGTTGAGAAGATGTGGTCAGCTCCCAGCCAGTTCCCGAGAGGGCCCGTTACATGTCCCAGGGGATATCGGACGCCCTTGGGTGACCTCGAAGTGCACCCCTCTGCTCAGGTTACAGCTAGGTCTCCAGAGGAATTGAGTAGTCACCAACACCTCCTTTCTCCTTGGTATCTATTTCCCTCTTGGGGATGAGTGTGTTTGGGGGAGCAGGGGAGGAGGGATCAGTGCACACGAACCAGGACTGCAGAGAAGGGCTCCAGGTGTCTATGCTGATGGACAGCACCATCTCTTTCTCAGAGCCACGCAGAGGCAGCTTCGAGAACTGGAAACTCCCCTGTTCAGCTTCTCGGGCCTCCCTACTCCCTCTCTGCCCTTGGCAGTGGGAACAAAGAGGGGAAATTTCAAAGGTGATTTCCAGGTTTCCAGAGTAAACTGAAGAGCTCAGGATTAACTGTCAGGATGTGCAGTGTCAGAAGCAGGGGCAGCCCTGAGGGAGGTGAAGGAGGCTGGCTCACCAGAGCCTTCGCTCTTTTATCAGAGGATCTCGGGCCTACCTGATGCCGCTGGGGCCTCAGTGGTGCTCCGGCCAGGAGGGCCTGTGATGTGGCCAGGAACAGAAACCAGAACTCTGTCGAGTCACCCTGGGCATCCAAGTCACCCTGGCGAGGACTTCTTCCACCTCTTACTTGGCAAAGGGAGATGACCCGGCACTCTGCTGCATTCTCATGCCCTCTGAATTATAGATGCCCCCAGCTCCCAGCATTCTGGGGACCCAGCAAGGGAGGCAGCTGTGTCTAAAGAAGGCCCAGGAAGCGACGGGCTACTCTTCAGGTCTGCAAATTGAGCCACTTGGCCCGAAGGTCCTTTATTTTGGGGGGGGTCTTTCTCCTAGTTAGCCTGCCTTACCCTGACCCCTGTGGCATGAAAGATCAAAGGAGAGGGGCACATAAACCGAGGAAGTCATAAGCACCAGCCACGGTGAAGCTCCACTGGCAGACACTCGGGTTGAGCTGAGGAGTGGGCACAGGCCAGCCGTGCACAGGCCATCCTCTGCTACTTTCACCTTTTATGGCCCTTGCAAAACCCGCTTCCAACCCAGAGTCAGGAAGAGCCTGAGACTAAAATGGGTTCTCAGGGTTGGAGTAGACAGAGAATGGGGATACCCAGGGATCACCCGGCAGTGGGGGAGGGGCACAGGGCCCACTTACTTCTCAAGGGGGTCAGGTCAAAGACATCCAGCACTTCACTAAGAATCAGGGCCCACAAAACCGATCTTGGGTAAAGCTGAGGGAAAGCACTAGCAGTATCCAGAACTGTCTTTTGGTTCTGCTGCCCCCCACCCCAACTCCTAAGTCTGGGGAGTTGATTTCCGAACTCAACAATAAACTGAATTAAGTGTAATTACTGCCCTGACCCGCCATTTCACTCCGTGTATCCTCCCCAGCAAATGGGGGTGGGGTTGACCCAGACTGGGTCCAAACAAATGTTCCCCATCCCTGCTCCCTGGGTTTCTGACAGTTCTTGGGGCCACAGGAATAACTGCTCCTCCCTCAGGATTTACAAACAGCCTTCTGGGGCAGGGGGCGGGGCCTAAGAACACCCAGTCACATGACTGTCTGAGGTGGGAACTCAGCGGAGCAAAGCAGAGTTGTCAGGAAACTGGACACTGGGCATGAACCCTCAGGACAGGGATTGAAGGAAATCTTCTAAACCACCAACGCTGAAATAAGACTTTAGTGTGCACAAAGAAAGCTCACATTCGCCGGAGAGAGGAAGGAGGGTGGGGAGGGCCCAGGAGGCCCTGGGAAACAGGAGTGTGGAGACAAAGGCCTTGGGGCAGAGGAGATGGCTGGGAGGGAAGGAGAAGGAGGGGGGGGCCAGGCAGGGAGAGGCCATATCCGTTGCCTGGTGGGGGTCAGGGGCCTGTGGAGGCAGGCTCTTGCTTCATCACACTGGTCCTCCTCTCGCCTCTGTTCTTAGCTTCCTCCTGTTCCCTGATCCCTGTTCGCTTCCTGCCAGAGCCAAGAGCCTGGGGCCAGCCCTGCCCTGATCCTTTAGTCTTTCCAGGGGCTGAAGTACTGGGCCTGTGACAAGGAGAAAAACACAGTGTGATGGCCGTGGCCCAGGTGGTAGCCACTGTCCCGCTCCCGCTCCCAGACTCTCCAGCATCAACATCCACTTCAGGCTCCTCGTGCCAGGTGCTGAACTGCAAGAGTCCTGTGGCTCCCAGTCCAAGAGAGGACACGGCAGGTCAACAGGCCACTTCACCACAGCACGTGAGTGCTCTGTCTGGGTTCCCTCTACTCATGGCTCAAAGGCCCAGGACAGTGTGAAAGGAAGGGGGGCCAGCCCTCTGACTCGGCCAGGCCACGAATCACTTCTTCTTTTCATGACAAACAGGCTTTTCCCCACCAGAGACTAGTATGATCTAGTTCCTTGGGGATTGAGGGTGAGGTTGGCTCTCCACAGCTTTCTCAGAGACTTGTGAAATCTGAGACCCAAGCCACAGCCTGTGGCCAATGTGTCAGACCCAAGTCAGAGGTTACGGGAGGAAGGACAAGCAGAGAGAAGTCAGAAAACAGGCAAGTTGGGAGCCCAGGAGCATTGGGAAGATGGGTGGAGAAATTCTCACCAGACCCAGCCTGTCTCCATCAAGGGCTGGGGGCTAGGGGAGGGAAGAGCCCCTGAGCCAGCCGGTGCTGCCTGTCAGAGGGACAGAGGCCAGAAGAGAGGCTACCAGAGCAGGGCTTGGGCTGTGCTTAAGTGTGCAGGCTCGGGAGTCAGGCTGGATCTGTGCCCTGGTTCTGACATTTACATGCTGCCTGCCTGATGAGGCAAGCTATAACCTCTCAGTGACTCTGGTGAGCTTGTTCATCTGCAAAATGGGACCATAACAATACCTCTGTCTCATGGGGGCTATCTAGACTCCTAGAGAAAAGGGTCTTAGTTCAATAAGTATTACCTATGAGTATTAGTACGTAGAGAGCTGGGGAAAATCAGGAGTGGAGGTTCTTGCTTCAGAAATTGGAGGGACCAGGGCAGACTGAGACGGTCCCTCCCAATAGAGTAGGAGGCCAGCCTCAGGCTTGCAGGACAAGTGGGCAGAGGGTAGACAGAGGTGCCCCTTCCTGGGCCTACTCACTGCTACTCCTCGCCCAGGCTCTATGCTCTTTAGGGTGAAGTTTTTCTTTGCATTTGCCCAGAAGTTGGGCTCTCTGTTTCTCCCTCACTACCCCCCCCACACTGGGCATTTGATTTTCTCTCTTTTTTTTTAAAAGTATATATATTTCTTTTGAGAGAAAGAGAGTGTGTGTGCGCACGCACATACACAAGTTGGGGAAGAGGCAGAGAAAGAGGGAGAGGGAAAGAGAATCCCAAGCAGGCTCCTCTTCAATGTCAGCTCAGAGCCTGCCTCAGGGCTCAGAAACCAGAACTGTGGAGATCTGACCTGAGCCGAAATCAAGAGGCCCCATGCTTAACCACTTAACCAACTGAGCCACCCAGGCGCCCCAGGACATTTGATTCTTTTTTTTTTTTTTTTTTTTTTTAATTTTTTTTTTTTTTTTTTTTTTTTTTAAATTTTTTTTAATTTTTATTTCTAGGAGAGAGAGAGAGAGAGAGAGACAGCATGAGCAGGGGAGGGTCAGAGAGAGAGGGAGACACAGAATCTGAAGCAGGATCCAGGCTCTGAGCTGGCTGTCAGCACAGAGCCCGACGCGGGGCTCGAACCCACAAACTGCGAGATCATGACCTAAGCGAAAGTCGGACGCTTAACCGACTAAGCCACCCAGGCGCCCCCCAGGACATTTGATTCTTGATAAGAATGATGAAGGTCCTCCAAGGCGGCTCCAACCCCCAGGCTGCCTTCTCCACCCATTTGCCAGTCAGGAGCTCAGGAGCTGCAGCGGGGGTGGACATGCTGCTGGCTCTGGGCAGCCCACCTGACCACTTCTTTCCCCTCCTAAGCTGGGGGTTGGAGGGGGCACCACCTGGGGTTGGCAGTGGGCCAGGAGCTCCTGCCAGCGGATGTAGGTCTGGGCTGCCAGGTCCTTGAGTCTGGTCCAGTGCATGGCCTGGGGGCTCTCCCGGATATGGGTGCTGATGTGGCGGTCCAACTGCATGCACAGCAGCTGCAGCTCTCCCTGCAGGGGTGGGGTATGCATGGGGGAGGGTGTAGCATGGGCCAGGCCCATCCATAGTAGGGAAGGAGGGACAATGAAGTCAGAGAAAGGGAGGGAGAGATTATTTTTGAAATATATATTTTAAGTTTATTTACTTACTTTTGAGAGGGAGAGAGAGTGAGGGAGGGGCAGAGAGAGGAAAAGAATCCTAAGCAGCCTTCCATACTCAGCAAGGAGCCTGATGCGGCGCTTGATCTCATGACAATGGGATCACGACCATGAGATGACCATGAGATCATGACCTGAGCAGATATCAAGAGCCAGATACTGAACCCACTGAGCCACCCAGGCACTCCGAGGGGGAAAGATCTGAATGACTGCTCAGAAGTTGGGCAGGAAGGGGAGGAGAGGAACAGCTGCTGGGGGCTTGGGTCAGTATCCCTTAGGATTGCCCCGTGGGACACTGGGAGAAGGCAGGCACCTGGCTCCCCTGGCCCTCTTCTTTCTCAGCCTCCCACTCCTTGCAGCTCCTGACAGTGGGCTGGCCTCCATCTCGGCCTCTTGGGTAACTTACCCATTGGTCTGGAGTAATGTCCTGGCAGCTGACCACCACCCCGGCCAGTGTCAGAAGGCTGTGGCACAGGTAGCAGACCTGGAAAGAACAGAGAGAGACAGGCTTCCCTAACTCCATCCCCTCCAGACTCCTGTTCCCAGGCCCAGTGGCCAAGGTTAGGGACTCAGCCCACCACTGGGCTTCCAGTGAGTTTCCAAGGAGGTGTCTTTAAGAAGGGCTATAGACCCACTCACTCAGAGCTCTTTCTCTGATGAATGACTGTCCTCCCTTCATTCAGAAGAAGAAATCTAATCTCTGCCGTCCCGAAACCCCTACGGCCAGTCAGCCTTGTCCTGGGGTCCTGGCATACTGGGGACCTGTCCACTCTGACCTCTGCCTGGGATCTGTGGCCCTGCTCCGTTCCCTGAGGCACCCACCCACGCCAGGTGCCACCATTCGCTATGTGGAGACATGGCCCCTGGGTGTCCAGCTTGCCCCTTGGCAGGACAACACTTGCACAGACAGATGTGCAGCCTTCTATGGACAGTGAAACCACGTTGACCCGAGGAGGCAGGCGAAATGAGGAGAGGCAGATGGGAGACAGCTTTGGTTAAGCATCTACACACCTTATCCTCCAACTCATACCCTTACTTTTGCCCCCTGGACACTCAGGGTTGGAGGGGGGAGCAATGTGCAATGAGGACAAAGACCAATTGCATCAGATCAGGGAATGGTTTGATCCCTGGATGCCCTTGGACTCCTTTGCTGCCCATTCATTTACGGGACATTCACCTGCTGTGCAGACCAAGTGAGGCACAGGGAGGACCCTCAAAGACAGGCGTGGCTTCTGAGTAAAACAGCCTGCTCTTGGCACTCTGAACTCCTGTCTGAGGGCAACCCCTTCTCCACTCAGAGGTGCCTGTTGCCTTGTCCCCTTCAGACTCCTATGTCTAAGATAGGGAGGGTGGCAGGAAACAACCCCACTGTTGTGCCTGTGGCTGATAACTAACTGAGGCTGAGCTGGGATGGGAGAGGCGGGCTCCAGAGATGGGCAGCAGGGCTTAAGCACGGTGATAACAGGGCTAGAGCTCAGAACCAGCCCAAGACCCCCCGGGCCCCCACTTTCCCTCTCTATACCATCCTCCTCTCTTAGAGTATCTGGAGGTGCCCCAGAAACAGCAGCAGCCACTCTGCACAGATCCAGGAGCCTTCTTAGGGCAGAGGCCAGAACCACTTTTGAGGGCACCATGGTACCACGGAGTACCGTCTTGTTGAACTCAAATACTACACTGCAAAATCCCAAGAAGGGAAGCCACCTACCCCTCCCCTGTAGCGTCTAATGTGCCCGGGGCCCAGCCTGTTCTTCAGCACGACAGCTGAGGCTCACAGGTTGGGCGACACCATACAATGCAGGCAGGGAAAAGACACAGTGGGGAAAGCCAAGGGGACCCCCAGTGTGCCTTCCGGGCAGTGCTGCCCCAGGTTGGGCAAGATCCAGTTTCTAAGCCAGCTGCTCCTGTCAGATCCTGCAGCTGTCTGTGCCTGAATCCCCCAGCTGGGCTGGCTTGTCAGTGAGCTTGCCTGCAAGCCGGGTGCTTCCCACAGGCTCCCCTTCCCCAGCCTGTCCTGGTCTTAAGGAGTTTCCACAGCTTTCAGAACATTCAGAACTCTTTCTAACTACTCAGCCTTGGCAAAAAAGCTCATGCCGCCCCCACTGCCCCCATAAAGCAGACGCAGGCCTGTGTGCCAGACACTGTACCTTGGCTAAAACACAGCCACAAACACTTAGACATTAGAAAAAGATACTTCAGAGGCACCCAGGTGGCTCAGTTGGTTAAGCATCTGACTGAGGCTCAGGTCATGATCTCACAGTTTGTGGGTCCCAGCCCCACGGTCGAGCTCTGTGCTGACAGCTCAGAGCCTGGAGCCTGGTTTCCATTCTGCGTCTCCCTCCCTCTGTGGCCCTCCCTCACTCATGCTGTCTCTCCCTCACTCTCAAAAATAAACAAACATAAAAGAAAAGGATACTTCAGGAAGGCAATCATTTGGTCAACAAATAATAAATCTTAGCTTCCCCATGGATCAAAAGGAGAAAGTGTCCTTCTAGGTTTTCTTGGTGGGGGAGGGGTGCTATGCAGCTCAGAAGGCTTCAGGGAGGAAGTGACTAAGCTAGGAGAGGCCTCAAAGGAACAGCAGGATCTGAGGTGAAGATGGCCCTGCAGGGGTGGTGGCTGGGCTAAGATGACAAAACCAGACAGATCCTAGGGCTGATGCAAGAAACAGAGGCAGGATACACTGGGGGACTGATCACCAGGTGGCTGGCTGGGCTGGAGTGGGGGGACAGAGGGGACATCCTGAGGATAGGGCTGGGCCCAGAGAGCCTGGACAATGAGCAGTAAAGGCCATTCAAAGCTCTTGAGCAGGGAGGTTAGGCTGTGGGGAACAGACTGCCCCCAATTCCACCAGGGAAGGAGGCACTAAATCAGTTTTGATGGAATTCACTAGAGCAAAAATGTGGCGCTCTGACAGAAAGGATTATAGGATGTGAGAAAGAAGCCCACCGACCCAATCAAAGGAGGGACGTGGAGACTCCGAGCACAGTGAAGCAAGACTTTAATCAACATTCTTGCAAGAGCAGGTGTGTGACAGACAGGCACACTGGGGGCACTTACAGCAGACTATTTATCTCCTAGCATGCGAGCCCCTCCCCCCGTTCCTCATTGGCTGAGTACTACAGAGGTTACAGCCTTACCCAGATGTCACCTATGCTCATGTAAGGCAAAAAGCAGTCTGATTGGAACAACTGTATGTTCCTTGAGGTGATGCAGAGACTTTCAGTCCTCCTCCCTTTGTTCTCTGGAGCATGTTCATTGCAAAGCCTGCGAAAATAAGTCTGCAAAACGGTGAGGGGACGAACCTGGAAATGTCTAAGGGTTTGGGACTCCATTGCTGGCTGTCGGGAAGTGGGGTTCTACATATTTCCAATAGGTTGTAAACCTGTTAAGTAGACAGCACAGCTTTTATTTGGTATTTCTGAAAATGAGTCATCTCCCTTACTTCTCACATAGGACACTCTTCATCTTTTCTAAGGTTATTTTTCTAAAATGTATGTTCTTTATTCGGATAACCCAAATACAATTAAATTTTTAAAATTAATCTTAAATAAGACAATACCAGTTATTATTGACTGGTCCTTTTGGGTTTAGGGTAGAGAGACATGACCCTGAAAAGGAGCAGTGCTCTTAGGACTGAGGCCCCTCTTTGAGAGGGCACTGAACAAGCTGCTAGCGAGAGTTGCCAAAGAAAATATCCAAGGGCCACAGAGCCATGGGCTGGTCAGGGGAAGGCCGGGAAAGACGCCTATCTGAGAGATCTCTGCATTTCAGAGGCCTCTGTACTGTGTACAAAGCCCTGGGCTAAAAGGGATCTTGGAGCCACTCTGGAATTGGTACAGAGGCCAGTCTCTGCCCCAGGAGGTTTCAGGCAATCTTGCTCCCCCTTCATTCCCCCAAAGAATCTATCTTCTAGGAGGGAGGTGGAGTGAAGGTGGGTCCAGGATCTGAGGAACACCCTGGAGGAAAATCTGTGCAGTGGGGGATTTAGTGAGAGAAAAGAGCAGCCTGGGAGTACGTGTGTGCGTGTGTGGGTTTCACAACTTGAGTCTTACGCTGATTCCCATCACTGAATCTAGAGGGAAAATCCCAGGAAAACTATTCTGAACATGTGTTTTTTTGCGGGGAGGAGGCAGGAATAAAAAGAAGGAAATGGTAGTCCTGAAGATAGGCCTCTGTTAACCACATTTTAGAAGCTTATTTCCCAAACCTTACCCATTACCTGCAAGGAGGGCTGAGTGCATTTCTTCCTTGAACTTAGAAGTGATCCCTTGGACCTTTGAGGGGAGGCCCTTTCAAGGAAGACTTTGATCCAGCGTAAGGGGAGGTGATTCAACGGGTGCATAGAAATCGCCACAAAGACAGCAGTTTTTATAGTAGTATTTTTGGAAAAGAAAGGTTTCATACAGTATGGGAAGCGCCCAGCCCATCTGGACCTCTCCCTCCCCCGAGACCCACCTGTGAACCAGGCGTTGAGGACAGGTAAGAGACAATCTGAGCTCATCCAGAAAAAGGGACAGACAGTGGCACTGGGTACATGCATGGCTTCTGCTGAACACCACCCTTCCCAGACTCCTCTCTCTTGCCCTGTTCTGTGAAGGTTCCAGAAGCAGACATTAGCAGAAACTGGGGCTCTGGCTAGGAAGGAGGGGGCTGCACCTGAGCCTCCTTCCTCTGAGACGCAGGCCCTGGGCACCAGCAGGGGTGGGGAAAGCGGGCCCTTCTCCGGAGTATGGAGGACGCAGAGTAAACAGCCAGGTGTGTGAGCTGCGTTTCCTGCTCCAGTCACACCATGGCCAGCTCCTGAACTTAGCAAGCCCGTTCCTGTCCCGGCTGACACCACGGAGACATGGGGCTGTCTGCCCTTTCAAGACAGGGAAGGGAAGTTGGGCCAGGGCCATGTAGCAGCTGGGCGGGTGCACGGAGATGCCAAGGCCCCCTGCCTGCTCCCATTTCCTCCACAGCTGGAAACGCAAGGTGGCCCTTTCCTCAGCCTGAGGCACTTCCAATTCCCTAAGGGTGTGTGTGTGCCTGGAGCGGGTAGAAGTCAATGTGGCTTCAGGGTTAAAGGGCAGTGCAGAGACACTCCTTGGGGGTGGGGGTGGGAGGTGCTATGCTTCTCCAGCCTTCAGGATCTGAAGAATGGGCCCTCACCAGCTCAGGTGGCACAGCTCCTCCCCCCACAGGGTGTCAGTGGAGGCTGGGAAGTCCCTATGGAAAATGGAATCTAGGGAAACCTCAGTCAGCAAGTTGGGGAAAGGCAGAGTCTGAGAGCAAAGAGTGAGACGTGCCTGAACCCAATGCGGACACGATGAGACTGTCCCCTGCCAGCAAGGCCTGTAGCTTTCGTTTTCTGGGTCTCTCCCCAGAGTGTGGCGGGCCAACTTTTCTGGGAAGTTCTTTGCTGTGCAGTATGCCTCCTTCCTGGCTCTAGAGCCTGAAGGCAGGCCCTGCCCTCCCCCTGGGAAGGAGGACAAGGATGAGAGAGAAGGCCTGTCACCCTCCCAGGAGGAGGGGAAAGTAGATGGCTTCTTTTTCGGATCCAGCTAGTTCTGACCCCGGGAACCATCAGCCAAGTCTCCATTTGTAGCACTTTCGTCACAAGACGAAAGGAAAAAAGGGTGAACATTTCCCAGGAACTTCATCCTTTAGAAAATTCCCCTCCAGCTAATGCCAAGGGAGAAGGCTATGGCCTGGGTTATTTATTTACTTACACACACACACACACACACACACACACACACACACACACACACAAAATGGGCAGAAAAGAGGCAGAGGATCTCCCAGGAAGCCACTCGCTCTGGCCAGAACATTATGGTTTCTCCCGCCTCTAGTCACGATCAAGGATCCAGGCTTACCCTAGGCAAGTCTCCAAACCAAGCCCTCCGGAGGCTGCCAGGCAGGGTGGGCATCCTGTGGGAGCAGATTCTGGGGCAGCTGCTGGGGTGCTGGGGGTGGGGCCTGGGGAACAAAGTCTGACTCAGGAACACCTGCTGGGGAAAACCAAGACTGACCCAAAGGACATGGCCTCCAGGAAGCTGGCCCTGAATGCCTACGGCTACCAGCTACCCTGCCTGGGATGCCAGGAGCCCAGAGCAGCCTCCTTTGCTGTCTCCTCTCTATGCTCACAAGACCTGCATTCAACTGCAATCTGGCTAGGCTGCTCTCAGCTCTGTCCGGGGGGCCTGACGATGGAACCCAGGGGGAGAATTCTGCACAGGTCCCAGCACTGTCACCCGTCGGTCCACTCACAGCTCTTGCTAGGTTGGAGACAGATGCACGCACACATGCTGCAGGTCTAGAACTAATCTAGTCTGGGAAAAGCTGAAGCAGCACTGCTCTACCAGGGCACAATTCAGACCCAAGGCTAGGGCTGGGCCTCCACGAATTCTCTTTCTTTCTTTTCTAAATTAAATTTAAACCTACAACACCACTTCAGAGTGCCCTGACCCAGCAGGGCTCCCAGAGAGGCCTGATGATTCTCATTTTGAGCAGATGTGGAAGCTGAGCTTGGAGAGGTCCCCCAACTACATAACCGTCTCCAGGAAGGGTTAGGTCTGAAGCAGATGTCTGCACTCTCTCCCTAAGGCTGAACAAGCTCTGTGCGTGTGTGTTTTTCATAAAGGGGAGTTAACACTGAAGACACCCCCTTTCAGAAAGAACAGCACTGCACAGCGGGGGCCCAAGAGCCTGCTCATGGTAGGACCAGGAGAAGATGAGACCGCACCCCTGGGACAGGGAGCAGGGCCCCAAGCCTGAGCCCCAGGGGCATGGTCCGGGTAGTCTACCACAGGATGGGCAAATAACAACAATAATTAGTAACGAGTAATCCTAAGGTAGGGCCACCTGTAGGCCCCAGGCCAAGAGCCTTAGCCTGGTGAGAGAGCCAAACCCTGTCCAGCTGGTACGTCCACAAGAACACAAGATGAGAGGGGATGCGTTTTTGTAGGTGAATCCCGTCTGGACAGGTCCTGGAGTGTGGCACCTGCCATCACCTCTAGGATGCTATTTCTTCCCTGTGCCCACAAGCAAACCACATGACATACTCCCCTTGCTCATGCTGCTACTGCTCCAAGGTTACTCCCTGACCTCGGCTTGTGCCAGCACTAAAGCAGCAAGCAGAGGGCTGTGCCCAACGGAAAGCTGAGTTTGGAAGATATTCTGGCCAGGACAGGTCATGGGTCATAAGTCCTACCAAGAAGGAAATGACAAGGATGCATGACTGTTAATTAGGAAATGAGACAGGGCCGCAAGGCCTCTTCCTCACCCAGCATCTCTGAAGGCACAGAGCTGAGAGGCCAGACAGCAGAAGTCAAAGGCAGGGTCCCTGCCACACTTACCCTTGAGCGTACAAGGCCAGGCAGTTGATTCTGTAAATGGAAGTGCGGGTGTAGGCACAGGAGTGGGTGGAACCCAAACGTGGAGCAGAGATGAGGCCAGTTGAGGGTGATGGGAGACATGCCAGCAGAGTTTGGACAGGAACTGGACTTCTGGCTCAGCTGTGGGGATCAGCCACTGCCTAGAGAGCTGCTCTCAGGTCCCTGCTGGATGGATGGGCAGGCAGTGTCCATGGAGACTGCTGAAGGATCTTGGTGGCCTAGCATGTGCCCACCTGCTCAGATTCCTCAGAATATGAGCCTCTTACCCAGACTTCTGGCTGTCCAGAGAAAATACTCACACTTCTCTGCCCGGGGTCAGAAACTCAAGACCCAGAGACTCAAGATCCTACACCCAAGACAGACAGAGGAATTCTAAGCTTTATCCCAAACTGGACCCTGAGCAGCCCTGGCCACCTACTCTTGGTACTGAGGATGGGGAGGGAACTGGGAGCCTCTGGCATAGTGGAGCAGGAGTAGGAAAGAGATGGGAGTTGGGACAAAAGCAGAAAGACTGGGGGCTTTTAATTCCTGTGGATCTGCTACAGGGAGGTTATCTCAAAGCATCTGACCCATTCCTGTGTCCTCTGGTGGGAGGAATGAGGGGCTGTAGGCAGACCATTGCTAGACTGCTCCCACCCAGCTCACCCTTCCTTTCTGGTTTCCTGCTGGCCGTGGGGGGTAGGGGAGATGACAAGGGGGGATTGGCTGGCTCTTCCTGCTCCTCCAGCTGGGATGAGAGACCCTGACCCCAGGGGTATGTGGACCGGAAACCCAGTTCTGCTGACTACCCAGAGAAGGACAAGATTCTCACTGCTAATGTTTGAGAATTGAGGGCCGGTCATGCACATGCGTATCAGTATGTGGGTTGCCAGTGTTGGAGGGAGCCACTGAAACCAGCCAGGGTGTTGGCATGGCCAGCTTCCAGGGGCTGGAGAGGCTGCAGAGAGTAGTGACCTCCTCAAAAACCGTTTCCTCAAAAGCTTCTGCTCTTTCTTATCTTTCTCTTTCACTCACTGAACTGGTGAGTTCACCTGGTGTGCTGAAGTGGGAAGAACCTAGAAAGCACTGTCCTTATACTTCCCACAGATACTGGAGAGTAGGGCCATTACCAACGGCTGCAGACCAGGCCATGAGCATCTAAGGTTTGGGGGTACTCAGCATCCTGCTCCCTCCTTTATCAGTGTCCCAGCCTCCCATTCCCTATACTGCATGGTGATGACTTAGAAGGCACTGTTCCCTAGAAGGTAGAGCCCAGGAGGAGAGACCAGTGGGAGGGGCTGGATGCAGGGGAAGTGGGAAAGGGTTCCTCCCAAAGGCTGCCATTTCAGGGCTGCCATTTCAGTGGGAGCAGTGGGATGCGGCTGAGATTGACTCTGGACCCGATCCTCAAAGGTCACTCTACTTAGCTGTGTGAAGCAATGTGTGGACAGGCCATGGGACAAATGAACCGACTGTAATGACCATGGGAATCCAAGTACAGGGAAGACAGGCCAGGCACTGGCGGGAAGAAGGAACAGCAGGAACAAAGAGAATGGAGGCTTGACATCTCACATTTCCCAGGATTTCTGGGAAAGATGTCCCCTGCCTGGAATCAAATGGTGTGGTTTGACTTGCAGTAGGAAAGCTAAAGGCAGGAAGTAGGGTCTGCTGACAGAGGGGCTGAATGTGATGGGACAGGCACTCAGAATTGCCTTTTCTTATGTGAGAATGGGAGGAAGACAATCACAGGTAGTCTAGGAGGACTCAAAAGATGAAGAGAAAGAGTGTCAGGCCAGAAGCAGATGAGTCACCCTGCATGGGGTACGGGATGGGCCTGAGGGAGGGACCCCCATGGGTCACAGAAGGGCTGGGCCTGGGGCAGAGAGCAGGTTCAGAAGCTGCCTGAAGAATCCAAGCCTGCCCTCCTCCCAGCTTTAATTCTGTCACTTCAAGCCCTGCTCATACACTTGCAAGGAAGCCAGAGTTCCCAGGACCCAAACAAGGATGGTTTGGGCCTGGGCCCCATGTGGCCATCAGATGCTCAGAAGTAGCCATTCTGAAGAGGCACAACAGCCTCCTAGGTGGGTGTGACCTGGGACTGATGCTTGGATCACCCCTTCCGGTCAGCTTCCCAGAGGCCATCTCTTTGAAGTTTATTTCAAAAAGATGTTTAATGTTCCTTGGAGTAAGTAAGGAGGAACCGACTACAGACTAGGCAGGAAAGAACTCAGGATTCTTGAATATCTGTTTTCTGTTTCTTTTTTTAAATTTATTTTGAGAGAGAGAGAGAGTGAGTGTATGTGTGTGTGTATGAGCGCAGGAGCAGAGAGAGAGGGAGAGAGAGAATCCCAAGCAGGCTCCTCACTGTCAGCACAGAGCCCCATGTGGGGCTCACACTCATAAGCCGTGAGACCACGACCTGAGCCAGGATCAAGAGTGAGACACTTAACTGACTAAGCCACCCAGGTGTCCTTTTGTTTTCTGTTTCTCACAACTAGTTGGTTTCTTCCTAACCCACCCTAATCTTGCCCTGACCAAGGTCTCCAGCCCTGTGGGTATGACTCTCCCTAAGGTGTAGGGTGAGGGGCAGGAAATAAGGATGGGCACCTGCAGGTGAGAAGGTGGGGAGTGTGGGGGGGTGGAGAGGCTCCTGTTCTACCTGTGCTTCTGGGTGACCCAGAGTGAGGGGCCTGTGCTCCAGCCAAGCCTGAGGGGGTATGAGCTGCCGGGGCTTAGCGGCACCCTTTCTGCCCACTCCCCACAACCTCCCAAACCACACCCCAGTCTCTCAGGCTGCTCTTGGCAGGGTTACCGACACAGGGACAGACCAGCTGCCTTTGCAGCAGGAGCAAAAGCAGTAAAACTTGTTTGTCAACGCTATTAACACGGGGGCACACCACAAAGATATAAAGACATCCACACAACACATATGCACACAGGCATACACGCATGCACCCAGACACAGACACACAGACACACACACAAACGGGCAAGCCCACACCCTCTGCAGAAGATGTGCAGAGACCCAGGAATGAGCTCAAAGGAGTCTAGTGGGCCAGGGCAGAGTCTGTTTACCAGAGCATCACTCAAGCTTGGAGCGCTCCCCCGCCCCCGCATAAAATCAACTCTCTACACGCACACTTCTCTAATACACAAGCCATCCCCAAGCCTCACACGCACAGAGCCAGACAGCCAGTGCTGTGTATGGTGAGGAAGCTGGCTGGAGCTACCTGCAGTCTTCAGGCTTGCTTTGGGTGGTGGGGCCTCCCGCAGCGCCTGCCACCCCCCGGGGGGGAGATGAGGACCATCACAGATGCAGAGCCCTCAGTAGGCCCCACACTGCCTGCCCCACAAGGACACTCATCAGGCTGCATGGAGGACATGCCCAGGAGGACGAGACAGGAACCCAGCTCCTGGTGCCTCAATGCAGCTCCAACTCTGGGACATCCCCCTTTGTGGACGTCTGTTTTCTTCCCAATGACAGTTGTGTCCAAGATTCCAAATTTATCCAAACTGGGGAAAATCTTATACACCACTATAAAGATTCTGGTTCTGTAGACCTTCCAAAACCCCAGGGGAAAAAATGGAACAACAAAAGTTCCTTCACTACAGCAAAGGGCTGGGTGAGAGGTTGGGCGGGGGGGGGGGGGGGGGGGGGGGGGGGGGGGGGGGAATAAGAAACAGCAGGAAAGTGTGGTAAATAGAAACAGAACATACAATGGCAGGTCTAACAAGACCAAAACATCAATAATCTCAATAAAAGTGAATAGGCCAACACTCTGAGGTTGGGCAGAATGCAGCTAGACAAAATCTGGCCCAAGATGGTCCACGGAAGTCAGCTAAAAGGAAACTCCCGGTTCTGGGTTAGAAGCTGAGTGGTTCGCTTTGAGGGGACGGCAGCAAATCACATCCAGTCACATGTCTGTCTGCAGAGCAGTCAGAATAGTCTCTCACAGGGGCACCTGGGTGGCTTAGTCGGTTAAGCGTCCGACTTTCGCTTAGGTCATGATCTCGCGGTTCGTGGGTTCGAGCCCCGCGTCAGGCTCTGTGCTGACTGCCAGCTCAGAGCCTGGAGCCTGTTTCAGTCCGTGACTCCCTCTCTCTCTGACCTTCCCCTGCTCACGCTGTCTCTCTCTCTCTCTCTCCTAGAAATAAATAAAAATATTAAAAAAATTAAAAAAAAAAAAAAGAATAGTCTCTCACACAGAGGCCTGGGGCGGGGGGCGGGGGGGAGGGACACTGGTCTCTTACTGAACTTGTACCCAAGGACCAAAGGGAGGCACTGGGAGGCCAGCTCTCTGGAGCTGCTTCCTGCATGAAAACATCCTCTACACCTCTCTCAGCTGAATGGGCACAGCCTCTCCGGGGGCTTGTCTCAGACCCCCATGCCTCACTCCGGCCTCCATGTTTATTCTCCTCTGGGAGAGCCCTGCTCAAACCCAGTGAGCACAGGGCCAGTGATAACCACCAAGGGGCCAACCAATCCTTCCTTCATCGAGAGCACTTCAGATTGCTCGATGTGTTCTAATCACCTCGTTAGGAAGCAGAATCCTTTCTTCCTTTTTTGTCAGAATTTCCTATTGGACACAAGCTCTGCCATGATTTGCTAGGACACTTTGTGCCCTGACCCATCTAGGGCAAACAGCCAGGGCAGGAGCCCTCCTGTGGCCTCCCCTCCGGCCTCCCTGCAGGGCTGCAGCAGGACCATGTTGCTGCTTTTTGTTGTTCTTGGTGGTTAGCTTTCCCAGGCAGCAATCTCACTAGCTTATAATTACGAACAATGTGCCCTCATTGGTTCTCTCACAGGCAGGTAACACTTCTGAAGTCAAGGACCTCCATCACGAGAAGTGCAGGCTATAAACCCTTGTGGCCTTATAGACACAAGGACTCTAAGAGACAAGGCGGCTGACAAGCAGAGGCTGGTCAGAGAGCACGCGGAGGGAGGGAGGCTTCGAGAAGCGAGGCAGGAGGCTGGATGGCCAGAATGGGGTGGCAGAAAAGAGTTCAGGGAGGGGGAGAGGAACTCAGGTTGCATTCATTCATTCGTTCCTTCACTCATCTAGTGCCATGCCCTCCCGAGAAGCCCCGGCTGTGCCCGTGGTCCAGCTGGGGACATCAACAAGTAAAGGGTCAACTGCAAACCCACAGGGTAAGTGAGAAGAGAAAGTCAAGCCCTGGGGCACCAGTCAGCAGCACTCCCAGCCTCGGGAGGACAAGGCAGGGAGGGGAAGAAGGCTGGGAGCTTCCTAGGAGAGGGAGGAGACTGGGCCAAACCACGCCCCGCCCCCTGCAAAGGAGGAGGTGGGGAGAGCAGGGGGAGGGGAGCCTGGCAGAAGTGTTTATCTGTAGGGCTGGAGGAGGGCAGTCACCCAGCCTCTCACAGGAAATCTCCCAGACTGGGGGGTGAGCAGGGCCTGGGGGGATGGGGCTCAGCACTGCTGCCCCAAGGGCTGGGAAAGTCCTATTTCCTCCAGGTTAGGTTGCCTGGGGCCATGCTCACTCTGGCCTCAGTTTCCCCACTGTGTCTGGAGGGAAGGAAGCCAAAGACTTTGAGCTCTCGGGATGAAAGGCTCAGCCCAGGCCCAGACCACCACTCCCTGTAAAACAGGGCGGGTGACGCCGCTGCTCTTTTTGGCTGGTGAGTAGCCTGATCACCTTTGAAGATGAAACATCCTTGGGCCTAATGAGGAGTCAGTTGGCCAAGGTGGGAGCAGGGCTGGGCTGTGGGAGCCGGGAACCTGCCCCACCTGGCCCCTCGTGGTCAGCACAGCACCCGCCCAGGGGGACGGGAATTCTTCCCATTTCTGTGCAGACCCGCGTGCCGGAACCAGCCCCACCTCCTCCCCTTCCCAGGCCAGTGCCCTTTCCCTCCTCTGCTCCAGGTCAATCCTAGGTGGGCTCAAGCTGCAGCAAAGGCCTTGGAGAACTGCATTGGCCTCATGTGTCCCCTTCACTTGCCCTCAGACCCATGTGCCCCTTCGCTGCCCTGGGCTGGGCCAACACCCTAACCCTACACTTTTGGGACACCCTGCTGAGACATACCGTCCCCTCCATGTTTCCAGGCCAACGGGTCATTTCCAATATGGCACCTGACAAGGGGGACACAGCTCCCTTTATATGCATGAGAACAGTGCTCAAAATAAAGGATCCCCTCAGCCCGCTTCCTCCTCTTCTTTCCTGGTTGCTGAAAAGACAGTTGCTACCAGATGGGCTACGAAAAGCAAGGAGCCAAGTGGAAGCCTTTGGCTTGGCAGGCCTAACTCTGCTGGGTGCAGTCACAGGGTGGCCTCCAAAGTGTCTGCAACGCACACTCCTCGCTGGGCAGATCATTTCCGCTACCACTGCCCCTTCTTCCTCTCTCCTTTTTCCTTCCCCTAGCCCAGCCTGGGCCCTGCCTGCCCCTTGTGTCCTGCTCAGACAGACCCTTCCTGCCCATGGGCTGACTCCACCTCCCTTCTAGAGGCCCTGGAACATCCAAACACAGCCTCCACAACCAGCTCATTTCCTAGGAAATAGATGGGGAACGAGAACAGGGCAGGCACACAGCTCACATTCTCCTGGAAGGCAGGCAAAAGCCTCGTAAATGCACTAATGTTAGGCACAGCTAAAAGATAACCTTACCTACATGTTCCAGAAGAGGCACATACACCTGGGATTATCATATCTTCTTAATGGTTCATTTGTGTTCATTAAGTAAATTAATTCATTTATCTGATTTGCAAAGCAATGCCCAAAGGGTGGACTTCTGGATCATCAACACCCAACCTCCGAGTGAGATTTGGAATTACCACTTTCCTAAATTAGGAAGATCTCTATCTCTACTCTTCATCCCTCGAGGGATAGGGGAGCTCACTGAGATACACACAACCCCCACCCTCCCCACCTCCCAGAGCCAGGCTTGGGGCTCCCACTCGGAAACCCCTACACCCCTATACCACTGCCCCTGCCTGACGTTCACCCCAAGGGTCCATAGGCTTCATTATTCCAAACCCCACAACCTGCAGACTCCGGGTACCTCTTTGCCCCAGATTCCCAGCAAAGCATGGCTTTTGGGAAAGCTGGGCAATGTTTGGGAAGTCAACTAAGAAGAACTGAGGAAAGACCAAGGCCTCAGCCTCAGTGGCAACCACAGCGAATAACAGGGAGGAGGCACCCAGCTCTGCCCTAGGAACACAGAATGGCTGTCACATCTCGACATTCCCTCCCAGCCCCACTTCCCTCACTAGCATTATTTTAGCCCCTGCATCCTCTGTAAACTGTGCTGTAAGACAACAGAGCACCCCACAGCTAGCAAATCCATATGGGACCATAAAGAATGCAGCAAAACCCAGGAGCAGGGCCAGGGGGACTCGTGCCTGTGCACACAGCGCCCCACTGAGCCTCTGTGAGGGGCACTGGCAAGGGCCCTAATGACTGGCTATGCGGGGATGGTGAGCACCTCCTCTCACCAGAGGGAGGCAGCCTGCTGGAACTGTAAAGGCCCTGGGGTTTTAGGAGGACTGGCAGCAAGAAGGCCCTAGAGGCTTGCAGTGTGGACAGCTCTGCCTTCCCCTCTACCGGGCGGTGTGGCGCCCTGGCTGAGGTAGGCAGGTGCTGTGTGCTCACCTTGTGGTCTAGTTCAGCACTGGTCTTTGGCTGTTGCTCCTGGCAGGGTGGCAAGGTCTCAGAGCCCAGATACTGTCTGAGGGATGATGGCCTCATGAAGCTCAGAAGCTGGCCGAGCAAAGACAGCTAGGGAGGAGAAGAGAGGCCGTCACACAGTGGGTGCCTAGGACACTCGGCTGGCACTAGCAGGTCAGCGCGTGGGCTCTGGCGCCAGACCACCAGCTTCCACGACGTGGCTCCACCTCTCACCGACACGCTGTGTGGCCTCTTGGAGCCCAAGACAAAATGGAGACAACCACACACCCTCTTCCCAGGAGAGGAGGCCCATGCATGCACATGGTGCCTAGCACAGGCCCAGCCTTCCCTTAAAGGAACGAACTAAGATCTCTGTAGGCTGGCTGTTTGATCCACTTCCCTGGAGCAAGCACTCGGGGCTGGAAGAACGAAGGCCAGCAAAGAGGGCAAGATCCTTCCCACTCGGAGCTGCTGCTCAGGCCTCTCGTGTCTGTCTCTTTGCTGAACTTGCTGTGGGGACTGGAGAGGCTTACACAGGAGCAGAGGCCGCCCCCTCTAATGACTGCCGCTCGCTCTACATCTTTCTGCCTGCCCCCATTTCTCCGCCCCCGCCCTTTTCCTTCCAGAGGATTTTAAAGCAAATCCAAACATTGTATCATTTTACCCATAAAGAGCTTCTAACCGAAAAGGATAAGGATTTCTCTCCCCAGCATGGTCACAGCATCATTCTCCTGCCCAACAAAATTACCAAGAATTCCTTATGTGGTCTCACACCATGTTCAGTTTTCTCTGATTGTCTCAAAGACATCTTCACCAGTTGGGCTGTTGGAATGGGGATTCCCCACAAGGTGCACACGCTGCATTTGGTTGATATGTCACTTAATCTGCCAGCCGCCCCACCACCCGTGTAAACTGCATTCCCCCCTGCACAAATGGGAGTGCCCCCACCCCTCCCAGAAACAGGGCCCCACAGGTGTCTGCAGTGAGCCACTCCTGGCCCAGGCCCTGCACCTGGTTTGGGCAGCCTGGGCTCAGCTGCTGCCCTGGAGCTAACTTGCGGCCAGAGGCAAAAGGCAGGCAGTTCCTGAGTCCTTGGCCCCACTGGGGCCATGTGTGACTCTGGGAAAGGGGGGCTGCTGATCAAAGAAGCAGAGCCAGGGGAGTTCACAGAGGCACCGTCTTTTTAGATGTAGCAGGTGTAGGCTGGCCAGAAGGACTTAGGCCTGAGCCCCTGACCCGGTTCCCTGCTCGAGCCCAGCCTTGCCTGGCACACCTGGCTTCCTCCCCGCCCCGCCCCGCCGACTCACCCGCAGACACCTGCTCAGCACCTCAGCCGGCCACAGGCTCAGACAGCCCACAAGAGCAGCTGGGCTGAGGGCTAGGAGACAGGCCTGAGGCCTTGGCTCCTGGATGGGGGCCAGGTCTTCTTGGCCTAGTGTCTCATCCCTTTAGGAAGGGAGAGGAGGAGGCAGGGAAAGAGGAAAGAGGAGAGAGAGAGAGAGAGAGAGAGAGAGAGAGAGAGACAGGGAAAGACAGAAAGAGAGAGAGAAGGTTCTGGGCGAAGAGAGGCACCATCTGGAGCTTCACCAAAACCAGAGCCGTGCTGTTTGGCTCAGGCCTTGCAAGGCTGGGGATAGTTTCCAAAAGGGCCCTGCCTGCTCGGGGATCACAGCTGTGCAAGCACGGGGGCCAGGCTCTGCAGCCCACACCCCCAGAAGCAGTCCTCAGGCAGCCAGCCTCGCCCCAGGACCCTCCCTGTACAGGAGCCAGGGCTGGGGCAGGGCACACAACTGCAGCGCCATAGCTCCTATGTTTTTCCTCCCCGTGAAAACGGCTTCGCCCTGCTCAGCGCAGCAAGCTGTGGCCTTCTGATTGCTTACCCTCTTTTGTTTCCAGCTCTGGCAGCCACACCCCTCGCGGGGATAAGGGCATATTTGGACCGTGTGCATCCCAGCAGGGCCGGGACCTGACATTGCACCGCCCCACCTCACCCCCACCGCTGGAAGCTGTCTCCACAAACACTCGGCCCATGAGGACAGACACCTCCAGGCAAGAGGCAAATGATCACCCAAGAAGGCAGGCCTCCACTGGTCTCGTCAGTCCGCCTGGAAGGAGGAAGGGGAAGAGGAGCTCCAGCCGGGCATCTGTCCGCATGGCTGGTCACTCCTGTGCCCGGACCCTGACAGTGCTTCTATCTGCCCCGTGGACAAGGCCAGGGTCTTAAGTGTCAGCCCTAGAGGCCCTGCTGCTCCCTGCAGCCTGTGCTCTGACTGGGCCTTCTGACCAGGCACGCACAGCTGCCCGTCTCTCTTCCAGCCCCAGCTCCCTGTCTACGCTGCCGTCCACACCACCCACCCCTCCCGATCCCCTCGCCCTGAACTATTTTTGTTTCCTATCACATTTACCACCTCCTAACATGGCATGTAATTTACCTGTTTATTGTGTTTATTACCTGTCCCCCCTCCCTCACTAGAAGGTAAGGCCTCCTAGGGCAAGTTTCGTTCACTGCAGCATCCCCAGCTGTGCAGCACAGCACCTGGCGTGCGGTGTAGGTTTCATTAGCACTCATTAAACAAACGAATGAACGCAGGGCAGGGCAGGACTGCAGCCAGCCTCTCCCTAGGAGATGCAGACCCTTGTCCTCCTCCGTTTTGGCCACTTAAAGCCCATGTTCTCCAGACTCCAAAGTGGAAGACGTGGTTTGACAGAAGAGGTTTGCTGTGTTGCAAGAGATGGCCTGGGATAAGAAGCAAACTGCTAACTTGTCTCCGAACCTGTTCTACCTGTGTCTTGCCGATCTCAGTAAAGGGCTTCTTCATCCTGCCAGCTACCTACATCCCGGAGCCCTCCTGGTCTCCTTCTCTCACATCTCGTGTCCCACTGGTGGTACTTGGGAAATACACCTCGAATCCTACACTTCTCACCACCTTCAACACGATCTCCCCAGGCCAAGCCACCATCATCTCTTACCAGGATTACTGCAATGATCTACGCTCAACCCAGCAGCCTTTCAAAATATTTAATGAATCAGATTCTGTTCCTCTCATCAAAACCTTCCAGTGGCTCTCCATTTCGGCATGAAAGTCAAAGCCTCTACCACGGTCCTGAGGCTCTGGTGGATGGAATCCCCACTTACCTGTCTGACCTCAACTTCTACTACTCTGTCCTTGGTCCTCTGCTCCAGCCATAATGGCTTCTGTTTTTCCTCCAACCTAAGAGAATTCTGCCTGCCCCAGGGCCTTTGCACTTGCTGTTCCAAGAAACTTGCTGGACTTCAGTTCTGTGCACACATGTCCCCATCTCTCAACATTCCGTCTCCTCTTTATCTATCTGGCTTTATTTTTTTCCAGAGCCCTTATCACCATGTAGTATGCCAAATATTTGCTTCTTGGTGCCTGTGTCCATCTCCCCCCGGGGAGCATGAGTTTCACAAGGGAGGGACTGAGTTCTGTTTGGGGCTGTGTCTTCAGTGCCCTGAGCAATGTCTGGAGCATACTGGTGCATGAGGTCAAAGCCCTGCTGTTTCTGGGATCATCCCAGGATTCCCAGGGACAACAGGAAGTGGGCCTGACCTTGAAGCTCTCTTGGAAATACAAGTTTTGGGGGGTGTTGACTAGCTACAGAAGCCCCATCCCTCCAATTCAGTTTTTCAGCTCCTGTTTCTAGAGCTTCAGACTGCAGCCCGAGACAGAAAGCCACGCCATCCAGGGGTCAGGGGCTCCTCCTGCCCAGCAGTGCCTGCGAGGCCTCTGGCCAGGCACTCACCCCAGATCCTCTCCTCGGGGAGTCAATTCTCAACCCTTAGACTCCCCTTCATAGTCAGTCTATTGATAAGGTTTATCAAACATTTACACATCGATGAAGGAAGCAGAAGAGACAGCCCTTGTCCTCCTATCTGCCACTTAGGAGTAAAGCTCAAGGGAGCCGCGGGGCATCTTCAGCACGAAGTGGCAGGTGTGGCCCGGTCTGTCACCACAATGAGGGCTGAGTAAGGGGCTGGAGAAGTGGAGATGGCATGCTGCAGTGGTCGAGGGCAAGGACTCTGGAGTCAAATCTTAGCTCCAAGCTGTATGACCTGAGAAGTTTCCTAACTGCACCTGCCTCAGTTTCCTCATCTATGAGAAACACCTGATGGTAACAGCCCTTTACTGCCTGGACTCCTATGAGAGGTAAGCTCTGAGAACAGCACCTGGGACACGGCCAATGCTGTGCAGTGCGTTAGCTGCCGCTGTCTTGGTTGGGATGTGATGGTGGAAAGGAAGGAGGGCCAGGGCACGGAGCTGTGTGCAGAGGGTGTGGGGTCGGCCTGCGAGGAGGGCAGAGAAAAACAGGCAGCACAGGCAGGCCACATGGAGGAGAAGCTGGGAAAGGGGGCATGCGGGTTTGATGTGGGCGGCTGTGGGGCCACGGTGGCCCTTTGAAAGCCAGGATCCGTCTGACAGGCCAGACTGGAAAGGGGAGCGCCTACAGCCTGGAGACCTGGGCGGCCTGCGTGGCAGCCCCGGGCCTGCACAGAGATGGGGGAAACACACGGGGAGGGCCTCGGGCAGGCCCCGGCTGGTCCTTCCTCTCCTGGAGCCGAGCCGCCAGGAGGCTGGTGCCTGCCTGCAGACCCTCCTCTCTGCAACACAAGCACTGACTCAGCCTCCAAGAGCTGGCTCAGGACACCTTCTCTGGAAGCCACTTCACTGCCCTCGGGCACACTTAGTCACTGTGCCCTCAGCCTACCTTGCTCACACCCTCTTTTCTGAGGGTGGTTCCCAATGCGGAGCCTGGCACAGAGCCTGGCACAGAGGTGGTGCTCAGCCAGGGTCTCCTGAACAGATAGGCACACGGTGGCCATGTAGGGGACTGGTTGGTTGGAAAGGCCTGGAGCTGGGTGGGCTGAGCCCTGGGGAGCAGATGGGGGGCTCCCAGGGCAGTTCTCCCCCGGCGGGGGTGGCATCCCCACCCTGAGGAGCACTGTTCACTGCCTCCCTCCAGGGGCCTGCCTGGGCCAGACAATCCATAGCACTTCCCCTCCCAGCTCTCTGATCCCCATCATGCCCCCCTCAATCTCCCATGCCCAGGCTCTAGCCAATAAAAAACACATCAAAACAAAGCCCAAGCCTTAAATTGACTCTGATCCTCGAGCCACCCTTTTCTGGTCTCTCCAAACACTGCAGCGGGGCGGCACCTCCCCTCCACCTGTGGCCGTCTTCCTTTCCTGATCTCGATGCTCAGGCCTTGTCCCTCTGCTCTGCTGACACTGTGCTCTGTTCTCCTTGGGGCTTGGTGACCCCCATCTGCCCTCCAGAGCCCACTGGGAGCACTTGGGTCTTGTCTGCCTGCCGCACCTCTGCCTGCCCCCACTCCTAACTGCTTGGCACCCCTAAGACACTGGTTCATCCTCCTTCACAGAGATGCTCTGTCATAGGGCTTTCCCCGGTGTGCAGTGACCCCAGTGCAGGCCCCTCACTCACCCACCCCTCCTCAGGTCTCCAGGGAAAGGGAACTCCCTCTTTCACACTGCAGGAACTCAACCTTAGGCTCATGTTCACTCCACAAGTGTGCACTGAGTTCCTATGTGTGCCAGGAACTATGCTAGGTGCCAACAGGCAGTGGGGAGCTGAAAGCATTTGGTCCTTACACTCAAGGAGCTGCTGTTGGGTGTGTGTGTGTGTGTGTGTGTGTGAACAAAGACCCTGAACAAATAAATAAGAAACTATCAGGAGGAAAATACAAACAGGTAAACATAAATAAAATTTAAAACAGGGTGATGGTGCCAGTGCACTTCAGATTGGGTGGTCAGGAAAGGTTTCCAGGTGGAGGTGACATTTTAGCAGGAACTGGAATGACAAGAAGTTCCGGCCCTGCTAAATCCTAGGGGAAGAGTATGGCAAAGGGGGCAGCCGGGGCAGAAGCCAGGCCGAGACCACTCTGAAAAGCAAACCCAACCAGTCAGCTTTCTGAGCTCCCGCCCTACGATCATGGCATTGCAGACTCAGCTATATTGTTCAGGCTGCCCCAGGATGTGCTGGAACATTCTCTCAGCACTCTGGGCAAAAGATTACTCAGGCTTCCCCTATACACCTCTACAAATAGAGACACAGGGCCCTTTGTAGGGACTGCCTTGCCCGTGTTGTGTGGCCAGGCCAGAGGGTTTGGCTGCACCCAGCAACTATTCTGGAGTCCCAGGGAGCTTCTAGGAAGCAGAGAGAGAGCACGCTCAGTCTCCCATCCTTGGGCTGGCCGTGACCCATGCTACCTCCTCCCCTGCCCAGTGCCCCAAGCTGCACCGAGGCTGTCGTCAGAGCTTTCTGGAGAGAGGGGGAGTGGGGAAAGACGACAGGGCTGTACTTCTCTCGCTCTTCCAAGAATGCCTAACACTGGAAAAGGAGAGGCACGAGGCGTGAGTAGCTTTAAGTGTGTAGTGTTTGTTTTCACCTTCACTGTTTTTTTTCCACATATAAAAAGTAGTATAAGCAGGGGCCAGGGAGGAGGGAATGGGAATTCATGTTTAATAGGTACAGAGTTCATATCTGGGAGGATAAAAAATTTCTGGAGGTGGAAGGCAGTGATGGCTGCACGACATTGTGAATGTACTTAGAGCCGCTGAATGGTATAGTTAAAATTGTCACGATGGGGGGCGCCTGGGTGGCTCAGTCAGTTAAGTGTCAGACTTCGGCTCAGGTCATGATCTCACGGTTCGTGGGTTTGAGGCCCGCATCAGACTCTGCTGACAGCCAGCTCAGAGCCTAGAGCCTGTTTCAGATTCTGTGTCTCCCTCTCTCTCTGACCCTCCCCTGCTCATGCTCTCTCTCTCTCAGAAATAAATAAAACATTAAAAAAAATTGTCATGATGGTAAACAAAAAATAAAACAAAACAAAAACCAAACATTAAAATGGTAAATTTTATGTCATGCATATTTGACAACTAAATAAAAAATAAAAGTAACTCATGCTCCCAGCTCACTGCTCTATCCTTAGTGCCTGGTACAGAGGAGCCACACAAAATAGTAACTGTTGAATGCAAGGATATGAGTGAACAATTCAAACTCAACCTGGCTCTCCTGGCCTGAGGCCCCCAACATTTGGGGAAAGCCTCAGGTGCAGGCAGGACTTGAGGACAGCCCTCTGCCCACCCGCAGGCTTCCTGGGCCCAATGGATGCTGCCCGGCTGACGCAAAGACTCACCTGGGCCTTCTCTTGCCAGAGAGGGAGCGTCTCTTGTTGGTCCAGCATCCGAGCAATGACCACGAGGCTGAGTTGGCTTCGAAGCTGCCTGTGAGGGAAGGAGTAAGAGGCACTGAGGGGTGGGACGCTCTGAGAGAAGGTGGGCTTGAAGTCCACGCGGGGGCAGGACGCCCTCTGAGTGGTGAAGGTTGGAGAGCCATGTTGTCCGGACCTCCCTGGCTTACTCTTTTGGTTATTTATTTTAGAAGCAATAAAACGTGATGGGAAGGTTTAAAAATAAACAAAAGGAAAAAAATTAAAGTCACTTTAATTTCAGAGGCTGGCACAGTGGTTTTTCTTCTCAGTTGGTCTTCCTCTCTCAATATCCATACTTATCCGTGGACACACAAAGATGGGCAACGTTCAGCCGCTTTTGCACAGAACTTTGCCTTTTCTGTCCTTTGCAGCATTGGAATCTTTTAGCCCATGTAGGGTAATAGAGAATGGGGCTCAATTTTGTTTTTTTTCACCCAGCATCTAGTGACTTTCCTTTGGAGAACCTGCCCCCATCCGGGGGCCTCCGAGGGTAGGCCCGTGAGCCACTGACAGGTAGCCTCGGTGCCCTGGCTGGAGTTATCAGCAGCGGGTGTGCCTTTCCAGCAGGGCCACTGACCTGACAGGAGGTGATCCTACACCTGCTGGTGACCATCCTGCCTCCTTGTGCAAGAGCCTGGAGGATGAATCAGAGAGGATGGGGACAGAGCTCTGACCACACCCAGAGCCTGCTGTGCCAATCAGTAGGTCAATTGGTCATGTGAGCCAGTGAAGTGCCTGTGGCTCCATTCAGTTTGGGCTGGACTTGTTAGTCTAGCACTAAACAGTCTTAACCGATTCACTCCGGATGGGGCTACTATCTGCTCTCTTTAGAAGTGAAGGCCTCTGATGGGGATTTCAGATGCCAATGTTCGGGACTCTGATTTTCATGAGTTCTTGAGGGCTGGAGGGAGCAGAAAAAGAAGAGAAGAGGGGAGTGGAGACCAGAGGAGAGCGCTGGGGTGGAGTGGCCCAGGAGGCTGGAGGGGGTGAAGAGAAGAGGGGTCAGGGGCCTCTCCTCTGCCCATGCTCCACGTCACAGCCCACTTCTACCACAAGGCTCACGTCTCTCTTACACCTCCATGCACTGTGGCCCCCCATGGGCAGTAGACATCAGCCCCTGGCATGGACCCTGATGTGGCCACAGTCCCCAGTTCCTGCAGAGAGCCACCATCAGAGGAAGCAAGGGAGACGTCCTGAAGCTAGAGGGAACATGAGGAACCTGAAGGAAAACACTTGGGCTGGATCCAGCTCCTTAGAGGAGAAATGCCCTCAGAGTAACAGCACTGTTGGAGGGACCCCCACAGGTGCCCTCAGCCACCTCCCTGGAAGGACATCACACAGGACTGAGCGGGTATTGGGAACAGCCTGCCATAGGCAGCACTGGGAAACACTGAGCAAGTACTTCAGGGAGGCAGGATCTAGCCCCACCACTTCTGCACTTAGTGGTCTGGGCTCCATTGCAACTTACCCTGGGTAGAGCCTCCTGCTGCCCAGGCTGCACCTGAGGGAGGCTCCTGGGTGAAAGGGAAACCGGGGGTCAGGGGTGGGGGACGGATGGCTCCTCGAACGGCTCCTGTGGGGCTGAGCAGGCTGACACAGGGGCCTTGTTGATTTTCTTAGCACTGAGTCATGAAATTCAGAGGAATCGACAAAGCAACAGGCTCTTGATTAGAAAGAGAAAAAAAGCAGCAGTTGGCAATACCACCATACACCAGAAAAAAGAGCCTGAAAAAGACGGGAAATGCACGGTGCTGGTGAAGGTGTAGGGCAACGGAGAAGCTCATACACAGCAGGTAGGGAATTTAAATTGTACATCCACTTTGAGAAACTGCTTCGTAAGGTCTACTAAAGATGAACATATGCTTGCCCCATGACCTAGCAATCCTACTCCTAGGTATACACGTACACACACACACACACGAGGCAGAAGTGCACTCTTGCTATGCCAACAGAATGCAGTCACAGATTGGGCTCTATCTACACAACTCACTGCTATGCCTGATGACAGTGAGCGGAAACTATATCCAAAGGCATAGATGATCTTCACAGTGTCATGTGAAATCAGCCAGACACAAAAGAATTACTTGTGTATGATTTAATTTATATTTAACTTACATGAAGTATAAAAGTGGGCAAATAGCAGCTGTTGGAAGCCGGGGATAGTGGTGGTGCTTGGGGGGTGGGCAGGTTCTGCTCATTTCATTTTTTGACCTGAGGGCTGGTTTCACATGTGTTTGGTTTGTGGGCATTCACTGAGCCACACACTGATGGTCTGTGTTCTGTTTGTTTGTATGTTGCAGTTCAATAAAACTATTACTTAAAGAAGTTCAGCTGCAGCAGGGAAAGACAGGATTGCCAGATTTAGCCAGTAAAATACAGGATGCCCAGTTAGATTTGAACTTCTTATAGATAAACAGAGTAATGTGCTTACCCTAAGTTTCTCCCGTGCAATATTTATATTTTATCTGGCAACCCAGGGAGGGGCCAGCCATCCCCCGTCCATTTTTTTTTTTTAAGTGCTTATTTTGAGAGAGTGGGGAAGGAACAGAGAGAAAGAGAATCCCAAGCAAGCTCCATGCTGTCAGCACAGAGCCCGATGCAGGGCTCGAACTCAGGAACTTCAAGATCATGACCTGAGCCAAAGGTGGACACCTTACTGACTGAGACACAGGTGCCCCTCCCTGGCCCATTCTTGTTTGGAAGACTTGACATTAACCCATGGGGCCCTCCTTGACCCTCTCTCCCTTTAGTCTTGACCCCTTTCTGCAGAGCCCCTCAGCGTTCCAACCTGACCAGAGACCTGTGGAGCGGCGGCCTCATCTAGACTGCTCCTTGGGATAGAAAACGGGAGCCCTCCTCATCCTGTGAGTGCAGCCAGGTCCCCACCCCTCACCCGGAGCCTCACCCTCCATTACCTCCTGGAGCCCTGACCACACCACACACCCTGCATGGCTTCCACCTCATTGGCAGTCAGGACCTGCTCTCCAGCTGTTCGCAGGCAGCCCCAGCAGCAGCTGGGCCTGGAACACAGTGGGAGGTAAATGGCCCCTCTGTGCTGCTACTCCAAAGCTAACTTGTAGCCAGAGTCAGAAGTCCTGCATCTGGGCTTCATTAATCCAAAACCCAGGACTGTGTGGGAGCTCCTTTACCCTGCAGAGGGCAGGGAGGGGCCAACCTGAGGGTGGGGGTGCCTGCTGGCCCGAGAAGCTGAGCCGGGGTGGTTCCAGAAGGAAAGAGGCGGGCTGGGTGGGTCAGGACAGGGCTGTTGTCCAGAAAAGAAGAAAAGCACCAGAAAAAGAACCCCCATCTGACGGTGGTACGCTCCCCCTCGCTGTCCCTCCCGTGTACTGCCTTTTAAACACGGTCTCACTTCCCACTGGGACACAGGGATAGGCGACGGGGCCACTTTTTAATTTTAGACTGAGAACGTACCCTACAGAGGAGAAAACGTGAAGACTCACCCCAAATAACACCCAAACTGTGCAGGGGGCAAGCAAAGGGGCCGTGGGCTCAGCTGAGGGTGGCCAGGGGCTCTTCCTCTCCTAAGCAGCTGCCCTGCCCCACCCGGCAAGGCCTCCCCGGAACTCAAACCAGGCGGACAAAGGAGGATGCAGAAGCCACTGGAGCCATCCCAGCCACTGTCATATAAGGAAACAAGCTCCAGCCCTATGCTCACACCAGGCCAGGCCTCTGCCTCAGCCCTGCTCCTCCCCGCCCCTGCCCCCCACGGGCCTCTGTAAGATCAGGACACTGGATTAGCACTCAGAGGAGTCTAAGGCACTGGGAAATCTGGAAGTGACTTTCCCAAATCCACAGCAGAGCCAGGAAGTAGAAAGCAGGCGTTCTGCCTCCCAGCGTCCAGCCTTCCCTCTAGCTCCTGCAAGGGGCAGCCCAGCCAGGCGCCAGGCACCAACCAGTGTGGGCACTAACCAGCATGGGCCACTATGACGTTGGGACAACCACACGGGTCAATGCAGCTCCCTCTGGGGCCCCTCATCTTTGCTTCCGTGGAGGGGAACCAGGCCCTGCCAAGGCTGAACTACCCTAAAAGGCCATCAGGCATCTGGCCAAAGGCGTGAGCTGCCTTTTCCACGTCTCTAGGGCAGCTCAGGAAGCAACAACAGTGGCCTGTTCCGCTGTGGAAATGCTGCCCAACACCCTGCCTCAGGGCATCTGCCTGGCTTGCCTCTCGGGGACTGTCCACGCCATCTCCCATGCAGCACAGCCACCTCCTATGCCACCCACCCCCTCTTTACTTGGAGTCTACCTTGCGTGTTAGCATGTGCTACCCAGGCAAGAAGGACCAAACCCTGGGCTTAGAGGTTAGGGCGACCTCCTTGGTAGTCTGCCCAGTCATCCACACACAGGTTTGGGCACTCGTGAGTGTGGGCCTGTGCAGTGCAGACAGGACGAGATGGCAGGATGCAGACAGCCATAGATCTTCACGGCAAACCTCCACATGGCAACATGAAGGATCCATCTACAACAGCTCACTTGTACGTGGATGAATCCCACAGTGTTGACACTATGCCGAGGAAGCCAGACATGAGAGAGTGCTCTGTATAGTCCCGTTTATATACATGTTCAAAACCACGCTAAACTAATCTATGGGATAGGAGTCGAGGAAGTGGTTTTCTCTGTAGAGGGAATGCCTGGGAGGGGCTCAAGAGGGCTTCTGGGGAGCGGGTGACATTCTACCTACGGTCCTAAGATACAGTCATAGTTACACATATGGTCCCCTTTGCAAAGTGCACAGAGTTATCTACCTCTGATGTGTCCTTTCTTGCATGTACAACTAAATAAAAAGGTTACTATTATTTAGTAAGTAAAGTTCCTATGGACGGTTATGACCCAGCTTCCATCCTCCTTACCGCCTTCCTTCCCTCTTTCTTTTTGGTATTCTGATGAAATCCATAGAACCTTAGGCTTAGAAAACCTCTTAAAAGTCACCCTATCTAGCAGGTGCCTGGCTGGCTCAGTTGGTAGAGCATGCAACTCTTGACCTCAGGGTCGTGAGTTCAAGCCCCTCGCTGGGCACAGAGCTTAACTAAGGGGCACCTGGGTGGCTCAATAGGTTAAGCGTCCGACTTCCGCTCGGGTCATGATCTCACGGTTCATGGTTTCCGACCCTGTGTCAGGCTCTGTGCTGACAGCTCAGAGCCTGGAGCCTGCTTCAGATTCTCTGTTGCTCTCTCTCTCTCTGCCCCTCTCCGGCTTGTGCTCTCTCTCAAAAATAAACATTAAAAAAATTAAAAACAAAGTCACTCCATCTAATGTGCACATATTTGTCCATTTACTTAGGCCCTCAACATACCTGAGGGAAGTGGCCATATTTCCCATAGTTACCTCTTCTCCAGGTGCAACAGCCACATGACACTTTTCTCTCTTTTGAGAAATCTTTTTGCCACTGCAGGCTCCAAAGACCCTGGGGGTTGTCAACATTGCAGTCTGGGAGGTGCTCAGAGCTGGCCCTAACGCTCATTTTCCTGGCTGCCCTGCGATGTTACCCAGATCACAGATTGAGCCCACAGTCTTTCTCACATGTCTTGCTGTCAAATCCCATTTCCCAGATCCTGTTGTTAATTGTGCAGCTAGGTCTCTCTTTTCCTCTCAGACTGTCATTGTGGTTTGTTGAGATCTTCTACAATCTTCCATTCACTGTCAGTTGTATTCATGTCATGTGTGAGTCTGACCATTGTTCTGTTAATGGTTTCATCCAAGATACTGGGTCTGCCCTACCGACCTGTCGGTGAAGAAAAGCCTCTGGGTGCCCCCGAGGACCTGCCTCCAGGCTCTGATGGCCAGCAACGCCTGTGATGACGAGCCCAGCATTTCTCATGTCGTCCTCAGGATACAATGGCAGTCTCTACCAAGCGCCCTACAAAAGCCCAGACAGTCCTCTCCAGAGTACTATTCTGGTTGGCCTCTCAAAACATAAAATGAGGCTAGTCTGGTAGGATTTATTCTTAGGAATCCTAGAAAGCAGAGCTTCCTTTTCTGTGTATGTGCTCACAAACTATCCCTGGGGAATGGTGTGAGGGGCGCCTCAAGCCTGCCGCGTGCACTGTGCTGATGAAGAGAGCTCCTCCTGCCCTCCCTCCCCACCTCCAGAGGTCTCCGTGGACTTAGGGCACCCCATGTGCTCCTCCCCCGGGACTGACATTGGACGGACATGCTTGTACCCACCACAGGGGACTTAAACCCATTCCGCACGGCTGGAGGCTTCCACACAGTCTCTTCCCGTGCTGTCTGAGGCTTCAATTCCCTTCTAGCAGCAGTGGAGTCCAGATGAAAAATGATGTTCCTCGACAAGAGCGAAGAAGCAAACTAGGAATTAGGTAGTGTTGTCCTCTCTTCATCAATGTCGACATGTCTCTGACAGCCCAAAACAGCACTCCTTTATTTAAAAACAACTTCGCAGAAGTCTCTTCTACGGGCCTCAGTTTTCTCCACTGGTGCC
This sequence comes from Hyaena hyaena, assembly GCF_003009895.1. NCBI lineage: Eukaryota > Metazoa > Chordata > Mammalia > Carnivora > Hyaenidae > Hyaena > Hyaena hyaena. Next base: position 2,862,970 of record NW_024080698.1, read on the forward strand.
ATCATGGTCCATGCGGTTTGCCTATGTGCCTTGTTCTGGTGTCCCACTTTCCATCTTCCATATCTTTCAAAAGCTGGGATGCAGTCTCTGGATACTTCGCACTTCTTTCCTCACGGGGTTCATTTGCAATCCACATTCAAAGTGTTACCACACCCTCTTCTAGCCTGCCCGGGCCATCTTTCTGTTTGCAAACTGGCTACTAAAAAACCAACTCTACACCTTTTGAGCTCTGCCTTCCAGAAGCAAGCGTTCCAGGAGTATGAGCACACGCACACGGGTCCCTGCTCCGTTCCAGGCTCCAAGGGCCCAGAGAGCAAAGTGGGCCTCAAGACGCCCTCCCCCCCAAGCTGCTCCCAGCCCAAGGAGTCAGCCAAGGGTGTCAACAACCAGGGCCCCGTGTCGGGAGGTTTCTTGGGAGAGATGTCTCCATCTGAGCCTAGTCTTGAGGTCGAAGAACTGTTAACCACGCAAAGAGGAGGAGGAGAGGGGTAAGGGAAAAGGCTTCTCTGGGAAGATGGAAAGATGCTGAAAAGCTTGGAGACAGTAGGGTGCCTGGGTGGCTCAGTTGGTTAAGGTCCGACTTCAGCTCAGTTCATAGTCTCGCGGTTCTTAGTTTGAGCCCATTGGGCTCTGTGCTGTCAGCCTGTCAGATCCTCTGTCCCCCTCTCTCTGCCCCTCTCCCACTTGCACTCTCCCAAAAAATAAATATTAAAAAAGAAGAAAAAAAAGAATGGCTCAGGGACAAATTGTGAGTTTGGGAGGCTGGAGCTTAGGAGCCTGCCAGGGATGTGTGACGGGTGTTAAGGTAGGACTGGAAGAGAAGGCACTAAGGCCCTAGTACGCCACCATTTGAATTTCATCCCGAGGATGGAAGCCTGAGGGATTTTAATGAAGCAAAGGCATGATGCGGCCTGCTGTGTATCTGAAGTGAGGTCACATGGCTAGACAGTGGGGGTGTGGGTCAGATGGGAGACAGCCTGGAAGGAGGCAACAATTCAGGGGCGCTGTGGCAAAAGCCACAACTGTGTGAGGGTGGCAGGAGAGGTGCTTTTTGCTAGGGAGGAAGAGCTGGAGGGGATAGGAGGTGCCCCTGGGCTTCAGGCAGCGGGCAGGTGCTAATGCCAACATGGAGCCAAGGAAGACAGGAGAAGGTGGATCTCCTCAGAAGCTGGTGACTTCTGTTTTGCACACATGGAACCTGAAATACTTGCCCACACAGGTATGGTGCTTAGCAGAAAATTCTAGCCAGCGGGATTGACTTGGGAGCCCCTGGCACGTAGCTGGAGTTGTAGCTCTGGACGTGGATAAGATGTGGTATCAGGTCAAGTTCCCCAGGAGGTGGACTCTGAGTGGAGGTGAGCATGCAGGGAATTTATGGCGGGGGGCGGGTGAGGGAGAGATGGGTGCTCTTGAGATGACCTCCTTTAAGGATGAAAGAAGCAGATTTGGGCCAAAGGGAAATCCAGGTTGCAATGCAGTCACAGCAGAACCCTCAGCTGACCCCACAAGGACCCTGGAGCTGCCAAGGGCCTTCAGACACATCCTGGGTTGAGGCAGAGGGAGAGGCCTCTGTGCCCCCAGCGCTGGGCTGCTCCCAAGGAAGTCACCCAGTCCCAGATAAGGTAACCGCCTTCAGCAGAGGCAATTCCTGAGGTGGGCTGGCAGCGTGACATTCAGCACCTGGGGAGGGGGAGCCGGAGTCCTGAAGCGGGGCTGTATGGACAGAGCACCACAGCACCCAGTCCAGAAAGCTCCCTGAGACTGTGCAAAGTGACCACAGGAGAGAGACCGGGGCAGAATCTCCAGGCAAACTGGAGGCTTGAGGAGCAGCGGAGGAAGGCAATGGATGATGGCAAGTGACAAGGATGGGGCAAAGAGGGGGAGGGGAATCAGGAGAATGATACTATCAAGTAAAGGAAGAAAATGTTAAGCTTGTTCCTGAGGAAGGGCCGTTAGGTCAATGGTGACAAAGCAACTTGGCCACAGTGCCAGATGAAGTGCATTTCTCCGACTCCTGGCTCTTTGGGACACCCTTAACACCCCCTACGTGCACACCCACTCATAAGAGTCAGCCAGGTCCTCTTCAGCCACAACCCCTCACACTCCTAGCTTTGTCGTGACCCACTTTTCCTTTGCTGCCCTCTCAGCTCCAGCATGGCCCCTTGACCCCTAGACATGACCTTCATCCTGCTTCTTATGCCTCCAGATTTTGAGACCTTCTGAAATGTTGAGGGTTTTTGGACCTTGGCTGCCTCCTTCTAGAATATTCTGGCCTTACACACCCCCAGAGCCTGAATGTCTCTTTTCTCAGGTGAGAACTTCCTATGATATTCTTGAGCTCTGAAGGATCCACCGTGGGCAGGGTTCAGAAGGCCTGTTTTGGGTGGATGGAGCAAGGGAAAGAGGAGCTTGGTGGTGCAGCAGGAGGTGGAGGAGGTGGTGGACGCACAACTGCTGTTCTAAGGGAGGAGACACATGACTGACTGCATGTATGTGTTAAGGAACAGCCAGTCGAGAATAAAAAGTGAAAGGCATAGGATTAAGAAGGGATGAGTAAAGAAGTCTGGAAGGGACAGGACTGTTGGGGTCCTGAGTATGGGAGGTGGGGTGGGGAGGAAAGGAAGGAGGTGAGTTGTGGGTCCACTAGGCGTGTGAGTGGTGAAGTCAGTGGAGAAAGAAGGGACAGTGCTGTTTGCTGGTGTAAGAGGCTTCAGCAGCAGGAAGTGGTGATGTCTGGAATCTGAGGGCTCCATGGCGGCGGGCCAGCAATTCAGAGTGGGCCCTGGTCGGCCAGGAGGGGCCAGGGACCGATGCAGGGACAGGACGCATGAGGCGGCACACAGGAAAGGAGTTATGATGGAACACAGAGCCCAGGACATGAAGGCAGCAGAGGCAGATGGGCTGGGAGAGAAGGAAGTGGTCTAGGGTCTGCACTGAGCTGAGGGTGGGAGGGTTGGGGGCTGGGAGCAGTGTGAGGGTGGGTGGGGGGACATGACACCCTACTATGGTGTAGCCCTTGGCCTGAGGGGAGCGAGCAGCACAGAACAGGAAGGAAAACAAGGAGGGCTTGAGGAACACTATGGTGTGCCTGCATGTGCCATGGCTCTTATCCCCACTGTGCAAAGACTTGAAGGCTCTGAAGGCCGCTTTCCCCCTTGGCTCCTGCATTTAGCAACCAGCTGCTCCTTGCTGGTCAGAACCCGGCTGATCCAGCAACCTGCTCAAGCTGGTTTCGTCTTCCTCTCCATTTTGGAGGCCACCATGAAGCAGCATACACAGGATAACTAATAAACATTCGCGGGTGGTGAAGGAGGCGGGTCCCAGAGCCTGTGAACATCAGCTCTCAGTGGAGTGAATGCAGCCCTTGGCCTCTGTCCTCCCCCTAAAAGGGCTTCTGGGAGTGCCTGCAGAAGTTTGCTTAGAACATGTACTGGAGACCCTGCACAGGAGCTGGAAGGGCAAAGCCCCTCCCGACAGCCCCCTGGAGCTACCCTAGAAGGGCCACAGACCCAAAAGGGACTCTCCTCCAAAGGAAAGCCTTGCCATTGGCCCCATTTCAGATGGTTGGCTTTAGTATTTACTTTCATTTTCCATGGCTGAGCTCAACTCTGCCTTAAATTTACAGTGCCTCCTCAAGTCTTGGTCAACAAGATGGGGGCAGGGGCTAGGGTAGGGATGTGCATCACACAAATGTTGGTGGAAGTGCTCACTTTGTGCTTAACCAGTCAGTAGACTAAGAATGTGACAGAACGCACAACAGTACGCCCTCCTTCCTGGGGTCAGTCTGGGCACCGAGCCCAGTGAGGCAGCCACCAGTGAGGGCAGAACAAGGCTGCCAGCAAGCTCCCGCAACACCGCCCCACAGGGAGCAGGGGGCGGAGGCGGGGGGCAGCTAACTAAAGACCACAGTGAATATCGTGTGGCTGTAAAGAAGAATTAGAAGTTCTTTCTGATCCAATTTGGAATGACTGCCAGAACATACCTTGAAGTGAAAAGAAGGGCAGAGAGAACATGCACAGAAACACATGAGAAACAGAGGCAGGCTACGTGACTGGTAGGGCCACAGTTTTAATATATGCTCCATGGTGCCTTTTGAATTTTGTTCTGTGTGAATGCTTTACCTATTTAGGAAAGTAAGATAAAATTTCTAAATAAATAAATAGATGACATCCATCCTGCTGATGAACCCTCTTCAGGAATTATCACCTTAGTTGATGTGTCTGTTTGAAAGGGAGGTGAGGCTGTTCCATTATATTCACTCCTGGCATTTAAGGAACACTGAGCAAGGGCCCTGGAGCTACAGCACCCTGTAAAAGACACCGATTCCTGAAGTCTGTTTGACTCGACTAAGAGATAAAGAACATCAGAAATTCAGGAGATGATGAAGGTAGTCTCCAGTCTGCTGGGAAAGGTAGATAACGAAACCAAAAAGAAAGGTTGGTGTTGGCCTCATTAAGTCCTCATGGGTGGAAAATTTCAAGTTAGATCCCTGTCTCATACCTCCATAAAACAGATTCCAGATGGGATTAAGAACCAATAGTAACAAAGTTAACATAAGTATTGGGAGAAATAGAACATAATATTTTTGTGATCCTGGGGTGGGGAGGGCCTTTCTTTTCAAGATAGAAAGATTCAATTAGAATCAACCCTCTATATCATCCAGGTAACTTTTCTATAAATCTAAATGTATTCTAAAGTAAAATTTTAAAAAACTCCACAAACTTTAGTTCACCAAAAGATATCATGCACAAAGGTTTAAAAAGGACAATGTACAGCCTTAGGAGAAAATACAGTTCTGAAGCATATATGATAAGCAATTATCACTGTTAATAAGAATGATTGCCCCATAGAAAAATGGGCAAGAAGCATCAATATATAACTTACAATAAAAGACACACAAAACACCACTGGCATCAGAGAAATAAAAATTAGAACCAGAGGATGACATTTTTCACTTACCAGAGTGACTAACACTTACGGGCAAAACTGAGAATACGCAGTGGAGAATCATGCATTTTTATGTCCATTGGTGATATTCTCAATTGATACAGCTTTTTTTGGAGGCCAAATTTTAAATGTATATACTTTAGGACTGCGATTTCACCTCAAAGAATTTATCGTATAGAAATATTTGCATAGATGTGCAAAGCTTGTACTCCGGAATACATATCCAGAATGGAGGACTGGTTGTGTGCATACCATGCAACACTACATGGCTATGAACAAGAATGAGGCCCATCATACACACATGTATATATGTATGTAAACACACACATGCATGTATACATATACATGAAAGTGAGAAAAACAAGTACGAATAATGTGGCCTGCTGGAGCAAACAGGAAACTGGGGCTGGACAACATGGGGCCGTGCAGGCATTTGGACTCCACTGTGCAAACAGGGGAGCTACGTGAGGCAGAGACACGATAATCCCATGTATCCACAGAGAGGACAGACTTTGAGAGGCGAGCAGAGACAACGCCACAACCACCATCCGGGTGAGAGATGTGATATGAAAGCAGGAGCAGGTGGGATGGAGGTGGCTGTGACCCAGACACATACCTGTTCTCATGGAGCTGACGTGGACAGGCAACCACAAACAAGGGTTTGGGATTTGGAGGGCAGAATGGACAGGATTTAGGGATGAACAGGGGTAATGAGCTGGGGATGAGAGAGACTTCCAGAACTACAATTTCTGACGTGTGCAATGCAGTGTGCTAGCTGTTTGGGGTTGAGCAGAGAGGCTTGAGGCAGAGGTCAGCCTTTTGAGATCATCTGGGAAGAAGTCCCACATGTCTGCGCTTAATGTAGATGGCACCCACTGAGGCACAGCTCTAGTGTTCCCACCTACAGGCCTCAGAGAGAGCTTCTAGAAACCCAGTTCTTTCAAATACAGAGCAACAACTTCCCTTTCAGGACTGTGGAGAGGCCTCCTCTCTTTCAACCAGATTCACAGACAAGAGATCAAACTCTCAGGATTGAATCTGAGCTCAGGAAGACGGCATTCAGGTGGGCCCTGGGGATGCGGATCTGGATAAAATGCCAAACCTGCTTCCCGAAGCTGCTCCTGGGGAGGGAGGTGCAGGGGAATGGCCCCAGTGGACAGTTACTACAGGTGCCTGTGAAGGCTGGAGGTCTTCCTGAAGGGTCCTAGGACAGGCGTGGCTGGAAGGGTAGCCATCAATTTAGGTGAGAGGAGAGGAGAGGAGGAATGGTCTGCTCAGGGAAGGGCAAGGAATCCCCTGTGGCTGCAGCCTACAGTGGGGGAGGAAAGGAGAGGAGAGACTGGGGCCAGGTCCAGAGACTGGGTCTCATTGCCGCAAGCGTGGAGTTTGTTCACCTCATTCATTTACTTGAAAAAAGAATTTACAGAGTGCTGTAGTCTTGTCAGGCGCAGTTATAGATGCTGGGTGACACGGCAGTGACTCCACTAAGGGACCTGCTCTCCTGGAAGTAACATGGGGGAGAGTCACCATAAACAAGGAACAAACAGTGGGAGAATTTCTGGCAGAAGGCCATGCTGTGCAGAAAATAAAGCAGAATGATGAACTGAGAGTTTGGGAAAAGTGTGGGGGAGGGGTAATTAGGGGACTTCCTGCAGCAGTGGAGGTCTGAGTGACTAGAAGGAACCCTCTACTAAGAACTGGGAGCAGCAGGCGGGGCACTGCAGTTGGAAGCTAATTGTATAACGCAATTGTTTTGCTAATAAGATCATGTTAAGAAAATTAGGCTTTTTTCTCTTCCGTAATGAACTCATTAGTGAGTTGTATTTTTAGTTTTTCCTCTTGGGTTTTAGAGGTGGGGCAGGAGGGGGAGGTTTGTTGGGACTGATGGGGAGGATTCTGGATCCCTATATCCGAGCCAGTCCCAGGGGAAGGGAGGAGCATCAGAGGGAGGAGGCTGAGGTGGAGGAGCACCCACCTGCTCCTGGAGGTCACGTCCAGGAAGAAGTGCACGAGCGCCAGCAAGTTGTGGTGGTGATCAGACACCTTGCTCAGGGTGCAGCACAGCTTCTGGAGCTGTGGGGAGAGCAGGCATTAGGTGGGCTGTGAGAGGGCCCGCCTTCCACCCTGACTTCTTGACCAGCCCACACAGCAGGCCAGCCAGAGAACAAGATGTGGGTCAAGGAAGCCGGGGACTGGAGGCAGTGTTCCCTGGCAGCCTAGTGGCCTCCAAGCCTGCTATCCCCGTGGAGTATACTCAGGGGCACTTCAATCCCTAGTAACAAGGCTACGTGAGGAGGCTCAGGACCTTAGAGAAGAGACTTTGGGGCTTCGGCTTTGGCTCCTGGTACCTTGCGTGGCCACTCGTGGATGTTCTCAAGGAGCAGGAGCAAAAGCTGCTGAAGATCAGTCTTGGGCAGCAGGCGAAGCCCCACATCCAGGCCAACTCGGCACAGCAGCTCAATCAGGCCCAGGAGGTCCCCATCGGTGTAGGCCCCTGGCTGGGCTAGGGCACACAGCGTCAGGAACTGGAGAAGAGAGAGAGTGGTCGGCCAGGGATGGCGTCCCTGGGAGACAGGGCTGGGCAGGAGGGGAGGGCACCATGAACCTCTTGGCCGTGCCAGGCGGGAGAAGAGGAAAACAAGCAGCAAAGCCCAAAGTCAAACCCCCCACGGGGTACTGAGGTGGCAGGCCCAGGTGTGGGGGCTGTGAGCCTTCCACAGCATTAGTCCCGGTGGCTGGCATGGTGCCTGCAGGGCAACTACTGAGTAGGTCTGGAAGGCTAGCAGAAACGGGTGGAACTCACCTTATAGATGAAGCTCAGGCTCACATCCAAGGCAGTCTCTGGGGGGGCATCCTGCTGCTCACTCCAGCTCAGGCTCCTGCTGTTTTTAAACACTCTAAGGTAAGACAAAAGCAAAGTGAAGGAGATGGGAGGAGGTGGCTGCAAGGGGAAAATGGAGGCAGAGAGGGGGGTCTGTCGTTGCTCAAGAACAGAGAGCCCGTGGATGATGCATTCAGCCTGGGACACTGATGCTGTGTGTGTCAGTCATCTACTGCTACATAACAAATTACCTCAGAATACAGAGGCTCAAAAACAACAAATATTTATTACATTACACAGTTTCTGGGAGTCCTGAATCCAAGAGCAGCTTGGCCGGGTGGTTCTGGCTCCGGGTTTCTTGGGAATACCCCCTAAGTATTGGAGGTGGGGCTGCCATCATGTCAGGCTGGAGTGGGCTGAAGGAGCTGCTTGCAAGCTCACTCCAAGTTCACTGGTGTGCCCACCAGCAGGCCCGCACCCAGTTCTTTGCCACATGGGGCTCTCCAAAGGGCTCCTCGACTCGGCACCTGGCTGCCCCCTAAGTGAGTGACCTGAGAGAGGGGGGAATGCCAGAGACAGAAGCGCAGCCTTTATAAGCTAGTCTTGGAAGTGACATTCCCATCACTTCTGCTGATGCCTATGGTCCATGCAAGCCATCCAGACTCAGTGTGGGAGTAAGCCACACAAAGGGAGAACATCAGAAAGTAGGGATCACCGGGGGCTGGCTCCCAACTGCTGCCATTCCAGCTGTGAGAAATAAGCCCACTGACCCTGTCAAAGGAGGGATGTGGAGACTCAGAGCACAGTGAAGCAAAGTTTGAATCAACATTCTTGCAAGAGCGGGTGTTTGACAGACAGGCACACTCAAGGCAGTTACAGCAGACAATTTATCTCCTAGCATGGAAGTCCCTCCCCTGGTTCCTCATTGGCTGAGTACTACAGAGGTTACAGCCTTACCCAGATGTCACCTATGCTCATGTAAGGCAAAAAAGAGTCCGACTGGAATAAATGTACATTCCCTGAGATGAAGCAGAGACTTTCAGTCCTCCTCCCTTTGTTCTTTGGTGCATGCTCATTGCAAAGTCTGTGAAAATAAGCCCTCTAAATGGAGAGCGAAAGAGCCAGAAAGTAAAATGTCTAAGGGTTGGGGATCCATTGTGGGGGTGGGGGTTTCGAACGTATTTCCGATAGGTTGTAAACCTGTTAAGTAGACAGCACAGCTTTAATTTGGTATTTCTGAAAATGAATTATCTCCCTTACTTCTCAGATAGCCAAACCTCCAGCTTTAGTTTTCTGGGACTTGGAGACCAGGAAATCATACTCCATTGCCCTAAAAGAGTCTTCCTCAAAAAAGTTCTTTTGTCCGTACAGGTATGGTGACATTTTGTGTGTACTGAAAAGTACACTACATTGTAGCTTACATAAGGGGCTAGTTTCCAAAGTCAGCAAGTAATATGGTAAGAGAGTAAAAATTACCATTGAGAACCCCTCCAAAGATGTCACACTAACAGCCTGCCTACCCATAAGCCTAGCATGGCCAGTTTTCCCCTAGTGCGAAAACAAATCTGGTTGAGGGGAGATGAAGTTAGAACTTAGGGTCATACCCCCCAAAGAACAAAGCAAAAACAAAAACAAAACAAAAACAAAAAACACAAAAACCAAACCTCTTTAAAGACTGGAGTCATACTCGGGTGGCAAGGTCCTTACAGTGAGAGAGACATCAGTAGACAGCAAAGTAGTACCACCTTTGCACAAACTTCCCAGGCACATGCTTATTGGATAAGAATCGAGCAGGATCGGCCTCACTAACTGATTCACTCTCTCTGGTCAAATGTATACTGTCAACTGCTGCATACTGTTGAGGTGAGTGTATGACCAGGCTCCCTGTGCTGTCCCATCCACTTCTCCCCTCTTAACTGGTTGGAGTTCCTGATAACAGCAGGCTCTCCACAAATGAAGATACTAATGACAACAATGCTATTGGTAGTAACAGCCTCCAATGTAGCCACCTGACCACCGATGAAGGAAATGCTGTGTTCCTGCATGCTCCAGTGAAAAGTCTCTGCTCTTCTTTTACTTGGCACTTGTGCTGCTCCTCCAAGGTGAAGAAGGAGAAATCCACCTGGGTGCCTGGGAAACTGATGCCAACAAATCAAAGTCAAGGGGGTGGAGGACTAGGATTGGGCTTGGCCATTTTCCAAGATTTTAGCATTTATTAGGGGCAGAGAATAGGTGAGGCTGGCGTTTGCACATCTGGGCACCTGCTGGGCCTATGTCAGTATATGAGAGGCACTCTGGTTTGCACCAGCCCGTGAGCATGAATGGGGTATGGAAGCATGAGTGAGAATGCTTTCAGACTTCCCAAAGGCTGGAGGCAGGCACAGAATTGACCATGACTCTGATGAAGAGGAACAGGCTTTTAGACAGTCTGGTGCCGCCAGAGGGAGGAGGAGTGTGGAAAACGTGAGCTGGGGAGGGAAGTGTGGCTGTGACAAGAACCCTCTCCTCCTTGGAAAGCAATGCCAGTCTTCCCAAGTGGAGAGGGCGGTGGACAGCCCCGCAGTGTGTGCTCCAGCATTTTGTGTGCCTCTTCTCCTTGGGAATAGCAGGCAACAGAATAGGGGTCCCTGTTCCCTGCCTTTCCGAGGTTCTGATGAACCACTTGCCTGAAACGTCTGCATCTTTGACTACTATTCTGGGGTGCAGCACTGGCTGATTCCCAGGCCTCCATCCCCAGGCTCCCAGTAGGCAGCCACAGAACACAGGCATTCATTCACAGCCTGGCAAGCTCACTCCCCTCCTGGACTCAGCAGGTTAAGAGCGACAGGATGGTCCCACCACTGGACTCCATGAACAAATCGCTTCATCCATCTTGCCCCTCCCCTCAGCCCTGACCCCTAGCTGGTAGGGTTAGAGTTCAGCCTGTGGCCAGCACCTAGCAGCTGAGCTGGAGCCTTGGTCATGACGACACGATTCTACACTCTTTGAGTGATCATAAGAGGGGCACATCTTACATACTCTGACATTCTCAGCAGGAGAATGGTAAGGGAGCCGTAGGGGCATGGCCACCACTGTAATTGAGGGCCTTCCTGAAAGGGCCCAGTGGTCAGGGCTCCACCATGCAGGCTGTGAGCAGGGTGCTCTCCTCTAGGCCTGTACTACTAAACCAAACTGGACCTTCTGTCCAGGCTCTATGGGCCGAGGTCAGTGCAGTAAAGGGGATTTGATGCTGACCTAATGGAAAGGGAGAGAGAAGGACATTTTACCTGGGTTGAATTACACTGTCTCAAGATGGCCAGTGATCAGCCTCCTGCACACTGGACAGGAAGCTCTTTCAATGGATTAACCATCAGTTAGTTACCCATTTGGTCTCTGACCAAGCTGCCCTTTCAGAGAACTAAGTGGATAAGTTTTCCAGTACCAGGCTATGGTAGTTTGGCAGCCAGTCCTGTGTATCTGACTAGGACTTTCAGCTGGACTTTGTAACCTGGGAGCAGCCTTGGAAGACCAGCCATCGCTACCAAAGACCTTCCCTGCTTTCTCAGGTGAGACTGGGGCACCCAACAAAGCGTGTCTGTGTAGCCGGGTGGCACCAGCCCCCTCAAGCCCTTCCTTCTGCTTCCTGGTCAGTGTTCATGCTCTGGTCCCTCTTCTGCCCTTTTGCCCCCACAGATCCTCCTGATTCCTCCCTCCCCAGCCTTGTCACCAGGCAGAGGGATGATTACATGGTCCAATAGCAGAAGGACTACATCTTTCTATGAGGAAATCTTGAAGCATTCGAGGAGATGGTGATCAGGGTTTCAAGGAAATCTGAGATGAGGAACAAATGGTGAAAGACCGGTCTTCCTCACTGAAATTAAAAGGGCAGTCCAGTTGTGGGGCCATGAGCAGAAGCATCCTAACCCCTCATCCCCAGCCTTCACCACTATGAGGGCTCCGTGGGTGCCCCGGAGGAGGCCCAGAGCATCTGTTCTGCTGGGGAGGAAGTCAACAGAGCAGTGTGAGATATAGAGCCACTGGCATGGGATGGGCCTGAACTTGGTCAGGAACAGGGCAAGGAGGACGGTGGGGAGAAGGCAGCCTGCCCTGATGTGCTTCTTGTGGCCCATGTGTCCATGAAGGGTGACATACCCTTCATGGAGGAGATGCCAGAACCTTCATAGTGCTTCCTGAATAGTCTAGAAAAGCTATCTTCCAACTCCCAGAGCCTCCCCAACTGCAGCAGCCAACCAGCAACTCAGCTAACCCACCCGAGCATCTCTGCTACCCCACATCTCAGGTACATCACCAAGGGGTCTCCAGGATGTGTCTGTTTGCTTTTCTTTTTCTCTTCTTTTTTTAACATTTATTTTTGAGAGACAGAGACAGAGTGTGAGTGGAGGAATGGGGGCGGGGGACAGGCGGGGAGGAGGGGCAGAGAGAGAGGGAGACACAGAATCCAAAGCAGGCTCCAGATTCTGAGCTATCAGCCCAGAAACCCACGGGGGGCTTGAACTCACAAACAGCAAGATCCTGACCTGAGCCGATGTCGGCCACTCAACCAACTGAGACAGCCAGGTGCCCCTGTTTGTTTTTCAAAAGGAGGCTGTGTTCAGGCAGAAAATCCTCCTTAGCCTGAGTGGCTGGCGGGCAGTCCCAGCCTGTTCTTATAGGGTCACAATAGGGAAATCACCCCTGAAGCCATTGGCTGGATCCTCTGGGCCAGTTCTGACTCCTCTGTGGGGAGACGGTACCAACAGTGTGAGGCCCAAGGAAAGAGGTAGGCTGTCCAAATGGCACATCTGGGAATGTGACCATGCAGTTCTGGGATCACTCTGGGACAACACAGCTTAGCCTTCCTCTTTATCCAGGGCCAACTGCCTTATAATGCATGCTAGGGTTTGTGTTCCCAAAGATTTGAGGTGGCAGATTTAAACAGCCATAGTTCTAATACCCATCTGCCCCCTGTGGCCTCCAAAGAGGATGGATTTGTCCTGAAGCCTAAGGGACAGGAAGCTGTCAAACTCAGGAGGAGGGGAGAAGGTGGCTCTTTGCAGAGTGCAGAGTAAATTGGGTGGTTATATGCCCAGTGGCACCTCTCACTTTCCAAGTGGACACCAAGTACTCATCACAACAGTTACAAATAGCTCTTCTCAGCACCTCCCAGGACCTTCCCCCAACCTGCTTTTGTTTTTCTAAGTGTAATTCTTTCCCCGACTCATTCTAGAAGGCGGTGTGCCTGAAGCTCTATCCTGGGGAAGAGGCAAATGGCTTATTACACCAGACATGGAACCCCACGGGAAGGGGGAGGGGCAGGAGCGAGGCAGGCTGGCACATGCGTGGGGTATTTATAGCAGAGCGAGTGTGGTTTGGTCTGGTTTGGTTTGGCAGACAATTACTAAACACAGTCGTGGAACAGGTTCTTAAGGAAGCTTTGGCCTTCCCTGCGTAGGAACACCCGCCCACCTGCAACAGCAAGCATAAAGGTCCCTGCACCTCCTGGGGCCAGAAGATTGTCACCAGGATGACGGGGGTGAGTTCCCGTGTAACAGCCTGTCCAGGGCTCTAAATACCCTGTTATATGTTCTCAAAGAATTGTCAAGGAGTTTGAATGTAATATAATCTGTAGAACAAGTTTATAACATATAACACTTTCACAACTCAGACCTCCTCACTATCCACCCAACAATAGTCATTTATGTATTGTATGGCTCTGCTCCTAGGGGGCAGGGACAATGCCTATGCAAATTAGCACCCCCCAACCCAGATCAGCACACAAAGGGGGCACCCACAGAACAAAACTGGCTATTGTGGAAATCACATGTAAAATTGTGCCTTGCTGGCCATGGGTTGATATTAGATAATGGGCCAAAACTGAGGCTTAGAGGCAGACCAGAGACTGGGACATGTCCTGGAAGAGGAGGGGCATTGAGGGCTCTGAGTCACCAAGGGGCAAGAACAGATGTCAGCCGAAGCAGCAAGACTCATCTGTGCCTGCCTCTTCTGTCCCCCAGACTGGGAGCACAGTCACTTATCCAACATTCACCATTTGCTATTTGTGGTGTGATACTCATCCTCGAGTACTTGTGTGTGGTGATTGTTCTTAGACTCTGTTTTGCCATGTGGGCTAGAGCTTGAGTTTGGGAATTCTTTTAAACTGCCCCCCCCACCACCAAATGCACATAATTTTATATAATAATCAGAGGAAATCTTTCCTCTTTTTTCCTAAATGTTCATCTATTTTTGAGACAGAGAACATGTGCTGTCTCAACAGCAGATGGGGGAGGGGCAGAGAGACATGGTTGGGGGGAGGGAGAGAGGGAGAGAGGGAAAGGGAGAGAGGGAGGGAGGGAGAGAGGG